>NW_024352000.1:541377-672749 GCF_902729225.1 Pteropus medius
GAGGCTGGGAGACTGTGAAAGGCCCTGGCAGGCTGGCAGGGTGCTGAGCTGAGCAGAAGGAGGGCTTCCTGACCAGCCTCGCCCACCCCCTCCTTCCCACGCCCACCCCCTCCTTCCCCACACGCAGAGAGGGCAGGGTCCTGAGGGCGGAAATGGGACACTTTCCTGTCCGGGAACAGGCCCAAGGGAGAGGCAGGTAGCTGGGGTGGGGCCAGTGCCACTGTGAGGTCTCGTGGGGGTCCTGCCCCCGGCCAGGAGGACCTAGCTGGGGACAAGCCTGCATTGCTGAGGCCACAGTGGGTGGGCTGGGGGTCAATAGGCCAGGGGTCAAGGGTGCTGTCTGAGGGGGGCAGCCAGAGCATCACACCTGCTCCCGATTGAGCAGGACACAGGGGGGGCTCAGGGAGCCTAGAAATACGTGGCATTCTAGAAGGCGGGAAACAGGCTTGCAGTGCATCCTGACTGGCACCCTTCCCTGCACCCCATCCTTAAATCAAGTGCCCCTCACACCCCACCCAGACCTGCCGAGGCTGTCGAGGCTGCTGCCTCTCTCCCGCTAATCCTCTCCCACACCTGGCTGTCCCCTGCCTAGTGTCCCTCCTGATATGGGGGCTGGCTGGGGGGGGAGCTGGGGGCCCCACAACTCACGTGCGCAGCATTGTCATGGGGAGAAGCATCGCTGACCGGTGTCCAGCCCCAGGAAAGAGGCAGTTTGATGTCATGGGTAGGAGGGGGTGTTCGGCACCCCAAACGTGTCCCTCTCCACCTCAGTCTCCTGTCATCAGAAGGGCAGACTCGCCGGTGAATCGGGTGTGTGGCTGTGCTGGGGACCGAGGGGGCAGTGCCAGTGAGGAGGGTCCCCTCTGCCAAGGCACTGCCACTGGGGAGGAGCCGCAGGGGTGGTTTGGAGAGGCTCGGAGGGCAGAACCAAGGGTTCCAGCTGCCCCCAGGGACAGGGCAGGCGGGGTGGCCTCGACCCCTTCCCCCGCTGCCCTGTCTTCAAAACACAAACGCAGTGAGGGCACCTGGCACACGGCCGAGCCCTTCTGGCCGGGCCGGACCCAGCTCTGGATGTGGCACCTGGGCCCACGCCGCCTGTACCTCGGTGCCCAGAGCTGGGGAGTGGGTGACAGCACCTGAGCAGCTCCCCGACCCTCAGCATCCGCAGGTGCTGCCCCCACAGGGACCTGATGTCCTGGGCCACACCCACGGGAGCCTGACCGGCCACCAGAGGGCAGCGCGCGGCCAGTCGGCGGTTGGATGTGGGGAGCCCCTGGCTGTGGGGGCCACCTGGGCTCACGGCACTGGGTGCCGCCCCGAGGGGGACCCTCCCCACCCCTGAGTGTCCACCAGCCTCAGGCCGAGTCTGGGCTCTTGGCCCATCTCTGAGGACACAGCCCTTACGAGTCCCGAGCACTTTCACACGGAAGAATGACCCCGTCCTGCAGCCCAGGGGCGGGCCCATCCCCGTGGGGGGCCCTGCCGGGGGGGGGGGGGGGCAGTGACCCTGACGCCCCACAGGGGGCGGGCTTCTGAGGTCACGAGCCGGAACCCTGTCACTGCCCTGGATAAGGGTCAATAAACGAAGGCTGCACCCAGGACACTGGCGCTGTCAGGACAGGAATCTGCTGATGGAGCAGTGATGAGCTCAGATCTCAGAACTGGAGGCAAAGACCAGAGGGGACGCGGGCGGGGGGTCCTGACTTACCTGCGGGGTCTCATGCTCTCAAATACCCCAAGCCCACCAAGCACAGTGCCGGCCTGGGAGGGGCCCGGAGCCCCCGGGGAGCACGGTCCCGCGCAGCAGCCCGGGCAGGGTGCAGGGTCCTCGCCAACTGCACCGCCAGGCGCTGTGGCCCTGCGCTGGTCCGGAGCCGAACAGCAGCAGCTGGGCCAGCAGAGCTCCCGCGAGGCTGCGAGCAAAGCCCAGCGGCTGAGAGGTGGCCGGGGAGGAGGGAGCTGGCTCGACACGGCAGCCTCGGGCCCATCGGCCTCCCTTGCAGGGCATGGAGCGGTGACACAGAAATGGCAAGGCTGGCGGCAGAGCCGGGGGCTGCGGGGGCTGCGCCTCCCCGGGGGCCGCCCAGGAAGCCGGCCTGTCCTGGTGGCCCTTCTCAGGCCCCTGGTGGCCGCACTGGCCCGGCTCCTTCCTGCCTCCTCCGCTGGGCCGAACATGCGACAGTGTGGGGGACCCGGGACACCTTGACCCTGACTTCCTCTGGGAGGCTTGCCGAGGGCTCCCTGCGCCTGGGGCTGGTGGGCGCTGTCCATCGTGGAGGCTGGCTGTCTGCATGTCCCCTCAGCCTCACTTGGCATCCTCTCTGGGCCGCACGGGAGGAAGCAGGAAGCGGGTAGTGACACAAATGAGCCAGCTGCCTCCCTGCAACCTGCCGGGGTCCCTTGTCCCATGTCCTGTTAGGGCTCCCGGCCCCAAGGCGAGGGTGGGGGGCGAGCATGGGAAGCCACAGAGCGGCCCTTGCTCAGAGGGCTCAGGGCTGGGCTTGGGGCCCTGGGGTGCTCGGACCAGGCGCAGGATGGGCCACCTTGCTTGAGCTCCCTCTTCCATGCTAATTAACTTTATGTTCCCACATTAATGCACAGGATAAAAATTCCGGACAGCACAAAAAGTCATAACATTAAAAGTACACATCGCTCCCCCACACCTGGCTCTTCTCACAAGGCCAGTGCCAAGCACAGACCCAGGCCTCCTGCTGTCACCAGGGGTCGCACAGAGGACCCCCCCCACACACATACACACCCCCCGTGAGCCCGGGTGGGGGCAAGCCCAGAAGGAAATCTGCTTTGTACCCCAGAATCAGGTGGCTTGCCCTCTAGTGCAGCCTGGGATGCCCAGGGCTGGGCAGCGCCCCGGGCCCTCAGGCTGCCCCCCGCCCACCACCTGGGTCCTGCAGACCCCCCCGGGGAGAAGAGCCCTTGCCTGTCCCCAGGACTGCCACCATCCCCTCCCTCCCACACAGTGCCCAGACTGGGGCTGTCCCCACTCAGAGAGTGGCAGGGCAGAGGGAGGGCCGGAGTGGGGGCTGTGTGTCCCCAAAGTGACCCCACCCAGCTGGGAACAGGATGGCCTGCCGCCCGCCACCCCACCAGGGTGTGCCCTGCCCCAGCCTCAGAATGCTGAAGCCACCAGCCCCAGCCAGGCCGGTCCCCACGCAGCAGAGCTTCCTTGATTTCGAAAGTCCCTGCAGTTCTGCCAGAGGACATTCCGCATTCCGATCCCTGACCGCTTTTGATCCCCCGTGGCTAGGAATGTGGGAGATCAGCCCCCGACCCGTTACATGGTCTAACCAGGCCCTAGCCCCCTGGCCAGATCCGGCCAGCTGACTGGTCCTCAGCCAGGGACAGGGGCCCCGGGGAGCAAGGTGGGGGGGGTGGGGCAGGCCACTGACAGAAAACACCTGGGCTGCGTCCCTGACCTTAGGCCGCTGATGTCTGGGATGCGGGGGAGCCCCGCAGCCACTTCCCATCGGCCCTCCCACGCAATGCAGGATGCCAGCCCGAGGCAGCCCCCATCACTGCCTGGGGCACCTCGATTCCTGTCACCACCCCAGGCCCTCTGTCCTGCGTGCCCCGGGCCAAGTGCACGCCCCACTGAGGCATCATTTGCGTCTGCAGAAACCAGAACCAGCTGACATGTGTGAGGCATTAAGCCCCTTGCTGCTTGTGGCCACGGTGGGGCACTGTGAAGCCCCTGGGGGGAAGTTTTTTTTAAAGAGGTGGCTTTTTTGTGCAAGGGAAGCTGGCTGGAAAATTCAGGGGAGGGATGGAACTTGAGAAAAACAGCCACGAACTCCCAAGCCTCGTGATCTGGGAGCAGGGTGACCGTGAGGCAGGTTCCAGCCGCACTCAGCACCCTTCCGGCACAGGGTGAGTTTTGGGGAGCCGAGGTAGGCCAAGGGCCTGGCTCTGTGACTCCTGCACTGCAGAGCCACCAGGCATAGGGAGGGTTTGGGGTGCATCCATCAGCGGGCACCTGCTGTATGTCCGGGGAGGCCTCTGAGCTTGACGTGGAGGAGACAGGTGAGTGCTTTGTGGGTCGGGATGGGGAGGACTCGACAGGCTGGGGTTCTGGGTTTCTCAGGTGACGGACAGAGGGCAAGATAGAGCAAGGGACACTGGTGCCAGGCAGAGGGGAAAGAGGCTGGCTTCTGGGTCGGGGAGGCTGAGCCACCCTCCTCTGGGGAGTCTTCAAGAGAGGGGCCCGCCAGCAGGCAAATAGAAGAATCACAGGCAGCGAGGCATACAGCGCCCCCCCCCGGGGGCCTAGGGCTGGAGCAGGGCCACCAAGAGGGCCTGGAGGAGCCACCAGCCTGCGAGCTGCAAATTCATCAGTGCTCAGGGACCCCAGCTACGAAAGCGGAAGCCGAGCCGAGCTGGGGCTGTCGGTGAGGACGGCTATGCCAAGGTCTCAGGGGGATCCAGGAGACAGAGCCCGGTGGCAGCTCAGAGTCACGCCTGCCACCGCCTGGGTAGAGAGGTCAGCCATACTACAAGGACGGCATGCGGGCTGGGCGAGGCTCCTGTGGCGTCTGCAGAAACTGCCACCTGTCACGGCCAGGCGTCTGCACCGGGGCTGCTGATTGCGAAGCACGAGTCCCCTCCCAACTGCGCCAAATCCCACGGCCTCTGCCTCCCCGAGCCTCACCACGGCACGGTGACATGAGAGGAGGGTGCCGCCCACGGCCACCAGAACAAGAGGCAGCGGGAACGAGGCGCCGCACCATGAGGCCTCGTGCTCACGTTGGATCCCCCACCTTCGCTCGCTCTACGCAAACCCTGGGGGTGCACAGCCGGCCCCACCATTGCCGACCCTCAGCCCCGGACTGGACGCAGCAGAGGTCGCCAGCCGGTTGAGGAGGCTGCGAGCGCACGGGAAGGTCCAGATAAACAAACAACGAAAAATGAGTCCTGGGGGGGGACCAAGCAGCCAGCGGGAACCCTGACGCCAGGCAACACCGTTTCCATGAAGAACCCGGAGCAGGGGCAGAAGCAACGGAAATCCACCAGAGACCACTGAGCGATTAGATACACGGTCCCCCAAGAAGGTACCAAGCAGGAGACGAGACCGAGGCCACCTCGCAGCGCGGAGGGAACACGGGAGAAAACCTCCGGCAGGAGAGAAACGCTCCTGGAGCAGGCGAGGGCCCTGGGGGCTGCAGCGCGGGGACAGCCGCAGAGGGGCCCGCGGCGGCGCAGGACGGCCCCTGACAAAGGCAGCGGGACTCCCGCCAGCAGCCCTGAGTCTGAGCCAGCCGTGCGAGACCAGCTGCAGGACCCGGAGGACGACATGGTGGCTCGGGTCATGTCATAGAGACGTGGGACTCAGACCGATGCCACCCTGTGACAGCCCGGCGCGCACGACCCCCGGGCCTTCCAGCCTCTAGGGGACTGGCCTGCAGCCCGGAAGTTCACACCCGGCAGAGCGCTGACCAGCGCGGGGGCGCACAGACCCTCGGACTTGGGGAGGCCCTCCCCACGAGCCACTGCCAGGGCCGTGCGAGGATCGGCCTCCACAGCCAGCTGCGGAAGGACTCACAGAGCGCAACGAAGGGGCCCGCGGAGTCACCCCCGTGGCCGAGCCCAGAGAAGCTGCCCGGTCAGCAGTTCTCAAGAGCCGTCTGCGGCTGAAGCCATGAAGCAGAACACAGAGTCCCAAGACACTGCAGCGTGTGGAGCCGTGTCGGAGCCAGGCCAAAGGACAGCCGGCCCTTTCTCTTGGTCATCGAGGACTATTTCTGTGTGAATTTATGTTTTTAATGTTGCGTTGAAACACTGCTTGCCTCGATGACTGAGGTTTTCGTGGCCTCACTGTGAAGCTGGCCCCGAGGGGGTGCCTCACACTCCCCGCCCTCGCCCTGGGCCACTGTAGTCACAGAGGTGGGAGGGCCGAGCTCGAGCCGGCAGGACTGGGGCTGGCAGACCTCGGAGGTCGGCAGGCGAGCCTGGGGCCTGGGCTCTGGAGACTCGCCTGGGCGAGTCTGGGGGAGGACGGGGAGAGGGCTCCAGCTCTGAGCAGGCGCTGGCACTTGGGACCTGAGCCCCGAAGTCCGACCTGCTCCGTCAGAGCCCGCAGCAGGATCCCTGCGAGGCCGGTGGGCTGCCAGCCAGGACCGAGGGGCAGACCCCCTGGTTGGTGGCTGAGCTGTGGTGTGACTGTAGCTCCCGCATGCAGATATCGGCGGCCCTGTCCTGGGGGAGGCTGACCCAGCTACCTCTGAGCTTCACCCTCCACCTGCACCGTGGCCCAGTCCCCGGGGGGCAGCGGCTTCTTACTACCCCTCAGCCTGGCCCAGACAGCGAAGCCCAGCCCCGGTTCTGTCTGGGACTCCCGTCCACCCGCCCTCGCCGGGAATGTGCTGACTGCTGATAAAAGGCGGCTCCTGGCAACAGTCACCTGAGCAAAGGCCTCTGTGCTCCCCGCTTCCGGAACCCAGGTTGTCCTCCCGTGCACGGGCCAGAGCAGCGACAGAAGCGCGACAGGGCCCCTGCAAACTGTCATGTGGACCAGCTGGTGGCTCTGGCCCCTGGTGGCCATCTGCACTGCAGACGAGTTCCGGGAACAGGCGGAAAGGATTATGCAGGGCACACCTGTCATTGATGGGTAAGCGGCCCCTCCTGGGACAGGGCTGGGGCCTGGGGCTGGGGCAGCCAGGAGCAAGGCCACGAGCAAGGCCAATGCCCCTGACTCAAGGCAGGCGCCACCCTAGCTCCACCTGGACTGACTCGGTTTCTCCAGCTGTAACGTGGGCCTTGCCCTTCACTAGCCGGTCTTTGTGGGGTCTCGTAGGGCCCCCAAAGGCTTCAGCAGATGAAGGCCTGTAGAAAATGGAGCAGTAAGGGAGCACCCCGCAACCTGGCCCCCCCTGCGCCCTGTGGGCCAGGTCCCAGCATAGAGTGGCAGCTGGGGCCGGGGACGTTGGGGGCCTGGCCGAGGTCATGCTTCACGCAGGCCACAGCTTTCCATCACCTGATGCTGCAGGCGAGGGTGACATCCACCACAAGCTCCTGGGAGGCCCCTCTTGGCCCTCTGGACCCTCCTCCCGGAGACCCTTTCCTCAGGCCCCTCCCTCTCCAGCATCCACCTGGGGGTGACCCCATAGGTGCTGAGTCAGCTTGACCTCACTCAGTGCTTGACATCCTGTCACATGTCACACCCCAGACTGAGCCCGTGACATGCCCACTCCTGCAGCCCCACTTCCAGCCAAGACCCTGGTGACACATTTGGTGACACGTTGTCACTGAGGTCACAGCCGACCTGGCAGCGCCTGTTCCCTCCACTTGCCAATGCATCTGCACTGACCCCCCCCCGCCCCGTGCTGGGCACCTCTGAGCCTCTGACTCTCCGCTGCTTCCTCTGGCCGAGGTCTGGCCTGAGCAGCCAAAGGGAGTCAGTCTGGATACTAAGTCCCAGCCACCAAGGCCCACACCCCCACCCCCACTCCTCCATGCTCCTGGCAGGCCTCATGCCATCCCTGCCTGGCCTGTGTCCTTGTCCCTGCCCTCGGCTCCGGCAGGGCGGTGCTCAGGCCCACGGCAGCCGTGGGCCTCTCCGGTCCCCTGCGCAGACCCTGCATTGCCAGCCCGCTGTCCTGCTTTCTGCGCTACGTGGGTGCCCCGCAGGCCGAGAGCAGCTCTTGGTTCTCGCAGACCGAGCTCGGGCCGCGGTGCCTGGCCCCTGGCACTTCCTCTGGGCGCCAAGGAGAGCGCCCCGTGAGCACGCGGCCGTCACTGCCCGGCAGGTGCCTCTGGGTTTTGCACGATGTCACCACTGCTGAGGATGCTGCCCAGGCCACACAGATAAGAAGGGTGGATCGGGCGGACCCAGACTAGCAGGGTGCAGCCCAGGGCAGATGCGGCCTCTGTCCTCAGCCTGGGCTCCTCCGTCGGGTGGAGAGACCGAGGGGAGGAGAGACAGTGAATTCACCCTCCTTCCTGCAGGCCCTGGGTGGCAGCTGAAGCGGGGGCCGGATTTCCTAGCCAGGCTGGGGCTCCTCAGGCAGAGGAGTGAAGTCCCCACCGGAAGCCACGCCTGCCCATCCCAGGGACAACACCCAGCCCAGCAGAGAGGCTGTGGCCTCGCCCTGCTGGATCCCTCAGTCAGCAAATGATCCCTCTCCCAGCCCACTCCCCAACCTGTCAATCAAATCACAATTCAGAGTCCCTCCCCCCAGCCCTTCCCAGAGAGCAGGGGCAGCTCCCAGGCGCTCAGACAAGAAAACATGGCTTTGGGGGCGGGGCACGGTGGCTCCAGGAGGCCCCAGGCCTTCTCAGAACAAAGCCCCCACTCAGGCTCGGCCGTCCTCATAGCCTCCTTGTGAACAGATTAGGGGGCTGAGGGCGCCTGCCTAGATGTCCAGTTTGGGTGTGCATGTGTGCACACTCGTGTGCATGCATGTGCTCGTGTGGCTGCTGTGTACATGTCACATGCGTGCATGTGTGGGTGTGTGCACGTGTGCAAGCTCACTGGTTAAAGGTCAGATTCCTGCTGGTGGGCCTGGCTGGGCCTGCGACTCTGCATTTTAAACAGCCACCAGGGGCCTGTGCTGCCTCCACGCACAGGGTTTACCCAGGACAGGCTCTTGAAGGGAAGACCCACCCATGCAGGGCTCTCGACTGGCCTAGGGGTGGGGCACAGCTGAGCAGCTCGCCTGTGCTCAGGTGTATTCAGGTAAGGAGCAGTCTGTGACCCTGGCCTCAAGCCGTGAAAAGCGGAAGTAAAGCGGAAGGGAGGCCAGGGAGGGCGCCTGGAGGCCCCAGGTCCAAGTGGCCGCCTGACCCGCCTCCCACCCTGCTCCGGCCTGCAGGCACAATGACCTGCCCTGGCAGCTGCTGACCAGTTTCAACAACCAGCTGCGGGACGCGAGGGCCAACCTGACCAGCCTGGCCCACACGCACACCAACATCCCCAAGCTGAGGGCCGGGCTCGTCGGGGGCCAGGTACGCCGGTGGCCTCTGCACTTGCCTATGTTGGGGTCCACCCTTCTCCCTCAGGTCCTGGGCAAGGTGCGGCCCCTCCCTGGTGGCAGCATACCTCCGACCCCCTTGGGGCCACGGGTCCTTGGAGGGGTCTCTGATAAGGCCCCGGGCTGTGGGGATGGCTTTGAGGACAGGAGGGGAGTGAGACACTCACTTGTACGTGTGGGGGGTGGGCCTGGGGCCTGAGGTCTTAGTCCCTGTGCCTGTGGCCCCCAGTTCTGGTCTGCGTACACACCCTGCGACACCCAGAACAAAGATGCCGTGAAGAGGACGCTGGAGCAGATCGACGTCATCCACCGCATGTGCCAGATGTACCCTGAGACCTTCCTGTGTGTCACCAGCAGCGAAGGTGGGTCCCGGCCCACCTCCCTGGGCCCCACCCACCCCTGCCCTTGTCCCGAGCCGAGGCGATGGTGCGGCTTGGCCTTCCACGGGGTTAAGCCAGAGGCTCGGGCACACCTGCCATCCAGATGCCCACCACTTGGCTGGGCTCTGCTCGCAGGCATCCGACAGGCCTTCCAGGAGGGCAAGGTGGCCAGTCTGGTCGGCGTGGAGGGCGGCCACTCCATCGACAGCAGCCTGGGCGTCCTGCGGGCGCTCTACCACCTGGGCATGCGGTATCTGACCCTCACACACAGCTGCAACACACCCTGGTGAGTGGCCCCAGGGAGGCCGCGCCCAGGGGAAGGTGTGGGTGGGCCCCATCCCCTTCATCTCTGCGTATGGCCGACATGGGCAGGCCGCGATGGCCATTCTGCCCTCTTTCCTCCCAGGGCCGACAACTGGCTGGTAGACACAGGGGAAGATGAGGCCCAGAGCCAAGGCCTGTCGTCCTTTGGGCAGGTGAGTGGGGGGCAAGGACCGCGGTCACCATCAGAGGGGACATGACCCAGGACATGGCATCTCACCTTGCAGGCCTGTTCATCTGCAAATGGCATTGGCACGGGTGGCCCCAGGGTGGGCGTCCAGCTGGAACCCACTGGTCAACAGTGTGGTCCCAACTTTCTAGCTGCTAAGAGTTTATCAACACCTGGCCTCAAGGGGCCCCGGCCCAAACGCCCTCCCCCGTGCCTGGACCTCCGGGGTGCTACAGCGAACCCCAGGCTGCCGGGCGAGCACAAGCACGCACCGTGCGCCCGCCCGCCCCAGAGTGCATGTCTCCTGTGGCCTGGTCCCGAGCCCCGTCTCCCCTAGAGCGTGGTGAAGGAGATGAACCGGCTGGGCGTCATCATCGACTTGGCCCACGTGTCCGTGGCCACCATGAAAGCCGCCCTGCAGCTGTCCAAGGCCCCCGTCATCTTCAGCCACTCCTCGGCCTACAGGCTGTGTGGGCACCGGCGCAACGTGCCAGACGACGTGCTTGAGCTGGTGGTGAGGGCGTCCGCTCGGCCTCCACGGTCCCCACGGTCCCCATGGTCCCTGGTGCCCCGTGCGGTGCCCACAGCCCCTCCTCTGTCCTGTGCAGAACCAGACGGGCAGCCTGGTGATGGTGAACTTCTACAATGACTATGTGTCCTGCAGAGCAGAGGCCAACCTGTCCCAAGTGGCAGGTAAGTGGGAGTGAGCAGCCGAGCGGCCGAGCAGGGCATCCCTCCCAACACCCATACCTGCTGCTCCCCCCCGCCAGACCACCTGGACTACATCAAGAAGGTGGCAGGAGCCGGAGCGGTGGGCTTTGGTGGGGACTACGATGGCGTCTCAAGGTAAGGGCCAAAGCTGTGTCCTATGGATGAGCTGGCAGGGTCCCGGCCCCCCACGAACATGTCCTGAGGGGCTGGAAAGAAGTGTGTCCCACGGGCCGTACCAACATGTCTTGCTCTGAAGGCCACTCCCCTGGCCCCTGAGCCTGAGGATGGGGGTGAGGCAGGTCAGTGGCTCACGGGGGGGTGGACAGGCCCTGGTCTCCAGTCCCAGGCCCATGGCCTGCACACCTGGTCCTCTCTGCCTGCGTCCCAGGCTCCCCTCAGGGCTTGAGGACGTGTCCAAGTACCCGGACCTGATTGCCGAGCTGCTCAGGAGGCAGTGGACGGAGGCGGAGGTCAAGGGCGCCCTGGCTGAAAATCTGCTGAGGGTCTTTGAAGCCGTGGAGCAGGTGAGGAGCTGCCTCCTGCGCCCAGCCCCTCCCCACGCAGGAGACAGGCAGGGGACGACCTGTGTCTGTCCCCAGGCAAGTGATCACACACAAACGCCCGAGGAAGAGCCCATCCCACTGGACAAGCTGGAGGGTTCCTGCAGGACTACGTACGGCTACTCCGGGGCCCCCAGCCTCCATCGCCCACCGGGAACTCTGCTGGCCTCCCTCGTGCCCCTCCTCTTCAGCCTGTATCTTCTGTGACACCTGGGGACCAACCCCTCAGGCTCCGAAGTCAGGGAAGACTGGGCCTGGGAGCAGCCAAGGCTCCAGAAGCACTGCCCTACGCACAGGCCCCTGGGCCCCCTGGGGGCATGCTGTGGAGAGCTTGGGGCGCAGGCCCATGGTGGGCCCTCAATAAAGGCAGTGACCCCGGGAGTCCTGTGGGTGTGTGCCGTCGGTGCCCTGGCCCTGGGCGGGGGGAGCCTGCGCGCCCCACAGCAGCTCTGTGCAACTGCCCCGGCCGGATGCTCAGAGCCAGGAGCGCCCGAGTCGTGGAAGGGCGGGGCTGGGAACAGGGCTTTGCACGGACAGTGCTGGGGGCCTTTAAAACACATGGGCCGGGCTCCAGCACCCCCCACACATACCCCCACAGCCTGCTATCCACGCACACCCATACACACCTGCACACGCACCCGCACACACACCCCTATGGCCTATTATCCACGTGCAGCCATACACACCTGCACACATACCACACTCATGCACAACTGCACACATACGCACAGGGGCATTTCTACACACCCACGCATGCAAGCAAACCCACACCCACATACCTACACACACACCGCTCACATAGCTGCACGATGTACACACAGGTACACACCCACACACATGCACTCACACACGTGCCCACACCGCAGCTCCGCAGGGCCCACTCCTGCAGGGTCCCCTCACACACCGTGGCCTGGCCCCACCCGGCCCCACCCAGCAGAGCTGCAGAGCATCATCAGAAGGGCGGGGGTCCAGCAGCCCTCAATGGACATCCGGTGATGTGCCTTGAGATGGATAACCCACTGGTGACAGCCCCAGGCGGGACCCTGATGAGTCACTGCTGCACCTCCAGGCCCAAGGACACGGCGCTGGGCAGGCGTGGGCTTGGGCTCCGGGGTGGGCTCGGCCTGATGGGCAGCAGGTTTCCCTCAGACTCCTCCATGACACCCAGCCACACCCCCACATGGGCAGCCCAGGGCGTCAGGGGCTGGGGGTCTCGCCTGTGCTGGGATGTGTGCAGTCACGTTTGGCGGCCTCCTGCTCACAGACGGCCACCCAGGAAGGGAAGTGACACTGGCTGACACAACCAAGGTGCGCACTCTGCCACTCTCATGTAGGCTGAGTTATCTCCAGGTAAGACTTAAAAAGAAAATTAAAACTGCGTTCTCTGATCCCTGCTATCTGGTGGGGCCCGAGAACCTGTATCCCCCACAACAGCCTGCTTCCGTTCCCCTCAGCTTCCCTTGTGGGAAGCCAGCCAGCCACTGAGGGAAGCCCCACCCTAAGGCCAGTAAAGAAAACCAGAGAGCTTTCTCAGGGGTCAATTAGTTTACTTACAACAGCATTTTAGGCAAAGGGCAAACATGCCCAGTGCCCTCCGATGAGCCCTGGCCTCTCCCCAGCTGGGGACCAGGACACCAAGGACCTTCTCTGGACCCCCAGCATGTGGGCGTCCCGATGGTCCAAGGCCAGGATGTAAGGCAAGGCCGGCATTGCAGGACAAACGCCAGACAGCCCCCCGAGCCTACGCCCTCAGGTCGCACCCACAGCCAGGGCCCAGCAGGGCCGCCCCAACACCACGCACTGCACGGAGCACCCCGGGCTCCCCAGTCCAAGAAGGGGCACACACGGACGTCAAGATAAAAGTCTACAATATTCTGTTTGCAAGAGCCACCGCGTGAGGGCAGACGAGACAGCTGGAGCCTCTGAGAAAGGCCTGGTCGGGAACGGTCACTGTGCGCGGAGCTGGCCTCCGTCAGTACTAGCCATGCAATTGCCACGAGGTCATGCCAGGGGGGCGCTCAGGCCCAACGCTCCCCATCCGCCACTGGCTCCTTCTGTTTTGGCAAAAAAAAACCCACAAAAAAACCCACCCCAAAACCCTCAAAAAAACCCAAAACATCTTCAAGAAAACAAAGTAAACATCAGGAACTAGAAAAACAGAAACTACAGCCCGTCCATCACCGTTATCACCATGAGTGCGGCTGCTCCCTCCTGGGCGTGGCCTGAAGGTGGCTGTCCTGAGCCCCCATCAGCCAGCCTGGCTTCAAGGTCAATGCTGTGAGCACGCAAGGCAAGAGAAACCAGCCTGGAGAAGCACCCCATAACCTACAGGGCCAGGAGACAGCAACAGGGACGACACCGAGGACCACGAGGTGGCCTGCTCGGTGGCCAGGAGGGGCCTGTGCACACACTCTGGGGTCTGAGAGGTCACAGGGTGCACCTGGGCCCTCCAGAGGCGGCAGTGGAAAGAGGACATGGCTCCTGGAGTAGACACACCCGGCATCGGAGCTGGGCACCCGGCAGGGCTCGGCCAGCTGCCACCACACGCCGTCCACTACCCAGTCCCCATCGACTCCTTGGAGGGCGGGGGAGAGAAAGGAGCCTGCAGATCCTCCAGCTGGTTGGCACAGGGTCACAGAAATTACCCACAAAACAGAAGTTTGTGCAGACGCACCCACCAGGACAGGGAACCCCTGCCCAGCCTGAGAGAACAGGACACGCCCCAGGCTGGCGGTGACAGGGGCTGAGGGCAGTGAGGTCAACGGCTGCTGCTGCAGGGTCAGCAGAGGCAGGACGTAGCAGGTGTGGATGGGCCTTCCTTCTTGGGTTCCTGCACGTCCAGCTGCGAGGTGGCACCCTGGAGGGTCCCGCTAATTCCTCAGGGCGGCCAGCCTACAATCCACAGTGGCTCCATGAGCGAGGGTGAGGGGCCCAGAGGCGGTGCGGGGGAGGACTCCTGGTCACAACCTCCCCCCACGGGACACACAGGACATTGGAGCACAGCACACCACCCACCTGCGTGACAGCTGGTCCTCCTGGCTGCGCACAGAGCTCTCGCCCACAGCAGAGGCGCCCTCGGGCAGCTGGCTGAGCTGGTCCAGGACCTCCAGGCCGTTCTCCTCTGCGATCTGCACTATGAGACTGTCCACCTGCTCCTGCGGCGTGGTCAGTGTGGTGGCCGAGCTCATGGAGTCCTCCATCACCTGGGGGTGGTCAGTTTCTGGGCGGCTGGGCCCCTGGAGCCCCCGCAGCCCCCACAGCCTGACAGGCCCATCAGCCCTTGCTCCGATCACCCCGTTTCGACTACCTTTCTGCTCTGCCCTACTCCTCCCGCCCACACCAGCCTCCTCGCTCCCGCGTCCGAGCCCACGTCCCCGGCCTGCTCAGGCCTCTGGGTGCCAAGCCAAGCTGCTGCCTGTGAGACTGGTCCGAGCCCCACACCTAGGTGCCAGCACCGGCCCCAGGCGTCACGTCTGCTAGGGTTGTATGCGGGCTGGACCCTGACAAGGGTCAGGTACCCTGGAGGCGGCCCCCACAGGGCCCAGCAGAGGACACTTGGTGACACGAGGGAGGGGACACGTGCGTGGCTAGCCACGTGAGCTGCCCTCACGCCTGGCCCCGGGCCGACCTACCGACGTGTGTACGTCCAGGTTCTGCACCTGCTGCTCGAACCTGTCCATCACCGCAGACACCTTCTGCAGGTCCATGCTGCTCAGAGCTCTGTCCAGGGCTTTGGTCACCTGCGCCATGTTCTTCGTCACCTGGCATGGGGGGTGGAGAGACAATAGGATGAAAGGAAACAATGGCACCCGCCAGGGACAGGCCCCCTGAGCTCCACCCATGTCGACAAGCCCCCAGGCCAGGCCGAGCAGAGCTGGGCTCAGGCCGCTGCTGGCATGTCCCCAGGAAGTGCCATCGATGACCCGATGGATACGAGGAGCCCAGGCCACGACACGTGGTCAAAGTCCAAGGACACCGTGGGTCTTTGGGGCCGTGCCTTCTCTGGCACTGCACTTGCTGTGTGGACGGAGTCCCCACCACAGAGCAAAGGGGCCTGGTGTGACAACTCCCCCATGGCCAGCCCTGGCCTCTGCCGGCGGCGGCAGCAGATGCAGCTTGCGTCGAGCACTCACCCCCTTCATGGTCACGGCCGTCTGCACCTTGGAGGCCACCGCGTCCACGCGGGACGCCATGCGCAGCCAGTTCACGCCCTCATTCTTCTTGCGGATGGCGTTCTCCGCGTACACACGGGCACACTCCACGCTCTTCTGCTGCAGGGCCTGGGAGCCGGGACATGCAGGCTGGAGGACGCCGGCCTCCCCAGGGCGCCTGCCAGCCCTCGGCGGGCCTTCCCGCCAGGAGCGTCCGTGAGCTTCACAAACATGCGGAGGCCCAGGCCCCATGCCCGGGAAAATACGGCTACCTTTCCCGGCCCCTTCCCGCCCACGGCGACTCGGCCTCATACTGTCACCTGCACAGTGCAGCGTGGGCGACCTGACGCCGAGGGAGTCACAGTGGCAGAGCAAGACAAGGAGGCAGACCTGCAGCCCACTGTCTGGCCTCCTTTCTGCCCCAGGAGCCGCCACTGGTGACAGGTCGCCAACCCCAAAACCTGCACCCCACAGCTGTCATAGTTCCCCCGTCCTCCCTGGAGAGGCCCTGCCGGGCACAGGGCCCTGGGAGCCTCCGCTCTGCTAGGCTCCGACGCCGAGGCACCTGCTTCCCAGGGAAGACAGCTGAGAGTGACGGGGTGGAGGGTGGCGGCCGAAGCCCACGTCCCACGCAACGTGACAAAGCAAGTTCAGAACACGGGAAACGAATAAAGGCCCGGTCACTCAGAGGCAGCACAGGCACTGCGTGGCCCTTCTGCTCGAGACGCCTGGGGGGACAGAGCCACCGCGGGGAGGGCGGGAGGGCGGCGCTGCCTCACCTTCTTCACCTTCGCCTGCTCTGCCTTCGAGTCCTTCTCCGCCTTCTTGGCCAGCTTCTCCAGCTGCTTCGCTGTGAACTGAGCACAGGCAGGCGGGAGCCAGGGTCAGGCACCAAGCCCCCAGCGGGCCCTGCACGCTCCACCCTGGGGGCTGCACCAGGGGCCCCATCTGTCGCCTGCCAGGGAGGGGCCGTGAGGGTTCCCTAAATGTCTGCTCCCCCACCCCCGCCCCCTGGAGCGGAAGGAAGGCTTCTGCTTGCGGACGGATTCTCGACTTCCTAGAAAAGCTGGGCGGACTGTCCAGGCCACCCCAAGTACAACCCAGAAGCCAGAGGAGGAGCCCCGGAAGCTTCACTTCACAGCGCACCGCGCCCGCGAGGGGCTGCGGACGGCGCGCCAGCTCCTGGCGCCTCCTGGCCAACGCCCGCGCTCAGCGAGCCCCCTCTGCGCCCCTCCTGGCCACCCCTGTCTGGAACCAAGAGGACAGGCCAGCCACACGGCTCGCGCAGGCCGAAGCCCGGTCCCCACCTGCCAGGTGTGGTGCGTGGGGGGTGGGCTGCCGGCCCTGCCCCCGCAAGTAGCGCCCTCCCGAGGGCGTCTTCTCACCGGTCAGTCCCATCCACAGACAAATCACAGACTAAGGGAGTCACCCAGGTGAGGGCGTCTGCTTCGAACGCACGTCCACCCGTACGCTGGTCAGGAGTGGACGGCGCTGTCCTCCACGGACGGGCCTCTCTGCGAGCAAAGCCCGATCCCACCGCCAGGAGCCTCTCCGCAGCGCTGCCTCCCAGCAAGCCCGACTGGTCGCCTGCTGGCTTCTCTGCCCAGGCAGAGGGCACACTGGCCCTGGGTGTCGGCCAACTGGCCTCACAAGCCCTGCTGCCTCAGACCGTCCCTCGCCCACGGCCTCGCGCTCTTCGGCCCCTGCACGTGCCGAAACAAGCGGGCAAACCCTGGCCGTCTGGGCCTCGGGCAAATGACCCTTGCCACCTACTGCAATGGTCTAACCCTGACATCGATGCTCCCGACTGCCGGGCTCAGGGCACAGGGCTCCTCTCAAAGGTCACCCCCCAACTCCTCGTCACCCAACTCATTCGCCAGGTGCTTTGAAACCAGCGTCTGCAGTAGGAGACACTGACCTCGTTCCTTTTCTACGAGCTCTTTAAACCCACACCGAGCAGGGCGGGAGGCACCGGCCACACGTGACTGCTTAAACTCAAGTGCTCGCCGTGGCCGGCAGTGGGCGGCGCCAACCTAAGAGTCATCGCTGCCCATTGCAGGTGGACAGGACCCCGGCCCCGCCTACATCTGCAGCCCCACCTGTTCGCTGCTCTGTAGAACTGAGGCCACTCTACCCACACTGGGCACCCCGGCAGGACACTCTGTCCCCCAGGCTGGAAAGGCAGGCCTCCTCCCCCCACACACACCATGCCCTGCCCCCTTTACCTCTAACGCTCGGTGCCCTGTCCTGTCCTCCTCATCCCTGCCACATCCACCTTGCCTCACTGTCCTCACAGGCCACCTGCCTTTAGTCTCACCGCTCCCCCACTCTCCCAACAGCCCCCAAATGGCCAAAGTGCACATGTGGCCACGTCCCTCCTTCACATGGGCCCCAGGCAGCTCCCACTGCCTCCACACGAAGACCACTTCTTGGCCAGGTGCCTTGGGGGCCACTGCCAGTGGCGGCGGCAGCGACCCTATGCATGACCTCACTCACCCCGGCTGCCGGCGGCCTCGACCCTGTTCACAGGCCCTCCCTCCCAGAGGCCCCCAAACCCCCCAAACAGGCCTCACTTGGCCAGGAAACCAACAGGGGAGAATGCTCAGGTGAGCCAAGCGACCAAGTGAGCTCCCCAATGCCCATGGTCTCCCACCTCTGACCCTGCTAGCGGTGTCCCAGCCTATGACACCCACCTGCCTAGGCGGGCCCACCGGCCCCTCAGGCTCTCCCAACAGCCCAAGTCCCCCACACACTTGGCACTGAGACTTTGTCACACAGAAGGGGGCTTCTTGCTTGTCTACCTCACGCCCCGCTTTCCTTAAAAGATACAAGCTTCCATGCCCTGAGCCTGGCCCCAGCCACCTACCCTGGTGCCGTCCAAGTGCCTGAGGCTGCGGACAGGCCAAGACACCCTCTGCCTGTCCTCTCCATGGCAAAGCCAGCGTGCTGAGAGCAGCAGGAGCTCGCACACACCTGTCTTGCCATCCTTCAGAAGCAGCCACGGAGGGTGACCATGAGGACACCGCCTCCATTATTCAAGAAGCACACACACCACCCAGACAGCTGCTCAGGCGCCCACGTGCCCTCCTTCAGCGTGATCCTCGAGGATGCAAGCTACAGTGTTAACTGCCACGTGGGACATCAAAGGAGGCGCCTGACACCCACTATGTCCCTTCAAGACAGCATGCCCACTCTCTCACAGGTGAGCCAGGAGGTCTGCTTCTGCTGAGCCTGACAGGAAAGAACATGCAACCGCGCCGACTCAATAATCCCGTCATCGGTCTGCCTGAGCACTGTGCAGAGGTCACCCAGTTTATAATCTGTCTCTCTGAGTGCGACTTCCACCATCGTCCCCATACACTACCCACCAGGGCAGGGCTGGGGCTGACGGCCAGAGTACATACCTTCAACTGGAACAGGGTATCTGCAAAGAGAGGAGACAGTGTAAGGATTTTAGGAAATGTGGTGCGCAACACTTCTAACAAGCAGATGGGGTCACTAAAGCACTAGACATGCAGAGCTGGGACAGCACAGACGGCACTGACGGGGGCCTTTAGGAAGGTGAACTGGCACGCTGAGCCCGGGCAACCGCGGAGCCTCCCAAACCAATGACTCCTCTCAGGTGACCAGCATGGTGGCACTAGCTGACCTCAAGAACTAGTATGCAGGCAACTGAGTTATGGATGCAGCGTGTGGCCCGTGGTGAAAACTCAAGACGGTGGTTTGCAACTTTAGAAAAGACCCTTGCAATTCTTTCCCAAGTGAATAAGGCTCAGTCCTTGTGTCTCTTTTTGATATACTCGTCTTCCTCAAAGGTAAATTGATAAAAACAGCAGGGTGATGACTCTTATGCTGTCCAAGTGCTGGCTCACAAAGCCCACTGCCACGGCCACTGTGCTTCTGAGCTATCAAATCAGGCCAAGCGGCTTCCCGTCCCCAGGAAGAACCAGAGATCTGAGCGCACTGTTGGCTCACCGCCTGATATCTGAACTTGCTACTCACTCACCAAGCTCAAGAGCCAGGGAAATTCAAGTTCACCTTAAAACTATCACAATTTATTCAATTTCTAAATTTGAAGAATGAGTCCTGAAGGTGTTTAGCACAATGGCTCAGAACGAAGGAATAAAATCCTGCAACCAGAACTGATGTCGAGTGCCCACAGCTGCAGCCCGAGGCGCCCAGGTGTGCCAGGAATTCAGGAAAGCTCTGGGCAGCGCCTCGTGCAGACCTGATCCAAGGCAAAGTCATCTGGCTCTAGGAAACAGCTGGGCGGACACAGAGGGGCAGGCTGTGTGTCTGCAGCAGGGAAACAGGGTTGGGTCACTGGGATCCAAAGCCCCCTCCCTCGCCGCCTGGGCTTTGTCACCAAGACCTGAGCGGTAGGAGTAAACTGAAGAGCAAAATTCGTTAAGGAAAAACTTAATCTGCTGAAAAGTGCTACCGGCAAAAAAACGTCCCCTCGAGAGCAGACTAAATTATGGAAATAATGCGCAAACCCAAGGCGGCGCGCGCGCGTGTGTGTGTGTGTGTGTGTGTGTGTGTGTGTGTGTTGCGGGGTGGGGATCGTGAGGCCGAGGCGATCTGCGCGGAATTTCCTTCCTGACAAAGCCATGGCTGCGCAGCTTTTCACATTTCACAAACTGATTTTCAAAACTCTATCACACAGGCCCTTCGACATCGCGGCAAGGGTAGGCGCCCCCTCGATCACGATCCTCCCCTGTGGAGTCCCTGAGCGCGGGGCGGGCTGGCGGCGGGGGACAGCGCCGGGGAGCCGGCACGGGCCTCCCGCCGCACCGAGTGCGTCGGGGTCCGCCCGGGGTCCCGCCCTGGGCCCGGCCCGAGCGCTTCCTGTTTCTCTCCGTGGCGCTGGGGCCGGGCGCAACCCCTTCCTTTTCCGGTGCCCGCTGACCCGATGCCCCGGGGCCCCAAACGCCCGGGTCTCTCGCCGGCGCCGGGGACGGGGAGCAGCCGAGCGCCGAGGGCGGGGAAGGGGTGGCGTCGCCCGCCCGCGCCCCGAGGCCCGGCCTCTTACCGTCCATGGCCGGTCCGGCGGCGGCGGCGCTCGCAGAGGCGCGGGGACGGGGTCTGCAGCAGGCGTCGACCGAACCGACCCGCTCTGCCCCGCGGACACTTCCGGGTCGCTCCCCACTTCCGGCGGCCGGCCCCTCTCGCGAGAGCACCGCGGCCGGCGCGCGGAGTGAGGCGTTGCCGTGGCGACCGCGCGGGCCCCGCGGGGCGGCCGCCTCTGTGAGTCAGTCGGGCTGCGCGCCCGCCGAGGTGCAGGTGCCCGGCCCGAGCCGGCGGGGCTGGGCCCACCTATGGGGCTTTGCAGAAGCAAACCCAGACCCGGGAAAGGTAAAGGGCCGCCGCGCCGTCGGCGGGGTGCGCGCCCGCGAGGGGCTTGGGGGTGCCGGGCGCCCCGCCCCTGCACACGCCTCCTGCGCTGAGCCCTCTCCGATGACAGTGCCTCAGGACTTTTCCGTCCGTGGACATATCCGTGTTTAGGGAAATGGAGTGACCCAAGCCTTTCAAGCTGTCATTTCATTCTGAACCAAAGCAGGCAAACGAAAGATGGATCCAGTGCCCGAGATTCGATAAATTGTAGGTCTAATTGATTATCCATATGTTCCAGGTGAAGAGCAAAAGAAGGGGTGCACCTGTCCAGTCCCAAAGCCTAAGCAAAGGTCGATGGACAGGCATCCCCAAGAGTCTGAGAGGCCTCCAGACACTAAGCCTGCGGAGGGCTTCTCTTGGAGGAGAGGTGCAGCCCAGCAGCGGCGGCCTTCGTTCGAAGTCGAAGGTAGGCCACGCCCGGAGCGGGCAATGGAGGTTGCAGCTTCAAGGAGCTTGGGGGCGGGGTGAACAGGGCTGAAGCAAAGGGGTGCTGAGAGCAAGGGGCACGACCTTACGATGGACGGGTTTCATGACCTTCACATAGAAGGTGACGTCCCAGAACTCCAGGTGGGAAATATCAGGTTAGTAAAGGTTTAGGTAAGTTGCCAAGTGATAGGTGCATCTCCAGTAGTCCAGAGGGGATTAGCGGTGCACAGGCATAAACTGTGTCCGCCGTTGTCCCAGACGGGGACGTGTTTTGGCACCACCGTCCTTCCTTTAACATCCTAAGACTGCAACAGAAGCTTGGGAGGCCACCCCGTTCTGGAGTGCCGTGGGAGAAGGGACGCAGGAGCTCTCTGCCTGGGCACAGGGGACAAGGGGTGACACAGTTTGACAAATGTATTCACTTTGTAACGGCCCACTGTGGCCAGACCTTCCCCTGGGAGCGGCTTGCGAGGCCACAGAAGCAGCCAGAATACAAAGTCTTTTATTCGTTATGTTGTGTGGGTCGTGGAAATGCAACTGTTAACTACAGTAAGGCAGCTGCGATGGGCTCTGCGCCTTGGAAAAATCTTCCTGTCTCCAGAGCTGTCCAGGCTGCGAGGGGACCGCGTAGGCCCTTTGCTGTTACTAAGCAGGAACTAATGAGGCGGTGGCAGTAGGAATTGCAAGGACCCAGGAGGGAAAAGCAGTGGAACCTGCTGTCTGCTGAGCTTTGGGGGAAACAGGGGAGCCAGAAGGGTGGGGTTCAGTGACCACGAGGCTGATAGTTGGTGGGTCAGACGAGGAAGGAAGACAGGAGGCAGGGGCCTGGCAGGGCGAGGACCTGGGCACGGGCGGTGCAGGTGGAGGCATCTGTGGAGCCGTGAGGGGCAGGAAGCAGTCTGAAACGAGCGTGTTGGGCGTGGGGGCAGGGCCCGGATTTCCAGTCCCAACTTAGGGGCCCTCGCTGGAGGGCGGAAGCTTTTGGCGGAGGCTTTTGGCTGCAAGTCACAGAAATGCCAAGGAGACGTGGCTGTACTGAGGTGTTTGATGTCTAAGAGGGTCTGTGTGCGTCTACACTTTGCCACCCTCAGTATCCACGGTCCCCAGGTTATGTCACAGCCGACAGGACTGCGTCTGGTCCCTGAGCCGCAGTGGCAGTAGTGCGTGCTCGCCGTCTCCAGGATGCTCGTCTGCAAATCCCAGGGCTGAGCCTCTGCCAGCAGGGGAGGTGCGGGCAGGGGACTTCCCATTGCAAAGGCACCAACAGTGTCTGTCACACTGTCATTTTAGAAGGGTGGAGAGAAGACGTTACAGAGGGGCAAGATCAGAGCAAGGGTGAGGATGGAGTTTCAGGAAAGGAGGTGGAGCATGTGTTTTTGCCATATGATGGAGCATCTCAGCAATAACAAGGGACAAGCCGCTGACACGTGCTACACCAGGGACACTTCAAAGCTTGATACTGTATAAAAGAAGCCAGGAGTAAAGACCACGTGCATTATTATTCCATTTATATGAAATGTCCAGAAAAGGCAAGTTTATATAGAGGGAATCTGGGCTAAGGGTGAGAACGGGGATTGGCTGCAAACAGGCACAAGAGTTCTTTGAGGGTGATGGGAATGTTCCTGAAACCCGCTGCCCAACTCTGAGAGTTCATCAAAAGTCATTGAACTGTATGCTCTAAACAGGTGCATTTTATGGCACGTAAATTATAACGCAATAAAGCTGTTAGAAAGGAAAGACGAACTCAGGGGCAGGGTTACATGCTGCACAGAGACTGAGCAAACCCAGAAAAGACTCCAGGGAATGCGGCGAGGGTCTGGCCTCTCTCGGCCTCACAGAGGACGGCGTCCAGGAATCCACCGTGAAGAAAGACAGTCTGCCAGGAAGGACGTCTGAACTGGGCGGTGCGGGGGGAGGGTCTTCTCTTTCACATCTGTGTTTTAAAGCTGAGGAATTTCCAAATTAGATCTTTGGGAAGTCAAAGTTTCTTTCATTAGCCTAATATTGTAAAAGCTTTAGGGACATGGAGAGACCCAACAAGCCAGGAATTCTGTGCACGGTACAAGTGTTGAAAGTAAGCTTACTGCCGTGGAGCAGAGATCGGAGGGTGACCGCGGCACTGGGCCTGCGGGATCTGTGTGGGGGTGGCAGGGTCGGCGCTGTGCTGGGTGGTTACACACGTGTGTGCAGTTGTGAACACTCACCCAGCCGGGCACCTAACTGCGTTTTATCTTGTGTGAAGTTTGCCTGGAAAGAGGCACGAGATCTTCGCAGGCGTTTGTCCCGTGGAGCTGCACCCCAGTTGTTTCGGATGAAATGGATGTGATGGGTGCGGAAAGTACCTGAGGTTCGCTGCAGGCGGGGAGTGTGCGTGGGGCTGACGTGTTTCCCAAGGACGGGCACGCTCCTGTCCCACGTGTTCGATGGTGTGTCCTCGACCCTCCTCCCACCTGGGGGGATGGTCTCTGCCCCTCTCCTTAAATCTCTGTGGAGTGGCCAGCACCTGTGGCTTGACATCTCTTGTAACCAAAAGAATGTGGCGCTGGGCCCTGACAGGTGGCGCCGTCCTGCCTGGCTCACTGGAACCCTGAGCTGCCCCCTGGTGGCTGTGTCCTGACCTCTGCACCCTTCCAGCCTGGGGCCCAGGCTTGTGAGTTACCAGCCCTGGAGTGGCCAGCACCTGTGTCTTGAGTGTCCGGCCCAGCTGAGCCTCAGGTGACTGTAGCCCCAGACAACACCCTACTGCAGTCACCTGGGAAAACAGTGACCACCGCCCAGTCGAACCCATCCTGAATTCCCAACCCATAAAGTTCTGAGAAAACAATGCTGGTCACAGGCTGCGGAGGTTCGCAGTTGCCGTCACGCAGCGGTGGGGACGAGAACCGAGGGTGCGTGCCGCAGCCAAGATGCTGTCTGCCATCGAGTTACCTGGCAGCTGTGTGATGGACAGACTGCTCTATTCCTATACGTACACTTCTGTATGTACAGGAAAGCCACAAGCGTGCGCATTATGCAGGCTCACGTGCCACAAGTCCGCAGTCAGCCAATTCCAAAATGCTGGAAATTCTGAAAAAAATGACCCCAATGTTTCTACGAGTAACAGAAAAAAGGAGGGCGTCTTAGTCCCAGCTGCTATAACAAAACACCCCGGCTTGGGGGCTTAGACAGACATCTCATAATTCTGGAGGCTGGGAGTCCCGCGACCTGGTGCCACCGATTGGGCTCCTGCGAGGACCCTCCCTGGTCGTTTAATTGCTGTGTCCTCAAGTGGCCAAAGAAAAGAAGACTGTGGTCTCCCCTCCTCTCAAAAGGTGCTGATCCCACCACGGCGCCTGCACTGTGGTGACTGCATCTAAACTTAACCTCCCAGAGGCCCCGCCTCTGAACACCTGGAGGTCAGGCCTTCGATATGTGAATAGGGGGTTGGGGGACAGATATTCAGTCCATAGCAGAGAGGACTTTCATAACAAGGCTTGAGAGACTGTAAACCGAATGCAGTGTGTGGACCCAGCAAAGTCACTCTTGAGAGAATCACGTTGAGTATTAGATGACAGTAAAGGATGAATAATAATTTTCCTGGATGTGACAATGCCATTGCGGTTGTGCTAAAAAAAATCCTTATCTGACAGGTATATACTGTGTTATTTATGTTTAAAATTATGTCTCAAATTTGCTTGAAGAAAAACAAGTGATAGGCAAAACAAAATAACATATTGATTGATCCAATATTGGAAACATTGGATGACGCACATATGGTACTCGTTATACTCGCTGTGTGTCTGAATACTCCCATGAGTTACTGTTTTAAGGCAGAGTATGCTTAATTGCAGGAAAGTTTTGAAAAGAGAAATTTAAGGAACATTTATCAGCTATTAAAAATAGGCTGAGTGAAAAAGACCAATTTCAAAAGGTCACATGCTTTATTGATTCCTGCTACATAACATTCTCCACATGACAAAATCACTGAGGTGGAGAACAGACCAGGAGTTGCCAGGGGTTAGGGATGAGGGGCAGGGGAGGCGGGGGGAGGGGGTGACTGTACAGTGGCGCCATGCGGCAGGTCTTTGCGGTGATGGACAGCTGTGTCTCGACCTTGGTGACGGTCACAGGTGATAGGATGGCACAGCACACACACTGTGCCAGGGCCGGCGCCTGGCATCAGCCTCGTGCTGGAGTTATAAGGTGCCACCACCGGGGGAGACCAGGCGGGGTCCACGCGACCCCTCTGTGCTCCTTTGCAACTTTCTGTGAATTTATCATTTCAAAATAAAAGTTTAAAAGTGTATCAAAAATTAATTAAATTCATGTAGTTGCAGAACAAGAATAGCAGGCCAATGGAATTGAAAATATAGATGAGAATGAGCCCCTCATGTGGATATATGTAGGCGCATGTATATAAAATTAGTGGCACCAAAAGTTAAGTGGGAAAAGGAAGGGTTACACAATAAATGACACTAGGAACATCGCTTACCATTTTAAGGGAGCACGTAAGTTAGACCTAACCGGTATGCTCAGATAAATTCCAGATGGATGAGAATGAAAATAAAAAGTGACTACGAAAAAGTAAGATGTAAGTTTTAATCTGATTCCTCACTGGGGGACACCTTCCTACGCTTCAAAACAAAGACATGAAACAGTGAAGGATTTGACTACGCGAAAATGTACAATCTCTCCCCGAGTCCTCTGTAAAGAAATGTAAAACAAGTGGGAAGCTCAGAGAATATTCGCAGCACAAGTGAGAGGCCAGACCGCAGGCACAAGACGGGGGAACTCGCACCCAGCGAGGTAGAGGCGTGGCTCCCACCTGGAGGCGCCGTGGGAACGAGGGAGGCCGGGTTCTCAGACTGCCCCCCCCCCCCCCCGCCTCTGCTGTGAGTGTGGGCGGGACCTGTGAACAGGATGCACGTCACTCCCGTTAGTAATCCCCTGCTTTGGAGTAATCGAAATGGACATTATCCTGGGTGAGCCTGACCTGATCAGAGAGGTCTTTCAGGAAAGGCGAAGTGTGAGGTGGCTGTGAAGAAGCCACCATGTCAATTGCAGTTTTTAAAAAATTTTGAAAACAAATCCTACCACGTTGCGAGAGGAGCTGCAAGCGCCCCTGCAGATAGCCCTGGACCCACAAAGACGCGCTCTTCCCCACAACCCGGGCGGCCGGGAGGACGGCAGGGCCCGGCGGACAGCTGGTGTCAGCCTGGACTCGACCTGCAGGACCTGAGATCACAAACGTGCTGCTCCGCATTGGCCACTAAACGTGTGGTCGCTGTTACACGGAGATGGGACAAGGGCAGGGCGACGTGTCAGGGACCCAAAAAGGACTCATGTTCATAAACGGAGAAGCTTTAAAATTCTGAAGAAGATAAAAGCAGCCTTGTTTTGGACTGGGAAGCCTGCATGTGAGACGGTAACTCTACCTTAACTTACGAAATCAACAGAACCCCAATGAGAACACCCCAGGTGTTTGGGGGACACAACCAAATCCTTCTACAGCTCCCCTAGAACAAAAATGTAGGAGTAGCAGAAAACGTCCGGGAAAGCACAGGTGTGACAAGGACTGAGCCCTCTGGCGAGGAAGTGCCTGACGCAGAGAGGACGGGGCGGGCCGTGTCCCGTTCCCGTGGGGCTCTGGGTAGGTACCGTGTTGGATGGGGAGCCGGGAC
Organism: Pteropus medius; assembly: GCF_902729225.1. NCBI lineage: Eukaryota > Metazoa > Chordata > Mammalia > Chiroptera > Pteropodidae > Pteropus > Pteropus medius. Next base: position 568,131 of record NW_024352000.1, read on the forward strand.
AGTCACCAGGTGGTGCTAGGCCTACAGACCAGACAGTTGAGAATACAAGAAGCTTGATATTTTTGCCTCAATCCTGACTCTGAAAATTCAGTGTGAGTCAGAAAGTTAAACAGAAAACAAGACCATAGAAGTACTATTGGGTGAACATCTTCATGGGTTTGGGGTCCACGATGCCTTCTTTCAGTCTGAAAAACTCAAAGCCACACGGAAAAGACGGATGCCTCTGACCCTCTGCAAGAGCCACCAAGGGCAGGAGAAAGCCGGGGACTACCTGCAGCACGCGCCACCGGACACGTACAACGCGCTCACCGGAGAGCAGCTCAGAGCAGAGAACACGGAACGACCGGGATGTGCGCCCTGAAAGTCGGCACCACTGGCTCCCGCGGGAGCGAAGGCGCTGGCCTCCTGGGGCGGGGCGCGGGCCGGGCGAGGTCTCAGGGAAGGCGATGGTGACCATGGAGGCAGAGGTCAGGGGAGGGAGTGGAGACCCGTCCTGTTACAGCCCCTCAATAGAAATGCGAATCGATATAATCTTTGTGGACAACAATCGACAACATTTACCAAAATTTTCCTGCTAGTAGCTTCCCCAGCGATAACCGCTCACCAGGGCGTAGGGACAGGAACGCGAGATGCTCACGGCAGCACTGTTTGAAAAGGGCGAGACTGGAGATGGCCGAACCGACGCTCCTCAGAGCTCGTTGTGAAAGCACAACCCCAGCCGCGAGCTCGGGCTCGGAGCACGCCGCCTGCAGGGGACGCGGGGCTGCCCCTGCGCGCAGGTGCCCCGCGCACGGCCGTGCGGCTGAGCTCAGAGAGGAGGAGGCATCCGAAAAACGCAAAGGAAAGGCCTGCAGAAAGGACCGGCCCCGCCGGTTCAAGGCCTTTCCTGACCGCCCTCCCCGCCCAGGACTCTGCTGCTCGCTCACATCTGCCGATTCGCAGCTCGCCGACCAGCTCATGCTCTTGCCTCTGCAGCTGTGCGGGAAGAACAAGCCCGTGTAAAGCTGCCTGTTACGCTACAGCCGGGGCTCAGCCTTTGGAGAGGGACCCGCTAGCCGGTGCCGGTGTCAGTAAGTGCTGCTCCCCGCTTACGGCCTAGGAGTCCCGTCTCTCTGTTCGAGAATCCTGTAACGGTGTTGATAACGCCAAGGTCACGGGTTCTACAAGGCAAGACAATCTGTAAATAGATAAGACCCTGGTCCGGAAATTCCTCCCCCCTCGCAGCACCCCCCCGAAGCTCCCCCTCCCCATCCTGAGTCCCGAGGTGCAGCAGAACCTCAGACGAAGGAATCACGCCCCCTGCAGGGACAGTGCAGAGGTCTATGAAGTGTTAGAAATCGAACCGAGGGGAGCTCGCGCTTGGTGTTCACCCCACGCTCTCGGCTGGCAATAAATTCTCCTTCCTCTAAGGAAGTTGTCTGAGCGTCCAGATTCCTCCGTCGGGTGTCGCTTCCTGCAACAGAGCCAAGCCAAGTGCTCCGCTCGAAGGCTCGGCCTCCACGGAGGGATGGGGCGCCCCCAGCCCTGCTGCACGCCTGGGCGGTCTGCAAGGAGACTCTTGCCATATGCAATTTCTAATCAACATGTGTTCTTTTTAATTCAATGCCCATAACCTTTTAAGTAATCTAATATATAAAAAGCTTGTATAAATCAATGTGAAGAAATGAGCTCCCCAATTTAAATTCAATGCACGATACGATGACAGTTTTTGGCTTAATGATTAAAATAAAAAGGAGAGCGTCCCCGTGCCTAGCACAGGCCGGCGTCATTCCACAGCGGGTGACACAGGGGAGGCTGTGGGTGTGGCGTGGGAGGTTGGCAGGACTCCAGATCCTTTGGCCGAGACCCCAGCACCTCCCTCTGCCACCAGCCTGGGGCAGGTGACCACCTTCCTGTGCCTCTGGGAAACGCAGGCCAGCAGAGGACAGACTTCAGAAGCTCACGGAGGGCCGTTAACTCACTGTCGACGCCCCAGGACTCGGCACGCCGTCTGGCACAGAAGGGCAACAACTTTTCCCCAGTGTGGCTGGGTCCACGAGGTGTTAAGTGGGCAAAGCGGCAGGAGCAGTGTAAGCCGCTAGGGACCGAGCGCCTGACGATGCGTGTGAACGTGTGCACAGACAGTCCTGTCGGCAACGCTTACCAGAGGCCTGAACTACTCACCCCTGGGGAGCAGACAGGACCTTGTGCTTTTGTCTTTTGTAACATCTGACAAACTAAGCATTTCACAAGTTAGATGCATCCCTTGCGACCTTAACCAGTTTAAGACAACGTGGAGGCCAACACCAAAACGTCCATCTCTGCAGGAGTCGCAGGGATGTGAAGGGCAACACGGAATGAGTCCGGTGACACCGTAATAACTGTGGTGCCAGGTGGCCACTAGGGGGACCACTCTGTAAGTTATAAAAATGTCTAACCACTAGGCTGTACCCCTGAAACATAAAACAATACTGAATGTCAACTCTAATTGAAAAATTAAAATGGAAAGCCTATCTCTGCAGCATTCTGACAGATAAGTTCTGTACAGAGAGCTTGACTCTGACCTTGAACCCATTGCAAATTGTGCCCCTGAACCTTCAGCTGTGGGGCAGGCAGGCCCTGCCTTCGCAGCCTCTCCCTGTCCCCCGTCCCTCATCTGTTACCTGGGCCCCGTGGCTCTCCTGCTCGCTGTCTGGAAGGAGACGTCTAACTGGAGGTGTGGCTGCCCACCAACGGTTGGACTGCTTTCAGCCAGGCCCGTTTCTTTTTCCTGAACCATGGATCGAACTCCTGGGCCGACCACAGACGCCTGCTTTACGGAAGAGATTTCCCACAGACTCACTAACTTCATGGGTGTTTTCTTTCCTCTAGAGAAACCTGACATAAAGGTAAAATCGAGCAAGAAGGTCGTCATCCCACAGATCACCATCACTACAGCCTCCAACGAGACCCTGATCGGCGACACCATCGGAAGCGAAGAGCAGACGACGATCCGGGAGGTGGCTGAATGGGGCGCCTACTCCCGACACAGGAACCCCAGTACAGTGGACGCCTATAATTTACAAACCAAAGAATAAACGACCGCCCCTGAGTGGCTGTCCTCATTCCTGTGCTGAGTCTCGGCCGCAATGGCCGTGGGAAGCTGCAGGCGCCCTTCACTGACCGCTTCGGTCTCACCTCACCCCAGAGCTGCTGGCATCTTGGGCGAAGCTGAGAGTGACTCTTGAGTGACATGAAATGAATAAGTTAGCATAGCCCCGTTGGCACTGATGCAATCTCTCTCTCGGTGGGCAGTGAACATCTCCATTGACTTCCAGAGTGTGCGGTGAGTACGGGGAGGCCGTAGCCAGGGACATGTGCCCCAACACCTGGACAAAGGTGGGGCTCTGAGCACCAACCTTTCAGGTGTCACGTTCCAGAGCAGGGAAGCACACAGTTGCCGTGGAGGCCCCAAAGCTCCTAGACTGACTGTAACCCAAAAGGAGCACGTGGGGTGGGGGCAACAGCCAAGGTACTTAGAACTTTGGGCGTGGCTTTGTCAGAGCTGCCCCGGGCTGTGAATGAGGGCTCCTGTGGTGAGGGCCATCCAGGAGACCCCCATGGCTGTCCCACCCAATCAGCAGTGCTCAGGTCAGGCTGCAGAGAGTGCCCTGCACTGGCTGGTCTCACGTTTAGTCAGGTGACAGTGTGTTCGCTTCCTTGGCCGCTAGGGTGGTCAGCAGGCTTCGCCTGCCCTCGTAGTCGGTGAGGATTACGTTCCTTTAGTACTAAATAGTACAGCTGACTTCCAATCAGTTTCGGTCTAACCTGAGATAGGGTAATAAATCTGTTGACATTGTTTACTAACATGTTATTAGCGTCATGATTTGTGTTTAGTCACCACATTTATTTATACATTCTGATTGACACAACTAAATATTTATACAGACGATCAAGCCATACAAATGTGAATCTGACCCCATAGGGTCAGCACATCTACCCTTCTCCATAAAATCTCTAGCAGCCATTACAGTGCTGTTATTTGACCTAGAAATTGCCCTCCTCCTACCCCTACCCCAGCATCTTGAATAATCTAAAAACTATATTTACCATGGCACGAATTCTGATCTCATTATTAGCTATAAGCTTAGCTTATGAATGAATTCAAAAAGGCTGGAATGAACTGATGGCTGCCAAATGAGAGCGGGGTTGGGAGCCTCGGTGAAAACGGTGAAGGGATTAAGAGTACAAATCGGCAGCTACGAAACAGCCACGGGCGTGGGGAAGACGGTCAAAAATATTGTAAAAACTGTGTGGTGCCAGAGGTTGCTAATCAGTGGATGGCTTCGTAAGGTATACAAATGTCTAATCACTATATTGTACAATTTTGAATGTCAACTCTAATTAAAATTAAAACATTTTAAAGCTAGAATTAACTGAATTAGTTTAAATGAAAAATGATTTTGACTCATTACAATTAATTTCATAATTATCCGACGTCCTTCACACGTCACTATCTGTCTGAGCCTTCACAGCATAGTCCCCTCCGCAGGAGGCCTGTCCTGGCGCTCTTGTTTAAAGCGGCGACCCTCCCACGCCTCCCGCTCACAGCTCCCATTTTTCTGCTTAGCACGCCTAACTCTCCGGTCATCTATTTCACCGACCTTGTCTGCCTGCCTCCAGCTAGAATGCCAGGCCCGCGAGGGCAGAGCCCTACGGCCCCAGCACACGGTGGGTGACCCCGCGGTGCCACGGCAGGTCCGTCGCCGCGCCCGGTCCGGATGTCTCTGCTCGCCTCTCAGCCGCGTCCCGTGCCCGCCACGCCCGTGGCCCGGCCCCGAGCCGCGTCCTGCCGCGGCTCCGGGTCGCCCTCCCGTGGCCGCAGGGACAGCGTCCCAGCCCCGAGCGTGGAGCCCCGGGAGGCGGCACCCGACGGCCCCTTCCCGCCGCGGCCGTCGCTGGGCGCCGCGCTTCAACCCGAGAGCAGGCGGGAGACCGGCAGCCGGAGCGCACGCGGGGGCCCAGGTCCGCGGCGGCCCGCGGTTCCCCAGGTAACCGTCGCCGCCGCGGCAACGCCCCGGAAGTAGACGCCGCGCCTGCGCCGCGGACGCCCATCTGCGCCTGCGCGCGCGGGAGGCGGCGCCGCGCTCGGCATGGGGGAGCCGGAGGCTGCGCCCGAGCAGATCCGTTTGAAGTGTATCCGTAAGGAAGGCTTCTTCACGGTGCCTCCAGAGCACAGGGTGCGATGCGGAGAGTCGCTCGGCGGGGGGGCCCGCAACGCTCCGGGGCCTTCGGTGTCGCGCCGAGCGCCGAGGTTTCCGGCGGGAGCGGGCGGGAACGACAGTCCCAGGATCCGTAGCGCCCCCGCGGTGGCCCCAGGCGTGCGGGGCCCGGGGTCGTGGTCGCCGCCCGCCCGGCCCGGGAAGAGCGGGCCCCGTGCTCCAACACGGGCATCTCACAGTGTCGCGCCCGGGACGGGCTTTGCAGGCTGACCCGGGAGCACGTTGTGCGAAGGCGGCTTCCCGCTGGAAGCCTTGGAGGCGGGGTCTCCCGCTGGGCTTTAAATGGGTCGGGCTGGGCCCCACCTGAGACCCGGCAGCTTCTGTTTGTGCCTTGCTCTGTGCGGGCCTCTGCCTGCGCCCCTGTCCTTTAAGGCCTCTCAGTGATTGTGGCAGGTACCGTTTGCAAAGATGCAAGCGGAGCTTAGAAGCGTTGAGTGGTTTTACCAAGGTAGACCGCTGGCAGCGGGGCAGCTTTGCATCCTGGTGGCAGCGATGTGGTAACTACTTGATGCTGCTCTGAAAAGGCAAGTCACGTATCCAGTAAGGATCACTGACTGACTGGCTGAGTGCACGCCAGGAGCCACCCTTGAGCCACCCGCTGACCATCGTCCATCACTCAGGCAGCAGGTGCTTGCTCCTTTTGCAGCGCAGTGCAGCGCGTGCTGGGAACCGTGCTCTCGGAGGGGAGTTAAGATGTACTCCCCTTAACTCTTATTAGTTAAGTGTAGAGTGCCCAGTATAGGTGCTGCAGGACAGAGCTACCAGCATTTCGGAGAAAGAATTGTTTTCACCCCTGGGGCCAGGAAGAAATTGTGGAAGGGGTGGCATTTCTGCTGCGCCAGGAAGCGCGACTAGGATTCGGGCACGCAGAAATAATGAGGCATGGCACGCCGGCTGTAGAGAGGGAGCAGCAGGAGCAGAATCACAGAGGATGTGAGAAGGGGGATTAGGTGCGAAAAGAGGTTGAGACGAGATCACAAGGGCTTCGTCCAAGGCCAGGTGATTCTGACTCTGTTCCTCGGGTGTCGGACAGAGAACTAAAACAGTGCCGTAAGTACAGAACTTTAATTCTCTCTCCCCTAACACCCCGGAGAGAGGCAGCCATTTTCCACATGGTGGGCCAGGCTCCCAAGTTGTGTGTCTTGTTGCTCATCCAAGTCTCAGCCGGCCTCAGGTGGGTAGGAACCAGCTCCCTTTGATCAGGAAGTCACGCTTGTCTCTTCCACTCACATTCCATTGGCCAGACTTTAGTCTCATGGTCATACCCAGCTGCAGGGAAGGCTAGGAAATAGGGTCCCAACCACGTGGCTACACACCACTGGGCAGTGTTTCGTAACTTGAAGTAATGTCCAAATGTTGGGGACAGTTGGTCTCTGCCATAGAAACATTTCCACTGCGTTTGGTGGACACCGGATGAAGATCTTCAAGTTTTTCCATCTGCAGAGTATAATTTAGACAAGTGCTGTTCGGTAGTCCATTAGTGATGACGGAACCGTTCCGAGCACGTGGAACCCTTGATCACTCCACACACGGCTAGTGCAGCTGACGAAATGAGCTTTTTACTTTTGAACTAATTTTAACCATACTTGGCGTATGGTTACTTTTTTAGACAGCGTACATCTGGGCCATGGGGTTGGAAGGGAGTCAGCTAGGCTACCTTTGATAATACCTTCAAAGTGGCTGACCCAGTTTCATCGTCTCCATTTTCTCCTCTGAAAAGCCCAGGCGTGTGGTAACTTTTCTGTTTGGTAAGCAGGGCGCGAGTGGGCTCCTCAGTACAAATGAAGTGCGAGGTGTTCATCCTGAGTTTTGTTAGCTGCCACATCCCCGCTCCGCCCCCACGCCTCTCTTTCAGCTGGGCCGGTGCCGAAGTGTGAAGGAGTTTGAGAAGCTGAACCGCATCGGGGAAGGCACCTATGGCATTGTGTGTGAGTGGCCCACGTGGGAGGCCGGGGGCTCGGCAGAGTCCCGTCGTAGCTGTGCCAGGGCTGGAGGGAGGTCAGCACCGCCGCTCCACAGCCGGGCAAAAGCCCGTACCCGTGATTACCTGTCTGAACAACGGAGCATCAGATGGCTGACGTGTAGCCTTGAGTGGCCGCAGCTGTCACAGCAGTCAGGTGCAGCGTCTGCGCTCCCGCTGCTAAGTGTTCGGAATCTGCACAAGTCAGCTCAATGCTTTGGGGAGCCATCTTTGCACAAAACAAGGGTCCTTTTTCCTACACAAAGTACCTCATATGCCGTTAGAACGTGGTGACAGCACACAGCAGCGATCCGCATCCCGACTCTAAGAGAGACTCACAGGGAGCTTGTTCAGCCGGGCTCCCGGTACCCAGCCCAGAGGAGCACTCCACGGGGGCATGTGTCTAGGGGGCCCAAGCGTCACCACTGTGCAGTTGCCAAGAAAGAGGGAGGGAACCCCCCGATTTTAGGAAGAGGCTGGGGCGCGGCATGAGGCCGCGTGCCGGCTCCGAGTCCGTCACAGAGGTTCCCCCTGCAGACCGGGCCCGGGACACCCAGACGGACGAGATCGTGGCGCTGAAGAAAGTGCGCATGGACAAGGAGAAGGACGGTGAGCGGGGCAGGGGCGCTGGGCCCCGCGAGCCCGTGGGAGGGTGCGGCCGACAGGGCTCCCGTGGGACGGGCCCCTCGGTACCGGGAGCACGCCGGCTCCGAGAACGTCCGCGTGGCGCTCCACGCGCTCTGGGCTTCGGCTCCCCGAGCCCCGTGCAGTTCCTGCGTGTGGCGGCTGCCCCACCTTCTGTCTCAGCTCACCCCCGCCACGGGCCTTCCCCACTCGAGTCCTGGCCAGTGGCCTCTGTGTGCCCCATGCCGCCCCTGCTCACCACCCCACACCTCCCTGGCGGCCTGCGCGCACAGAGCTCTGCGTGCTCACGGCTGGCCCGCTGAGCACAGTGGTCCCTGCAGAGCTGCAGCCTGGCATGTGGCGACGGAAGGGGGTTAAAGGTGCCTGTTGGGACGGCCTCAGTTCTCCGGAGGTTGCGGGCAGAGCCCGGACCATCATAGGGTTGGGCGTTGCTGAGGCCTGACGTGGGCAGGTGGGAGGCTCGCCGCAGGTGGCTGGCTACAGGGGTCCATGTGTTCCGGGGTGAGGATCACTGAGCTGTCAGTGGTCCCGTCTGCAGGGAGGCTTGCTGAGGCCATGTCTGGTTGCAGGAGTCCCCATCAGCAGCCTTCGAGAGATCACGCTGCTCCTGCGCCTTCGCCACCCCAATATCGTGGAGCTGAAGGAGGTGGTCGTGGGGAACCACCTGGAGAGGTGAGCAGTCTGCTGGCCCTGCACACTTGGCCCTGCTGAGCTCACTGCTGGGTGCGGGGAGGTGTGGTGTGGCATGTGTCCTCCCCGTTATTCTTCTAGCATATTCCTGGTGATGGGTTACTGTGAGCAAGACCTGGCCAGCCTTCTGGAGAACATGCCGACGCCCTTCTCAGAGGCCCAGGTGCGGGGGCGGGGGGGGCGCGGAGCTTCATGGGCCCTCATTTAGCACTTTTGCACCAAACCGGACTCGCCCTGAGTGCCCCACCCTCTGTGTAGGTCAAGTGCATTGTGCTGCAGGTGCTCCGGGGTCTCCAGTACCTACACCAGAACTTCATCATCCACAGGTGGGCCGGGCTCTGGATGGGGCGGGGCCTCGGGACATTTACACTGGGCCATGGCATGGGAGAAGGGTGACCGCCAGGACTAACTGGCTTCCAGCGCGTCACTGCCCAGTCCCCACTAGAGGAGCAGGAACAGGAGCGACACAGCCTCGGTGTGGGGGGCTCTCACTGCTCCTTGGGGAATCCAGCACCAAACAGTGCCTGCCTTCTCGTCGGAGCTGATGCTGAATGTAGTCAAGGCTCTGAGAAGTCCCGCAGTGGAGGGCCTTCCTGGAGTCTGCGACATGTGCCAGGAGAGGCCAAGACTGGGGATCAGGGGGTGGAGTGGAGGATCCTCCAGGCTGAGAGCTGGACTGCCCTGAGTGGCCTGCACAGCCCTGGGTGGGGAGCGTGGGCGAGGCTGGCAGGCAGAGCTGGCTGGGAACCCGGCTCTGCCTCGTCCTCAGACTCGCCGCTGGCACTGCTCCCAGCTGCCCAGCGCCTCGTACTGCCCGCTCTCGTTTTTAGAGATTCCAACAGGAGCCGCTGTGTGGGGAAGTGTTCTGAGTGTCATTGTGATGGTGACAACCTGACTACCCCAGGGAGCTCACTCTTTGGAACCACTCATGTCTCTTTCACAGGGACCTGAAGGTCTCCAACTTGCTCATGACCGACAAGGGCTGTGTAAAGACAGGTGGGTGTGGGGTGCTGGCTCTGAGGTCGGTGTCTCTGTGCGTGTCACCTTGTGGGGCTGGGGGGCAGGTCTGTCTGTATAAACACCCTGCAGGCTAAGAGCTGTTGTCCCCATACGGTGACTTGTTAGCCCTTGCTGGTGACACTCTCCCTTTGTCTCTCTGTCACAGCGGATTTCGGCCTGGCCCGGGCCTATGGCATCCCAGTGAAGCCAATGACTCCCAAGGTAGTCACTCTGTGGTGAGTCCTTGGGGACTGAGAGAGCATAGTGGAGGGAAGTTCGGGATGTCATGCTGAAGCTGCAGAGGACCTTGCGGGTGGGGAAGGGCTCCAGCAGAGCAGGGCTGTCACAGGGGAAGGGCCACAGCAAGGCTGGTGGCACAGAGGACCTGCTTCATCCAGTTGGGTCGCTGCCCTGCCCAAGCCACCAGAGCCCAGCCTGGCTCTGAGCCGCCTCGGTCACTCTCGACTGACTGGCACGGCGCTTCACAGAGCTTTCTGGAGTGACTTCTCGCTGCGTTTGCAAAAGGCAGAGCAGGGGCGTGGGTCAGGGCAGGACGTTGGAGTCAGAGGCTGTCTGCCACAAGACACTCAGCACCATCTCTGGAACCACTGGCACTCGGTTAGCACTGAGGATTTGGTGGTGTCTGCCACACCTGGGACACTGCATAACACCAGAGCCACTCAGCGACAGCAGCTGTCACCGCGTACCATGTTGTGAGAGCTTTACAGGAAGCGGCGGTCGCGTCGGTATTAGCAGCCCCGTCTCCCAGGCTGGCGCAGGTCCCCCGTGCGTGCCCTGTGGGCTCCAGCCAGAGCAGAGGAACTGCCGGACACAAGGTGGTGTGCTTCCGTTGGCAGGTACCGAGCCCCAGAACTGCTGCTGGGCACTGCCACGCAGACCACCAGCATCGACATGTGGTGAGGAGTGGGGGCCGCTGTCAGGCCTCGGGAAGGTCAGGGGAGGGCAGGTCAAGTGGGAGCAGGTAGGGACGGGAGTGGGGCTGGGGTCTTTGACCGCTCCCAGCTCCCAGGAGGTGGGCCTAAGCCTGGGATCCCGTTCACGGACTCCTGGCGCTGAGGTCCACAGAAGGCAGGCCCTGCCCTCATGGTCACCCAGACAGGCTGGGACCCAGTCCCATGGCCAGTCCGCTGTGACCTCTGACCCTAGCCCATGGGAGCCCGTGCGCTCTCTGCGGGTCCCGTCCCGCAGTGCAGAAGGTGAGAGCCTGCTCACCCACAGGGCCATGGGCTGCGTCCTGGCTGAGCTGCTGGCCCACAAGCCCCTCCTCCCCGGCACTTCGGAGATCCACCAGGTGGACCTGATCGTGCAGCTGCTGGGGACGCCCAGCGAGAACATCTGGCCGGTACGTGCCCACCCGCGCCCGGCCACCGGCGCCCTGCCCTCCTGCGGCTGCGGCTTCAGCTCTCGCCCCGCCCCACCCCGCAGGGCTTCTCCCAGCTGCCGCTTGTTGGCCAGTACAGCCTGAGGAAGCAGCCGTACAACAACCTGAAGCACCGCTTCCCGTGGCTGTCGGAGGCCGGCCTGCGCCTGCTGCACCTGCTCTTCATGTATGACCCGAAGAAAAGGTGCTGGCCTGTCCTCTGGGGGCGCCTGCCGCCGGGACCCATCGCGGGTGTCTCAGAACAGGCCATGCTGCCATCAGAACGGCCCACCTGATACATGGCCTCAGCCCACCCAGGTCATGCAGCCTGTTCTGAGGCTCCTGCTGGTCCCTGGGCCCCAGATCCCTTCTGTCTTTGGGGAATTGGGAGCAGGGGCTCCAAGCCTCAGGGAGGCCGGGGGCCATGTTGACGGCGTGGGGGGCCCTCTGTTCCAGGGCAACGGCCGGGGACTGCCTGGAGAGCTCCTACTTCAAGGAGAAACCCCTGCGTGAGTGCCCGGCCCCTCAGCACAGCTCGGCGGGGCTGCTGGCCAGGGTGGGGGTCAGGACGGAGCCTCACGGAGCCCTGAGCCCGAGGCTTGTCATGGCTCCCAGTGCAGGGCCGTCGGGTGGGCCGTGGGCCCTGGGCAGGCCGGGGCTGGGTGCTGACCATACACACCCTCTGAGGGTCACGGGAGGGGAGCAGGGGGAGGCCCCAGGGGTTCAGACACCCCAGTGCTGACAGCCCCTCCCCACAGCCTGCGAGCCGGAGCTCATGCCCACCTTCCCCCACCATCGGAATAAGCGGGCTGCCCCGGCCACGTCCGAGAGCCAGAGCAAGCGCTGCAGGCCCTGAAGGCTTCCGGGACCCGGCTCGTCCCTTGTCTGGGACTGACCACGCTGCGTCCTGCCATTTCTGCCCATCGCTGCCCTGGAACAGCAGGGTGTGGGTGTGGGGTGACAGCTGGGTACACTCGGAAGGGCCTGGATACTTGAGGCTGCTCCGTCCCAGGCTGTGGTAGCCATGCTAGGTCCCGTCCGGTGCCACACTCGCTGAAATATGCAGACCACTCATGGCTATTCGTGTCCTTGGTTGGCCACCAAGGTCTTTCTGGGGCAGGGAGAGCCTGTGGTGACTCCCTCGGCAGGGCTGGCAGGACCCAAGGTGAGGAGCGGTGTAGGGTACAGCCAGCCTGGCTGGGCTGGGGTATGGTTCGTGCTGATAGGAACTCAGAGATAAAAGCTTTCTTGACACATGCGATGGGTTCAGTGTCTTTTAATGTACTATGGGGTTCTGTCCTATGACGTGTGCTGGGAAGGACAGATGGGATGGACAGATGAGGGCAGGACTCTGGTGAGGAGAGGCAGCACAGGGATGGCACCTGCCCTGGGCCGAGGCAGGCAGACCCGCTCCAGTCTGCGAGCTAGTAGTTCCTAGGACTCCGCCTACCCCAGGGAGGAGAGGCTGCTCCCGCCTGCCTTGGCCTTGGCAATCCGCCTTAGTGGTGGCTGTTGAGAGCCCGGCCAGGCCTTTCCCATTGGACCTGGGGTGGGAAGCCTGTAAGACTGTGCCCCACACCTTCCAAAGCCAGCACATTAGGGAGCAGAGCAGGGAGGGTACTGGGGTGCTGGTTGCCCAGAGTGGGGTGATAGCCTGCCCAGACTGTCAGCACCTGCCTTCTGCTGCCTGTTCTCTGGGGTGCTTGGACACCTTACTGGTCTCCATCCATGGACTGACCCAGCCTCCCTGCAGTTGCGACCAGGGCATGTGGCCCAGCCTTGAGCGGGTACTCATTCAGTGCTGGCCTGTGACCCTCCCAGGGAGGGGCCATGTCTCCACAGCCAGGTCAGCCATGCCTGGCAGGGCCCTCAGATTGGACCCCATGGAACTCAGGGCTCGGTGTCAACTCTGTTTGGACACGTGGACGGAGATAGCAAGTCCCAAGTCACAACCTGCAGGGTGCAGGTCAAGAGCTATAAGCTGAGTGTTGGGCTCTTACAGTGGGGTGGGGGAAGGGGTGAGGGGATGAGGGTCCATCACCGGGACAGGTTCTGGTGATGACAGATGCAGGTTAGACCTGTCCACCCAGCATGTTCGGGCTTGGGTCTGTGTCTGGGTGCTCAAGTTGGGCGCTCCCCACAGAAGGCCAGACCTTGTCTCCTGCTTGGGAGCCGGGGCTGTCTCCCCATCCTGGGCAGCAGTGGCCCAGGCCTGAGGACGAACGAGGTCCCGAGAAGCACCACAGAGACGGACTCTGGAAAGCCTTTGGCCAGGGCCTGGCTGGGCCTAAGGCCGGGCCCCGGGGCTGTCGTACAGCAGGGTGTCCACCTGTGCACGCTGCAGCCATAGGCGCCGCTGGGTGTCGCTGAGAAATGCACGCAACACGTGGCCCAGACGGCAGGCAGGCAGGGTGGCACAGTGGGCGGCGTGCAGCTGGCGACATGTGTCGCAGCAGAGGGTGGGCAGGGCGCCAGGGGCCAGGCAGCTGTGCGCCTGGTAGCTGGCGGGCTCGGGGATGGGCCCATGCACATGCTGGGGGCCGGCCCGCCCAGGGCTCCTGGGGGCTTTGGGAGTGGCCAGGTCCCCTGGCTGATTCGGCAGCTCTCGGCACAGCGAGACGAAGGAGAAAGGCTCGGGCTCCAGCTCTCCCTCCAGGGCCCCATAGGGAGGACTACTGGCTTGCTGCGACACCTCAGCCTCCTCCAGGGGCTCCCAGGTTTCGCCCCCAGCACCCCACAGTTTGGCACTCTGCTCCCAGAGCAGAGGCTGCGAGGCCAGCTCCGAGGATGGCGAGCCTGGGCCGGGAGAAGGCCCTCCATACAGGCTGGCCTCTTCCGAGCCCTCGTCCTCCTGCAGGGCCCGGTACAGGTCCAGCTGGGCCCGGTACACAGCTGGGGAGCCCCGCAGGGGCAGGGGTGGCGGCTCCTCTCCACGGGCCAGCCGCTGCTGCAGCCACGCCACACAGGAGGCCACATCCGCACTGGCCCGCCGTGCCTGCAGCAGCTCCTCGGCCGGCAGCACGCTGGTGCCCAGTTGTGCCAGTACCTCACCCAGGATCTCGCACTCCAGTCGCAGGGCGAAGCAGCCCAGGGCCACCTGCACCAGCTGGCAGGCTGGGGGTGGAGCGGTCACCGTGAGGCGGTGGTTGTCCCTGGGCACGTAGCCCATCTTCTGGAAGCTCTGGATGAGAAGGTCCTCCGAGAGGGCACCCTTCAGCACGTGCACATAGCCCCCTGAGAAGGTCTGCAAGGGAGGGACCGGGTCAGCAGCAGCCTGGACCTGAGGCCCGAGCTGGGCTGAGCTTCAGGGGCCACCACCCTCACTCCGGATGGCAACGTGGTGCCACGTGACCAGACATTCTTGGCTGTTCTGACACTCCCTCCAGGGAACTTTTTAAAAACAAGAGCTCAGGGCACCCCCAGACACTCAGCTCACAGACTGGGCCAGCCCTGGCATCACAGTTCCAAACCGAAGACTGGCTCGGCCCGGTCCCCACACCTTCCCGCACCCAGAGCTTTGCTGCTCGTTTCCGAGGTGCCTGCTGAGTTCGGTGTGCAGTCACCCACTCAGGTGCCGTATGCCGCTGCTCCTCTGACAGGTAGCCTCCTGGACACATTGCCCTGAGCTCTGCTTTCCAGGTACTGTTCCAGAGAGCTTTCCCCACAAAGGCTTGCCACTCCCTCCAGCTGCGTGCCATCCTACAGCAGCATGGTGACCACTGTCACGTGCGGCTGGCTGAGAACTCTGGAATAATGGGCCAGTGCTTTCCAGACGGCAGTGACGGGGCCTGGCAGGGTGAGCAGCGTGGCTCTGGGACTGTGACCATTCCCCTGCTGCAGCGTCCGACAGTGCGCCGCCCCCCACAACAGACCTAGAACTGCACAACCCTCGTGTCCACTGGGCAACTGAGGAAATGGGTCCAGAGAGAACAGGCAACTTGCCCCAAGCCACACAGCCAGGAGGGGGCAGAACCAGACCCCATCCAGGCCTGCCCACCCTGGAAGCCCAGGGGTGCCCCAGAGGCAGGCCTGCATCCTGCTTCCAGACTCCCCCGGGGTGGCTCTGTGCCACACACCCCCCCCCACACTCTATTGCCTGAATGGATGAATGAAAGCCCAGAACCAGCAGGTGTCCTCAGGAGCAGGGGCTCCAGAGCTCCTTCCCCAGAGAGGCTGCTGCTGCCATGGCAACCGGTGGAGGCAGCTCGCCCACAGTGCCCACTGACATCATCACCTTCCTACTGCTAGTCAGCTCAGCACCTGGCGACCTGCCCGCCCCCTGCTGGCCCACAGCTCACCTAGAGGAGCCAGGCTAGCCCTGGGCACAGCTCTACCCGGGATGGGGGGTAAACTAGGTTGGAGCCTAGCCTGGCCCTCCAACCCCTACCTGCTTCATAGGGGAACACTCACCTGGTGTCCTTCTCTATAAATGGCATCAGCCTGCATCCTGAAGGGATTAGAGTGACCATAAAATCGCGAGCCTGTCCTATGATTTTCATGGCAACTGGAGCTACCAAGCCACTTTGGGGAGGGCAGTGATGCAAGCTTTAAGGGGAAGGACCCCCCAGGAAGCAGGCCCCTGGGGATGTGTGGCCTCCACCCACCCCATGTTCTCAGCCCTGGGAGTGCCCAGAGGGAACTCGGCCCAAAGCTACCCCGACACACACAAGACCCCTCAGCGCGTTCTGAGCCCGGAAACCCACGGGGCTGAGGACACCTGAACCCCCAACCCCGAGGCCTGGGCAGGGAGTCCTACCTTGATGGTGGTGAACTCTTTCCTCCAGGGCAACAGGTACAGGTGCACGGCGGCCAGCTCCAGCAGCTCGAAGGCTCGGGCCAGGCCGCGTAGCGCGGGGGCCAAGTCGGCGCGGCCCCACAGGCCGTCGGTGAGCAGCGCCAGCGCGTCGTCCTGCAGCGCCCCATGCAGGTCGAAGTCTTCCACCAGGATCTGCCAGAGCACGGCGCGCAGCGACGCGTCCCCGCACACGCCCGCGCGGCCGCGCCGCAGCTCGCGCTCCAAGCACAGGCGGTAGTCCTCGGACAGCGAGCTGCTGCCCATCCTGGCGGGCAGGGGTAGAGTTTTAGGAACAGAGACCCCTCCCCGCCAGCTGTGTGTCCCCAGAGCTCTCGCCCAGCACCCACAGGTCTCCCTCCAGCCTGGCGGCTCTGTCCTCGCCCGCTGAATGGCCCCGGGTATCTACAGCAGCCCACTTTCCTGGAAACACGCCCCGCCAGCTGATGTCCCCCATCCCGAACTCAGACCCGTCGACCACCATATCGTTCTGTGGGCCCCGCAGGCGAACCCACTACCTGTCTGTCCCCAGCGGTCGCCAAGCGCCCGCCGCTCTGCTCCGGCCTCTCCCCAAGCAGGGCGCTTCCGCCCGGAGCTGGCTCCGCCCATCGGCTTCGGCCGTGACGCTTGGGGCGGGGCTTGCTCCAGGCACCGCTCCCTCGGCCAACACGGGCGGGGTGGGGCCTGCCAGGGGCGTGGCCGTAAGGCTCCCAGGGGACAGGGCAGGCCCGGGGGCGTGGCCGCGCGAGTTCCCGCGGAGCGAGGCGAGGCCTCACGGCGGCTCCGAAGAACCTCGGCGGCCCCGCCCCGCCGAGCACCTGCGCGACGCACCTGTACGGCCACCTGTTACTGCGTCGCCCGTCTCCCCACGGTGCCTTTCACGGCGAATCCCCACAGCGGGCGCAAAATAAAGGTTTGTTCCAGCAGCTCCTCCCACAGAGCCGGCCCTGAGGCTCAGAGCGACCGCGCCCCGCTGTCTCCTGCCACGCGCTGGGGAGCGCCAGGGGTCTACTGGGAGCCGGGACGCGGGGCGGAGCCCCCCGTGTTACCTAATGGGGATTCCCCAGAAAAGAGTGGGGAGGAGGCATCTTCTGGAAGGCTCCGCCTCCTGGTCTCCTGTGGCTGTCAGCCGTCGGCCCCTGAGAGCACCGTTTGGGGGCCGAGGTGCGATGAAGGCGCGTTCTTGTCCAGTGTGCAGGATTGTGCGTGGACGTGCACCCTCCGTTGCGTGTGCAGGGTCGTAAGTGCATGCTCCTGTGCCTCGCGCCTGCGCGCCTGCGCTCCTGCTGTCAGTAGGCATCCGTTCCCGCTGCTGTGTGTTATCAACGCTCCTGACTCGGGAAGCATGGCTCTTCCTCCGAGTGAGGCTGGAACCTCGGTGGGGCTTCACACCTGTCTCCACCCACAGAATGGAAGTGACCCTGTGTGCTTCCCAGGTTAAGTCATAAAAACTTGTTATCTTGAGAGGCTCTCTTTTGGAACCCAGCCACCACGTTGTGAGGAAGTCAGCCGCCACACGGAGAGGCCTTGTGCTGGCTGAATAATGTGCCCCAAATTCATGTCCGCCTGGGAGCTGGGGACATAGGGTCTTGGAAGAAGGGTCTTTGCAGTTGTGATCATGTTAGGATGAAGTCATATTGGATTAGGGTGGGCCCTATATTCAATGTGACTGGTGCCTTACAAGAAGAGGGAGGTTTAGACACAGCTACATAGGGGAGAAGGGATATGGTGACCAAGGCCGAGACTGGGGTGATGCAGCTACAAGCCAAGGATTACGGGAGCCATCAGAAGCTGGACAAGGCAAGGAAGCGATCTCCCCAAGACGAGGGAGCACAGCCCCGTCGACACTTCGATTTCTGACTCTGTCATGCAGAATTCGGAGTACATTTCTGTTGTTTTAAGCCACCCAGTTTGTGGTATTTTGTTACAGCAGCCACAGGAAACTGATGCAGGCCTCACATAGTTGTTCTAACAGCCCTGAGGCGCCAGCTGACAAGCATCCACTGCAAACATGTGGGCAGACATCCAGATGATTACAACTCCTGGACATTGGGCCACCCCAACCTGGAAGCTGACCTAGCTGATGCCGGGCTGGGGAGCAGGGAGTAGAGACAAGCTGTCCCCACTGCACCCTGTCCAAATGTTAGATTCATGAGCAGAGTAAATAACTGTCATGTGTTTGGGCGGCTTGTTACGCAGCATTGGATGGCTGGGACCAACACAGTACGTGCCCCTACCCACTCTCCTGAGGACAGATGCCACATTGCTCTAATTCATCTGTGTACACGACCTTGGGCTACAACCAGGAGCAGAGTTGCTGGGTCAGAGGGCCCATCAGTACTGCACTTGGCCCAAGACTGCAGCTGGCCGAGTTTGCTGACCTGTCCATGCCACCCTGTGCCTGTGGCCCCATCTCACACAGTATGCTGGGCAATGTCCAGCTGTCTCATTTCGCCAGTCCATTGCATACAGAGTTCTACCTTGTTACTGTTGTAATTTGTATTTCTTGATTCTTTATGACTTCCTATGCTGATTATTTTATTTCCGCCTCTGTGGGTGGTCTGCTCATAGCCTTTGTTCTTTCTTTACTTGGGGCACCTACATTTTTGCTGCTGCTTTGTGGGATTTCCAGTGTGATGAATCGATCACTCCTCTCTATTTAAAGGAGGAGCCATAGGCTCAGAGAGGCTAAGAACTGACCCAAGATCACACAGCAAGAAGCAGCCTGAGCACAAGCCTGACTGACCACAGTGAACACAGCAGGATGCCAAGGAGACAACCCTCAGAATGCTTGCCCCCCCCCACCACGTGGTCCCTGGCACAAAGCCAAAAGGTGCCCCCACTACCAGGCTTAGCTCGAGGCGTACCTTCACCCCCACCTGCTGGGTGCTAGGGGCTTTAAAATCCCAGCCTTGACAGGTCAATGCCGGGCCTGGAGCAGACACTCCCCCGTCGCAAGGCTGAGATTCATGTCCAGGACGGGGGACTTGGAACTCCACATTTACAGGAGCAGAGGCAGAATGGAGGACCAAGGGCAGGGCCATGGCCTTCCTCTGGAGAGGGTGGAGGAGAGGAGACAAGGGGACTGAAAGCTTCGAGGGACCCAGGGACTGAAAGCTTCGAGGGCAGGTTAAGAGAGTGGGTGCTGGCCTATCCCTGGGGTGCTGGTGGGCAGGGGATGCTAGCCCACAAAGGGTCCTGATAGGACAGTGGCCCCAGGGACAGCTCCAGGCTCAGGTCCTGCCCAGGGGTGACCTCTGACCCGAGACCGTGCTGTCTCTGGCGGTGCAGGCCCAGGGCAGCCCCAGCCCCACACAGAGGTGAGCCTCAGCTGTCTCTGGGAGTCTGCTTTTTGCTGGTCAGCAGAGGGGTGGCTGTGCTGCCTAGGCCTGCGCCTGGCCAGGGAGTGGGGACTCAGCAAGCTTCGTGGAGTGAGACATCAGTGACCTCTTTATTTTCAGCCAGGTTAGTGACTTCCGGGGGCACAGAGTCAGAACAGGCAGGCACTGACCCTCCGGGAGGACCCAGGAGGGGTATCTGATGCCACTGTCGAGGGCGGAGGTGTGGCTCCGAGCCCCCAGATATGGGTGGGTGCCCCAGAAACACCTGGGCTTCCAAGGGAGCGTGGGGTGGTCGATACCCAATAAATAAGCAGCACAGCTTCAAACCCCTGGGCCTCAGGGCAGGAGGCTGACAGGGACTGGCTCGGGGAGCTCTCACTGTCCCAGGTGATGGAGTGCGAGACACCAGGCCTGCCCTCAGCCAGGTCCATACCCCCGCCCTGCCCAGGGGAGCCCTGCACGAGGCCTCTCAGAGGCTGGGGACAGAGAGAGGCCTGGGTCCTGGGAGCTGATGCAGCTGAGCCCCAGCCTATCAGGAGCAGAGGGCCTTCCCTGAGCCCCAGGGACCGGTGTCGGGTGAGGGTGGGGGCGAAAGCTGTGGAGCCGCCACTGCAGCTGGTCCCGATCTCTGCTGCGTACCCAGGGCACCCCGGGGGAGCAGCTCCACGTAGCTCAGGGCACTCTGCAGCGAGGTCAGGCAGTAGCCCTCCTCCCCGATCAAATACCTGTGGGGAGGTGGCGCCTGTCACCAGGAGGGTGGGGACATGAGGAGGGCCTGGCATTCTGGAAGGGGTAGCTGCCCTTGGGAGGCAGGACCTGGCCGCTGAAGTCCCAGGGGGCCCGTCAGGGAGGCTCGGTGGAGGGGAAGCCCAGGCCCCGGGCAGACACTGCTCAGCACTCGGCGCCCCAGCCCGGGCTGTGTGCCACAGGGAGAGGGACTGTGGACCCCCAACAGGCGGACTTCCAATTGGGGGTACGTGGCCGGCTCCCCGGAGGGCTCCTACCCCTCGTGGATGAACTCCTCCAGGGCAGCGCACTCCGATACCAGCTGGGGGAGCCCGCTCCTCAGCACCACGAACGACAGGATGGGCAGCAGGTCGTCGGCGCCGCTGCGAGACAGGGCACAGCTGCCAGCAGGCTCAGGCCAGCAGTGCTGCTCGAGCCCCAAAGCCCACGGCCCCCGCTCAGCCCCCTGCATCCGTCCACACAGAGCACTCAGCAGCAGCCAGGCTAGTCCTGGACAGGGGCCCTGTGCTGCAGAGGCCAGGGCTGCACCCAAGGGTGGTGGAGCCTCAGCAGCTTGCCTGAGCCTGGGGGACACAACGATGGCGGGGATGGCCTGTGGCCCGGGCAGCCTGCTCACTCCTAAGACCGGGTGTCACTCAGCTCAGCACACTTGGCACCCAGACCCTCTGTGAGAAGTGTCTGAGTGAGCTGACGGGACCTGAGGCCCCAGGCCAGTGGGCTCTGGGAGAGCCTCGGGACAAACTAGGCCCGAGTCTGACGCGGGAGGCCTCACACCGAGCTCCAGCTCGTGGCCTTGCCCCTGTTTCCAGGAGCCGTACACCTGCAGGGACACAGACTGGGGCCCCAAGGGAGGAGTCAGCGAAGGGCTGTGGCCAGACCAGGAAGTGCTTTCGGTCCTGGAAGTGTTCAGTCCTGCTACCCACAGCTGCCCCCGCCCCCGGGAGCCCAGCAGTACATTGGTGAAGGGACCGCTGGGAGCTGGGCTGGATGTCCCCAGGCTGGACCCCCAGCCCGGCCCTGCAGCTGAGGCCCGGCACCCTGGCCCTGCAGGTGGGGGTGACATCTGTCTTCCTCTTCTTGGGTGGAGCCCCTCCCTGCTAACCTCGCACTCTGCTCTGACTGCTACCCGGCCGTCACCTGCAGGCCCTGGGGGTGGGGAGGGTGCCACAGCCCACCCGCCTGGCTGCCATGACAGGTGCCTTCAGGATGGCCCTGGTCCCTGGAATAGAGTGGCAGTGGGAGGGGCCCCTGCAGGTGCTGAGGGAACAGCAGGTGTGCAGGCCACAGGCAGGTCCAGGTGAGACTGAGGCAGGACCAGACACCAGAGCCCCGGGCTGCGGAACCTGGTGGGGAAGACCCCAGCCCACCTCAGGAGTGTGAGGCAGGCACAAGGCAGGAAGCCCAGGGCTGGGGGCCCAGTGAAGGGAGTGGGCTCATCACGGGGCTGAGGCTGCTCCCCCACGTGTGCATCTGAGGGACCAAGCCTGTGATCCAGGACAAGCAACCTCCAATTTTATCAGGTCAGCCAGGGATCCCGCATCTGAGCCCCGAGGAGGGGGGTGTGCTGTTTTTGGGGCCTAGAGCCCAGGGACCTGGGGGGCAAAACCGTGTCCTGGTGCTCAGGGCAGTGGGGGAGGGTTCCCTCTCCCTTAGGCCTGTGAAGGCAGCCCCCCCAGACCGTGCACTCAGGGGACTCACATGGCGGCAGTGCCGGGCTGTGGCTCGGCCTCAGGCGCAGGCTCGTGGGCGCGGTAGTAACCCTCCGCACAGGCGCAGATAGCCCGCAGGGCACGCACTGCAGCACAGAAGCCGGGTGTGGGGGGAGGTGCAGGGCAGTCCAACCCCGGCACCCTGGCGTGGGGGGTGACCCCTCCCGGGGAGTCACTCTCACGTCCCATCTGACAGGAGAAGGACCTGCATCCCACAGACAAGGAGCACGGGCTCCATGTCGCCCTCTGGGACAGGATGCGCCTTGTCTGAGCACGTCCCCTCGCCCTCCTCCCAAGCTCCGGTGCTCACCGATGCACTCCAGCTTCTTCTGGGGGCAGCTCTCCAGAACCAGCAGCCCCAGCTCCTGCGCTGCAGCCCAGTACGGGTAAGTGCCTGTCCCCGCGGCCTCAGGGCCCTGCGGCAGCAGCTTGCTGGGGATGCCGATGGCTGCTGGGGGCGCCTTCCCGTACAGCTCCATGCTCCTGCTCAGGGCGGCCTCCTGGGGGCGGTGCACACTCCTGGGGCAGGGAGAGGCCAGGCTCAGCTGCCTGAGCGACACTGCCCCCAGGACAGAAGCAGGGCCGGGGAAAGCTGGCCATGCCGAGTCACGGCAGGGTGGATATGGCACCACACGCAAACTAGAAACACTTGAGGATGACCTCAGAGTCAAGCACCAGGTGGGAGTAGTCACAGTGTGCCCCAGGGACGAAGAAGGGGGTCATCACGCATATGGGGACGGCACCTGTAGAGGGCCAGCAGCAGGGGCCACAGCGGGGAGAAGAAGGGCTCCTCGATGCAGGCTAGGCAGCGGTCCTTGGAGACGGCTGAGTTCAGGCCCTCGAAAGCCAGGAGCATCAGCGACAGCAGCCTGTCTGCCGGGAGCAGAGCCGGCACAGTGGCCTGTGGGGCCGGCTGGCAGCCCATGGAGGTCACCCCCAGCCATCCTGGGGTGCCCAGATATCCCCCCTCACATCCCCTCTGGTCCTCCCGAAGCCATCTGTGTGGGCAGGGCCACAGCGCCCTGGTTCAGTGGGGAGGGGGCTGTCTGGGTGCCCCCCTCTTGCACTCCTGTGGCCCTAGGTCAGAGCAGGCAGTCCGGGCACTCCCCCAGGTGCTCACGGGTCCACGCCCAGCTCCCCTGAGCGGCCCACTAAGGGGCCCAGGGAGAAGAGCAGAGAACGGGCTCTTTCTGAAAAAGGTTCACACTCCAAACCACGGGAACACGCAGAAATTTCAGAGGCACATTCAAAGACGAGACATCTCAGGCTCAGAGAGACAGGGCTGGCCCGGGGAGGAGGGGGACCTGCCGGGGGAGATGCAGGGACCTGCCCAGGGAGGAGGGGGCCCGCTCAGGCCCCTTGGAGAGTCAGGGCCCACGGAGAGCACTGAGGCCCAGCTGCTGGGCCTCCTGTGCTGGTTCCTGGCAAACCCGGACGCCTTCCTCCTTGGAAGGGACCTGGAAGTCACCTGCCACCCTGAGCCCCAAGGAAACCCTTAGGAAATCTACACACTATTCTCAGAATGGAAAAGCCAGGGAATGAGCCCATGGTCACCACCAGGCTGCACACATCTGACATTGCTTGGTTTGGAAGGACAGTGAGTCCCACCTGATGAGAGAGCCAGGACCATCGGCCACCAGAGGCCCTGACAGCAGACCTCTCCCCAAACGCAAGACTGCAGTGGACATGGCTGCGTCTCTTGCAGCCCAGTGAGAAGGCAGCCAGGGGTGGAGGGAGGTCTGGGCCGCAGCCAGCCCAGCTGCTCCCAGGGGCCAAGTCTGCCTGGCTGCTGAGCAGGGTGTTTAGCCAGAGGGTGGAGGGTAGGCGCCTTGGGCCAGGGACGCCTGGCTGCCATGCGGAGCAAGGATGTTCCTTTGGCCACCCCAGCGTGGGCCCATCCACCCCCTGGCCTCACCGATGGCATTGTGTATGTCCTTCACTGTGCTCCTGAGCTGCTCCAGCAATGGCTCCTTCAGCCCTGGCGTTGTAGGCTCAGGCAGACCCCCAGGGCCCCGGCCCCACCTCTCAGAAGTAGCCAAGAACTGTTCCAGGTCTTCGAAGGAGCTGTCCTTGCCCACTAGAGGTGATGGAGGCCCCTTAGGGCTGCTGTCCGCCCCTCTCTCTAGGGGCCCGGGGGGATGGGGGGGGGGGTCGGCAGGAGGTCCGTCCAGGGGCCGTGGGCCCACTGGGGGGCACAGCATGCAATAGAGGCTCTGTGAGGGCCTCAGCCGCCGGCTCCCAGGGGCCAGCAGCCCATCGGCGTCGGGGGGTAGGGAGCAGCAGCCCGGGGCGGAGGCAGCAGCAGCGCCCCTGCTCACGATGGGGTACAGCGCCTGGTACACCGCACACTGGAGCCTCTTCAGGAGCTGCGTGACGGGGTGCTCGGGGACGCTGCAGCCGGAGGGAAGACAGGCGTGTGTCACTGGCAGCCGAGGGGCTGCAGTCCCAGCGCTGCCGCTGGCCTGGGGGCTGAGAAAGCTGGCCCCTGCCCACATCCACCCGGCCAGGGAAGTGACCCTATGCTGTTTCCTCCAGCGAAGGTGGCAGTAAGGTCTGACCCAGCCTCTCTGCAGGCAGAGCCCAGCCAGTGACTACCCTGAGCAAAGTGGGCGGGCCCAGGGCCACAGGCCGGGCACCACCAGCCCCCGGACCTCCTCATTATAATCCTTTCAGCCACAACTAGGGGTGGGGGCCTGAGGCCCTGGTACCTGAGCAGATGGGACACTAAGCTGGTCACCAGCGATAGGTCCCCAGGGCTCCTCTTGAGCTTGGCCCTCCAGTGCTTCGGCCAGTCCTGCAGGGCAGGAGACCTTGGAGAAGAGCTCGGCAGGACCCCCACGGTGGGACGCCCCCTGCCAAGGCTGCACCCCAGGAGACCAGGCCTGCTGTTGACACCCAGCCTTGGGGGGAGGGAAGACCCCACGCCAGCAGGCCTACAGGAACCCCCCCACCCCGCACCCCCCACCGCCGGCCGGGAATGGGAGCCAGCAGTGACCCTGATCCTGGCCCCCCACCCCGCCACAGCCCTGCTGCTGCACCTGGCCCCGCAGACTCACGTGGTCCTGCTCGTACTCTAGGATGGCTGCGTAGAGTGCCCGCTGCTCCCGTTCCTCTGGGGTCAGAGCGGCCTGACTGCAGAACCTCCTGGAGAGGAAGCACGGGGCTGCCGGCTGCAGGCTGCAGGGGCGGGGACCCCCACCCGTCCTGGGCTGCCCAGTGCCCAGGACCAACGGGAGGGCGCGCACCTGTCAGCAGCCTCCTGGAGCCGCAGGCGGCGCTCCTCTTTCTTCCTGAGCAGCTGGGAAGGCAGAGTTAAGGCCGCCGCGGACCTGGCGCGGGGAAGGGGCGCTGCGCTCGTGCGCTGAGCAGGGGCCATCCCATCGCCGCACGGAACACAGGGGCAGGGGCGGTCAGGGGTTCTGCCTCGGCCCTCGGGGGGGTATGGTCTAGACCAGTGGGAGGAGATGGCAGGGCTGGAGGGCGGGCGCCCACTCACGGAGGGAGGCAAGTCCTAGGCAACTTGACTTGAAGGGCGGAGAGGCGTTCTCCCGGCGGGGTGGCGGTGGGTGACAGGACCGGCTTTGCAAAGGAAGGGGCTGTGCAGAAGCCAGTCCCCAGGGGCATGCCTCTCCCAAAGCTGGGAGATTGTCCCCACACCCCAACCCTGTCATCTTTACTCCCCCCAAGCCCTTCTCTCTCAGCTCAAGGCCACGTTCTGAACTTCCCCCTCTGGACACCCAGGATGAGTGGACGGATGGGAAGGATACTGTGTCCTCCCGGGCCTTGGCGATCACCAGGTTCTCCATCATCTGCCGCTGCAGGGACAGGGTCTAGGAAAGGAAGGCAGGAGTGAGGCCGGCCGCCTTCCCCACCCGCTCAGCCTCCCGCTTCCCACTCACCAGCGATGTCTTCTGCATGGCCTGGCTGGGGTCCAGACGGGCCATCCGGGCCTCATACGCAGCCTTCAGCTTCTGATTCTGCAGGGAGGCCTCCTCCAGAGGTGTCAGCTCCCTGGAAATGGGTACAAGCTGCTGTCCAGGCTCCGGGAAGCCCAGCAACACTCTGGTGACCTGCGGACCTTTCCTGACCCAGCCGTGAGACCGGAAAGTGAGGAGGTGGAGATGGGGTCAGGCAGGAAATGTAAGGAAGGGAGGTGGTTGGGGCAGACTGGAGATCACTGAACTTGAACTGTGAGTGTGCTGTTGCCAGGACTCCAGACTTTGCAAGGAGGCTGAACCTTTATGTAAATCGGTCATGTGTTTGACAACGTGAATCTCTTTAAAGGCACTTCGTGAGCCAAACAGGTTAGCTTACCACCCATGAAGGAGAAAACCATGTCTACCAACAGTCACCCCCACCAAAGTTATGTCCCTCGTCTCCCTGTTCTGATGGGTGAGAGTGGGAACGTTTGTCGTGGGGTGGAATTTCCGTGCCTGCCCTGCCCCCAAGCCGCTAATGCAGAAGTGGGGGCCTGAAACCTGAGCAGCAGTGGCCCAGGAGGAGTTGGGCCTCCTTGTTCGTCCCATCTGGGCTGCTTGCTGTGTGTCTTGATGTCCCCATCAGTTCTAGAAAACTGTTATCTCCTAACATAGTGCCCCACTGTTTTCTTCCTCCTATTTTTCTGGACCTCCAATAATCTTATGTTAGACTTTCCATCTCTCCTCCAAATCATCCCTTTTTGTGAGTCATTCTGGGTACCTTTTGACTTCTTATCCAGATCGCTAATTCTCTTCAGCTATGACTACTCTGCTGTTACTTGTCTGTTCACTTTGTGCACGTGTGGATCTTTCTGGAGGATATACAGTTGACCACTGAACAACACTGAAATGCGCGGGTCCACTTATACACGGGTTTTATTTAAAATTAAAAATTTACTTAAAATCCACATATACCCGCGCAGTTCAAACCCGTGTTAAGGGTCAACTGTATTTTCGATCTGCTGCTGAGAATCACGTATGCAGAGGGCCATCTTAAGTCATACTTGGATTTTCAACTGCATGGGTGGCCAGTGCCCCTAACCTCCAGTCATCAACGGTCAACTGTAATTAGTTGTTGCTGTTTCCAATTAGTTTTTAAAAATAATTTTAATATATTTTTCATTTTCTACTTGATTCTGTATTTGCTAAGCTAGACTTTATAGTTCTCTGCTCCCTGCAGGTATTTTCAAGCTTGCTTTGTGGTTTTCTAAATAAGGAGAGCACTTTGATAACGTGTCTGGTAACTGTCTGCAAACTCTGTAGGTCTCTCTCTGCTGTCAACCCTTCATAGTTTCTCGTGCTTGGTTATCTTTGACTGTGCCACTTATTTTATGAAAGTTGAAGGTGCTTTTCTCCAAAGATGATTTGCATTTATTTCTTCCAGGCACAGGGAATTTCCACTCTAGGTGCCCATTTTAACCAAATTCACCATGGTTCATGCTCTTTGTCTGGCCTCCGAGCCCAGACTCAGCCCACCTCCCGTCTGCCTGTCTTACTTCTTGGAGCTTTTCGACTCGACCGCCTGAAGCCTCTGGAAGACCTCGGGTGGCAGAAATGGGAGGAGCTTCCCCCCTTCGTCGGAGTACACCCGGCGGTGTCGGCTGGCAGGTGAGGGGACAGGGGCAGCCACAAGCACGGCTGGCTTCAGGCATGCTTTTCCTGCAAGACATACAGAGCCAGGGGTCAGCACGGGGCCCCACATTCCACAGAGGAGAACCGGACTTGGGGGGATGCCCTAGAAAAACCTCCTGCTGGAGACGCACCAAGTTTGGCAGCTGTCGATTGGGCTCTCTCCAGACACTGCTCTGCCAGCTTCAGCATCTTCAGGGTGTCCTGGGGTACAGTTTCCTCAGCTTCTGGGGAGCAAGGGACAAGAGGACTCAATCACTAATCAGATTCTAGGTGAGATTAAAATAAGGGCAAGTTCACCCCTCCGAACCACTGACCCGTGGGCCACCCCACCCCCTCCTCACCTCGGACCTTGGTGACCCCACGCTCTGTTGGGGATGTTGCCCTCATCCCTGACCTTTGTTTGGCTTACTCCTCCCTGGGCTAGGGTCCAACATCTGGTCTCTGGTCATGTCCTGCCCCATCTCCATCCCCTTATGGAACCTGTCCCTTCACACTACGATAGTTTATGCTTACTGAGTGCCCACCCATTCAGCTTCTGCTCATGACCAAGTGGGTAGGACATAGGACACCCCCAGGCCTGGGACCACCAAGGGCGAAGGTGTCCAAAATCTGCCCAGCATGGGAATAGCGGTGAGACTGAGAGCTGTACCTTCGGGGGTTTCCGCTTCTCCCAGCAGCACCTGAGAGATGTAGTGGACGCTCCTCAGGTATTCAGTGTATGCCTCCTGCACCAGGGAAGAGAAATGGCTCAGGCCCGTAGAGGCGAACGATGCCATCACGCCTGCCTGGTGCCCTCGTGGGAAACACAGGAACAGTGGTGTCTGCGTGCTTCTGAGACACACCGGAGACAGCTCGCTGGTCTAATCAGTGATGTTCTACCTGGGGCGCAGATAGTGTCCCACTTCTCCAGCTGGGCACCCATCCCCGCTCCCACTGCCTCTCCCTCCGTCACAGGAAAGAACCGATTCTCACGCAGAGGGCCGGGAAGGAGCTCTGACAGTTGCTGTCATTTTTCACTCTATGCAACAACTTTCCTTCTTGGGTAACTCAGAGGTTGTTCATTCAGTGATTTAAAAAAAAAGTCCTGGGAGGTTAATGAGGAAGTGGTGTTGCAAATCTTAGAATCACTTTCTGGCTTAGGTTCTGGGAAGTCCGTTTCCTGAACTCCAGGTTAAGTACCGCCTGGGCACGCAGGAGTCTAGAACAGGAGAATATTGCGTTTAAAAGGTGTGGGCGTTCTGCTCCGGGCTCCCGACAGAGCCCATGGCATCTGGAACCACAGGCTAGTGTTTATTGTTTGTTTCCTTGCATCCCAGCTCTCAAATTACTCATCTTTAAGTCTACACCTCAGAGACAAGGATAAAGTGGATTTCGGAAAGAATTTCTGACTTGCGGGGGCACCTGCTCCCCCAGAAAAGCAGCTTGAGAAAAGCCGTGGAGGAGGGCCAGGACGCTTTTTCTAGGCTCACGCAGCCTTATCTTCAACTCAGGCAGCCCTGTGTGGCTCGGCCGGCTCTTCCACCTGCTGCAACCCTGTAATTAACACCCATCTGGGTACACGGCGCACCCCTCCCCCGCCGCCACTGCCTTCCCAGTCAGCTCTGAGGGGTCTGGACAGGCACCGCAGAACCAACCACAGTTAACCTTCGCTGGATTCCGTCCCTCGTGGGAATCTGATTAAACCTACAGTGTTTGCCCAGAACAATTCACATGCACATGGAACTGCTGGACAGTTATATCTGGAGGGCTGCTTCGCAGACGCTATTGTATCCCCGGGACAAATAGAACCGCGGCTCCAGTTCCCAACTCGCTTAACAGCTGGGAAAACCGAGGGCAAGTGAGGGCTGGGAGCTGTCCAAGGTCACGGTCGGCGCCCGCGCCCGCCCCCCGCAGCCGCCGGAGGGGTCCCGGCCGGCGCCCACCGAGGCCCCGCCCTCGCCCACGCCCACCCGGCCGGCCCCGTCCTGTCGCGGGCCGGCCCCGCCTCGCCCCGCCTCGCCTCTCCTCACCCGGGGCCGGTCGCCGGTGTCCAGCTCGATGGCCCCGTTGGCTAGCTTCATGGCGCACTGCAGCGGCCTCGCCGCGCCGTCCCCGGCCGCAGCGGCCATGGCGCCGGGCGGGGGAGTCGGCGGCGGCGGCCGAGGGGCGGGGCGGGCGGCCGGGACGCCGGAACGGAGGCCGCGCGGGAGCCGGCGCCGCCCGGGCAGCGGGACGGGCTGGACCGCCGCGCGCACTTCCGGCTGCCCCGCCCGCCCCGCCCGCGCCGCGCGCCCCGCCCCGGGCCGAAGGGGCGGAGCGCTTGGCCTCTCCGCGCAGTTGCCGCGAGTGCGTGAGCGCGTAGGCGCCACGCCGACCCGCGGGGCCCCGCCGCGCGCCCCCTCCCCGGGTCGCGCCCCCTCAGCGCTCGCCGGCCCGGTCGCCCGTGCCCTGGTCCTCGTCGCCGGCCGCGGTCCCCCCGCGGGCGGGAGCGAGCGAGCACAGCCCCGCCGGGCGGCCGAGAACTCCGGGCCGAGCAGCCGGGCTCACGGAGCCGGGCGGAGCCGAGCCGGTCGAGCAAGGCGGAGCGGGGCGGAGCGCCGGGGCCGCCGCCATGAAACGGGACAGGCTCGGCCGCTTCCTGTCGCCGGGGGCGACAGGGCAGCGCGCGGGCTCCGGAGGCGGCGGCGGCGGCGGCGGCCGTGCCAGGGGCCGACCCGCCCGTAGCGAGTCGAGCGTGGATGAGGCGGCGGCCTTGGTGGCGGCGCGGCTGGGGTGGGGACCGGCGCGGGCCTGCGGGGACGCGGGCGAGGATGGCGCCGACGAGGCAGGTGGGTCGCGCCAGTGACCACGGCCCCTCAGTGATCACGTCCCCGGGGCCCTTCTCCCTCGGAGTCCTTGGGCTACTCGGAAGCAGGCGAGGCCTCCCTGGCGTCCGCGCAGCGCGCCGGGGGTGGTGTTTCGCAAGACAGCTGACCCCGCCACCTCCGCGCCCTTTAAGTCCTGGGTGCTCGAGCTCTGCCGGCCACGGGCCTGGCTTTCAGTCCTGGCTTGGCGCCGCGCTCTGTGCCTGAGACAGTTGCTCAGCGTCCCTGAGCCCCAGACGCCTGCCCGTGAAAACAGAACAAGCGGGTTCAGTGGAGTGTGTGTGCCTAGTCCCCGTCTGGCGGCTGGCATGTGTGGACGTGGTGCTTCTGCCCCTCGGCCTCACGCCGCTCTGCTTTAATCCTCCGGGGGCGCGGAGACCCGGAGGCAGAAAGCGCGTGGACACCACCCCTGCGCTCTGGTCTCCGGAGGGTGGTTGGAAAGAATCCAGTTTCCAACGTCGCTTATGAACGTACATAGTCGTGGAGGCACTTACTCAAAAAAATTTTTAGAATTAAAATTTTTTACTGCTCTGTAGTTGATGCACAGCATTATATTGCTTCAGGTGTACGAGGTAACGATTCAGTATCTGCATATGCTGTGAAACGGTAACCACAGTAAGTCTAGTTAACGCATCACACGTCGTTTTTTCTTATGCTGAGAAGATCTCTCTTAACAGCTTCCAGATACACAATACAGTATTAATTGTAGTCACTGCCATGCATTACATCACCGTGGCTTCTACCAGTGGAAGTTCGGACCGTGTGACCACCTTCACCCAGTTCACCGATGTCTGCTCCCAACCCTGGCTATCACCGCTCTATTCTCTTTATGAGTTCGTGATTTTTTTTTAGATTCCACATATAAGTACGATCAATGGTGTTTGTCTTTCTCTGACTTGTTTCACTTGACATAATGCCATTAAGGTCCCATCTATGTTGTCACAAGTGGCAAGATTTCATTCTTCATGGCTGAATAATATTGTATATGTATATATCTATATTTATATTTACATATATCCCATCTTTATCCAAATATCCACTGATGGATTGACGGATACTTAGGTGGTTTTCGTCTTGGCTACTGTAAATAATCCTGTAGTGCACATGGCGCGTATACCTTTCTGAGTTAGTGTTTTCGTTTCCTTCGCATAAACACCTAGAAGTGGGATTGCTGGGTTATAAGCTAGTTCTAGTCTTAATTTTTTGAGGAACGGCCATACTGTTTTCCATAGGGGCGACACAAGGGTTCCCTTTCCTTTACATCCTTGTCGACACTTATTTGTTCTCTTGTGATGATGGCCACTCTGACAGGTGCGGGTGGCAGCTCCTCGTGGTTTAGGTTTGCTTTGCCCTCATGGTTCTGACCTTGAGCAGGTCCCAGAGTAACATTGCTTCATTTAGCATAGTTTTGTTATGAAGTCGATTAGATGCCATAGGAACTTAACTTGTTTATATCAGTTAGCCTGTGGTCACATTGGTTTCTGTGTACGTCCTTTCACACGAAGACTTACTGTACCTATTGGCCATCTGGATTTCTTTGGAGGAATGTCGATTCAAACCCTCTGTTCGTTTCCTACTTGGATCGTTTGTGTTTTGCTGCTGAGTCGTATGAGTTCTTTATGTGCTTCGGATTTTAGCCCCTCACCGGATGTGTGATCGGCAGCGATTTCCATTCAGTACGTTGCCGTTTCATATAGTTGATAGCTCCCTTTGTTGTGCAGAAACTTTTTAATTTGAAGTAGTTCCTCTTATTTTTGCTTTTGTTGCCTTCGCTTTTGATGTCAAATCCAAAAAATATCGCCAAGACCGTTGTCAGGGAGTTTACTGTGTTTTTTTCTAGGAATGTTATGGTTTTAGGTCTTTCAAATCTTTAAAATTTCGAGTTGATTTTTGTGTATGGTGTAAGATAGTCGTCCAGTTTTCCTAACACCATTTCTTGAAGAGACTGTCCTTTCCCCATTGTATATTCTTGGCTCCTTTGTCATAAATTAAGTGACTGCATATGTGCAGATTTCTGGGCTCTCTAGTCTCCCATTAATCCGTGTGTCTGTTTTTATGCCAATACAGTATAGCTGTAGTGTAGTTTGAAATAAGGGAGTGTGATGCCTCTAGCTTTGTTCTTCTTTCTCAAGACTGCTTTGGCTATTCGGGGTCTTTGGTGGTTCCATATAAATTTTAAGGTTGTTTTGTTTCATTAAAAACGCCATTGGAACTTTGATAGGGATTGCATGGAATCTGTGGATGGCTTTGGGTAGTGTGGACATTTTAACAATATGAATTTTTCAAGTCCACAAAGTATTTTTCCATTTATTTCCGTCTTTAGTTTCTTTCATCGGTGTCATATTTTGCAGCATACAGGTCCTTTATGCCTTTGGTAAAACTTATTCCTAGTTATTTTATTCTTTTTGATGCGATTGTAAATGGATTATTTTCTTGATTTCTCTTTCTGATAGTTCATTATTGGTGTATAGAAACACAACTGGCTTCGCATATTGATTTTATATCCTGTGACTTGACTAAATTTGTGTATTAGTTCTACAGTGTTCGCTGAATTCTTTACGGTTTTCTATATCTAACATGATATTTGCAAATACACACAGCTTGCTTGCTTTCCTTATGATTTGGGCCTTTTATCTGTCTGGCTGCTCTGGCCAAGGCTTCCACTGCCATGTTCAATGGACATGGTGAGAGTGGACACTTTGTCTCGTTTCTGATTCGAGAGGAAAGTTTTCAGCTTTTCACCACTGAGTATGACATCATCTCTGGGTTTGTTATTCTGGCCCGAATTCTGTTGAGATATGTTCCCTCTAAACTCAGTTTGTTTAATTTTTATATGAGTGAATGTTGAACTTCGTTAAACACATTTTTTGCATCTATCGAGATGATAGTATGTTTTTATCCTTCATTTTGTTAATGAGCTGTATCTCGTCGGTTGATTTGTAGATGTTGAACCGTCCTTGCATTCTTGGAATTAATCCTACTGGGACATGGTGTGTGATCCTTTTAATGTGCCGTTGAATTCAGTCTGCTGATGTTTTGTTGAGGATTTTTGCATTTGTGTTCATCAGGGACATTGGCCTGTGATTCTCTTTTCTTGTAGTGTCCTTGTCTGGCTTTGGTCTCGAGGTAATGCTGTCCATTACCAGCATTTAGAATTCATTAAGAGGCATTTAGAGTTCTTCGAAAGATTTTCTGGGCCAGAAGGCCCTCCGCTGGCCACATCTTAAAAAAGGTTGTACATTCAGCTGGAAGCCCATAGCCGGAGCCCTGCCTGTGGCCCAGACATGGGCTTGTGTTTTAGGAGTGTGTACGAGGAGGCCCCACGGAGGGCTCTTCTCCAGGGGAGGGGCTGGGAGGCTGGCAGAGCTTGGGCCTTGCCTCCCCTGGGCCACGTTGCTCACCTCCTGGGAGCTTGTGTCTTGTGTGCCTTGTTCAGCAAGCAGTCTCGCCGGCTGGCTTAGTGTCTCCTGTGCTTGCCCAGGTACCGGCCGGCCTCTTGCCATGGGGCACTGTCGCCTCTGCCACGGGAAGTTCTCCTCCCGGAGTCTCCGCAGTATCTCTGGCCGGGCGCCAGGGGAGAGCTCAGAGAGACCACCGCCAGGGGCGCGGGTTTTCACCCGGGACTTCCAGCGCCTGCTGGGGGTGGCCGTCCACCAGGACCCAGCTCTGTCTCAGTTTGTCTGCAAGAACTGCCACGCCCAGTTCTACCAGTGCCACGGCCTCCTCAAGTCCTTCCTGCAGAGAGTCAATGCCTCCCCGACGGGCCACCGGAAGCCTTGCATGAAGTAGGCGCGCGCTCCTTCATTCACTCGGGGGTGTTCCGGGGCTACGCACCCTGTGTGCTGTGGCTGTTCTAGGCACGAGGAGGGCCTGGTGGGAACCTCTGGTGTGGGGAGACCACGGTGCTGGCACAGCAGACGCTGTGAGCACCAGTGCAGCTGGTGTGCGGGAGGTGAGGGCCGCTTGTAGCTCGGGACGTGGAGAGGCTGGTGACGGGCGCGCGGGGCTGGGCCTGCTGGCTGCCCGGCCCTACTCACGGCTGCGCTGATCCTTGCAGGGTCGGTGCCCAGCCCCCGACAGGGGCGGAGGAGGGAGCGTGCCTGGGTGAGTGCCCCCTACCCTGCGCGGGGCGCGGGGTGCGTGGCGCGTGGCGCGTGGGTGGGCGGGCGCGCAGGGGCTGGGTGCTGACCAGCCACGGGCCGCTTCTCTGTGCCTTTCCTCAGTGGACCTCATCACCTCCAGCCCCCAAGGCCTGCGCGGCTTGGTGGGGTGGGTGCACGGACACGCAGCCAGCTGTGGGGCCCTGCCCAGCCTCCAGAGGACGCTGTCCTCTGAATATTGCAGCGTCATCCAGGCTGTGTGGGGCTGTGACCAAGGCCACGACTACACCATGGACGCTGACTCCAGCTGCCGGGCTCTCCTGCTGGACAGCACATTGGCGGTCAAATGGACGTGGGACAAGGAGGTGGTCCCACGGCTCACCCAGCATCGGGGGTCCAGCCCCACGGGGGCTGCCCCTCAGAGCTCCTGGGGCAGAGCGAGCACAGCTGAGGCCGAGACCGAGACGCTGCCTGGCGTGGACACAGCCCAGCCTCCTGCAGATGGCAGCCTTGTGGGGCCTGGGCCGGGCCCTCTGCCTCTCCCAGGCCTCCCCCCGAGTGGGGCCCCAGGTAGGAGGCTCCTCTGGCCTGTCGGACCGGGATTTCCAGTCTTGAGCTAGGCAGGGCCCTCAGCAGGGAGCGGTGTCTGCGCCACTGTAGGCAGTGGGGCTGTGCCATGTGCAGGGCCAGGGAAAATGACAGGAGCTGGCCTCAGTGCCTCCCCGTGGGCATTTGACAGCAGGGGGGGGCTGAGAATCCTAGCAGTTTCTGCAGGGGCTCATCGCTGTCGGGCCGAGGGACCGAGGGCGGGAAGGGTGCAGCCCTTGCCGTGGGTGTGGGGGAGGACAGCTGGCGCCTCTGAGGCTGTTTTGGGTCATTTCCTGGGCCTTACCCAGCGTCCTGGTGACACCCCAGTGGGACCGGCAGGGACAGGCTCCTCTGCTGAGTGGCTGAGGGGAAACACAGGGCCCTTGCCCGGGCCCGTGGCCCTGTGGGTCGGGTGCAGCTTTTGACGGACGTCGCCTTAGGAGGGTCCGGCTGGCTTCCCACCTGCTCTGTCGGTTTCCTCGGGCACACCTGTCTC
The DNA here is from genome assembly GCF_902729225.1 of Pteropus medius. Taxonomy (NCBI): domain Eukaryota; kingdom Metazoa; phylum Chordata; class Mammalia; order Chiroptera; family Pteropodidae; genus Pteropus; species Pteropus medius. Next base: position 603,271 of record NW_024352000.1, read on the forward strand.
CGTGCAAGTCCCTGGTGGCATTTTGGAAAAGCGCAGCTCCCAGGAAGACGATGGGAGGGTGGAGGGACAGACACGTAGACACTGGGCGAGGGTGCTGTCGGAGGGCCTCAGGGCCGCATGCGGTGCTTCGGTAACAGGGACGTTTTAAAGTGTGCCGACACATCCGTGAAGAGTGAGTCGTCCCACGCGGAAAGGGCTAGCCGGCCTCGGCCGGCAGCTGGGGCTTCTGGTGCTCAGCGCTGCCCACGGTGTGGGGTTTGAAGCTGGGGACCCCAGGCCCCCGTAAGGCAGGCTGTGTCGTCACAGGCCACGCCTCCTTGCCGGGAGCCGTGCCCGCACCGCGTGTCGGTGACAGCAGCCTTGTTCTTTGTTTCTCAGGGCAGTTGGGTGAGAAGCAGGTTCCGGCTTCAGCCGCGGATGATCGGGTAAAAGACGAGTTCAGTGACCTTTCTGAGGGGTGAGAGAAGAGTGGGTTTGAACAGCCTAAAATTTCTCCTTGGAAAACCAGACTCCGCCACCCTGGGGGCTCACTGCCCGCGTCCTGGCTGGGGGCTCCCGGGTCCCAGAGGGTACTCGCCCCGGTGCAACTACAGGGGAGCAGGACCGGGCGCTGTGGAGCTGAGCGTGGGGCCCTGGGACTGTCTACTTGTCCAGGTCCTCGGCCACGTGCCGACCCCTCGTGTTCCCAGAGCTGGGGAGCCAGACTCTGGCCCTTCGTCGTGACACGCGTGCTCCTGGGCCACTCTCTGCTCTGAGCCAGGACGCAGTCACACCCCTGTGCCCTCCCTGGGAGCCAGGGCTGGAGCGTACATGCACCCTTGTCCATACGGGGAGGAAAACAGTTCGAGTGTGACTCCAGTGGGGTGCCAGCTGCAGAGGTGCCAGGAGGACTGAGTGCGGGTGCAAGACACACCCTGGGACCAGGCGTGTCACGGGTTGTCCTGCAGGCCACCAGCCAGCCTCGAGCCTTTCTGTGTGGACGGGTGGCGGCCTGTGGGGGAGGGCCGTGGCGAGCCCGCCAGGCTCCGTCCGCTGCCAAGCGAGCGGGTGGGGACCCGGGCTTTGGGGTGAGGGTTCCGGACACGCAGAGCCATTCCGACCTTTGCTGCCTTTGACAGGCGCTCAGCCATGGGGTGAGGCGATGTTGGAACCTGCCCTGACTCAGAAGGCCCCCTTCTGGGAGGGTCTTCACGCCCGGCCCAGGGCCCCCACACAGGCTCCTTCCGAGTCGGGGTTCTGGTGTGAGGAGAGCGTGGCTTCTGGGGGCTTGTCAGCTTTCCATTAGGAGATGGGGTCAGAGGTTTGGGGGCTTTAGGGTCCTTAAGACTTTCTCGGGAGAACTATAACATGGAGCACGGGGATCGCATGGTATTTTCAGACAGGAAGTCGCACTGGATCTGTCACTCACCCCAGGGCTTTGCTAAAGGTTCTCTCTTCTTCCCTAGAGACTTCCTGAGCGAAGACGACAGTGACAAGAAGCAGAACACCCAGTCCTCAGACGAGTCCTTTGAGCCTTACCCGGAAAAGAAGTAAGGGGGACAGTGTCGCTGCAGGTGCACAGGGTTGGGGGCCATGTCGCTCGGGTAACCTCAAAGCCTGCGTGCACCCTCCTTCGGCATGTGTGTCTTAAGTCAGTGTGCCCGGCCCAGGGCAGTGTGCCTTCTGAGCGAGCCGAGGTGTTTGCAAGGTCAGCTCTGGGACCCGGCGTGTCACTCCGTGAGGTGACACAGCCATGTGAGGGCGGCAGGAGCCCCGTGGGCATGACCCGGCCTCATTCTGGAAGCTCCTTTGCTCCGCCTGTGCCAGTCCCGGCCCCCACCCTGCACCTGCTCTCAGCTCTGCCTCTGGCATTGATTTCTACACTACTTCCTGTTGAGTTGCTCCTGTGACCTTGTCTTGACCTTCCGTTTTCAGGGATTTATGTTGTCCCCCTTACTGAGAACGTAGGGTCCTGGCAGGGAGGGATTTTTGCCTGTGTCACTTTCCTCCCAGCCCTGTGCCCAGGAACACCTAGGGCCCTGCAGTCAGTCAATGGCTGGCTTGGGCACTGCCCTCGAGCATCTCCCAGCAGAGTGCAGACACGAGCACCATTTCCCCGGCCCCGAAAACGCCAGGCCAAGCTGGGTGAGCAGACCCAACTTCCCCTCTCCTTTAGGTTCTGATGTGGGTCACGGAGACGCGGGAGCAGGCGGTCTGGGGGGCGGTCAGGACACAGGGCCGCCAGCGCCGCGCCCTCCACGTCCGCAGTGACCCGCGCGTGAAACCCAGGGGCTCTCGCGGGGCGTGCGGCCCGGGGCTGGCGAGGAACGGCACACCGCCCGTCACAGTGTGGCTCAGACTGGGTGCCTGTGCCACACGGAGGAGGGGACACGTAGCCGGCCTTCAGAGAACAGTGATGTGAGAGACAGGGAGAAGCTTGTGCAGTGCACAGGTTCTGTAGGGAGGGACAGCTATGTGTAACCTTTTCTTAGTTGTGGTAAAACACACATAACAAAGTTTGCCATTTTCAAGTGCACCATGGCATTAGACACATTTGTAGTCACGCAGCTGTCACCACGGTTTCTGAACTTTTCAGCATCCCGAACAGAAACTGCTCATTAAATGGCACGTCCCCTCCCCCAGGGCCCCAGCAACCCCTACCCTAGGAGCCCATTTCGTTTTGGGGACCTCATAGGGGTTAGGATCCGACAGCGTGTGTTCTGTGCCTGGCCTCTTGCATGAGACTCGTCTCCGTCACACGTCAGAACACAAGCCCTTCCTGTGGCGGAACGGTCTTGCCTCGCGCAGGCGGCCACACTGTGGACCCAGCCGTCTGGCGTCTGGGCTGTCTCCACCTCTGGGTGTTGCGACTGATGCTCTGAACACTCGTGCACACCTGTCTGGATGAGTCCCTGCTCTCAGTTCTTTGGGTACACCCAGCAGCAGAACGGGGTCGGGCGATAAACCTGCCGCTCGCTGGCATCCCCGCCCCCAGTGCAGGAGGCTCCCAGGCTCTACGCAGCCCGCCCACGCTGTCACTGCCTCTGCTTTGGGACAGTCATCCGGTGCGTCTCACTATGGTTCTGATCTGCATTTCTCTAACGATGAGTGACCTGGGACGTCTTTTCTCGCGCTTACATCTTTTTTGGAGAAATTTGTATTTAAGTCCTTTGCCTGTTTTTTGATTGGGTTGTTTGTCTTTTCACTGTTGAGTTGTAGGGTACATTTTCTCCTATTCAGTGGCTTATGGTTCTCACTCTCGAATGTCCTTTAGTGCACAGAATTTTTAATTTTAAAGTCCGATTTACTATTTTACATTTGTTGCCTGTGCTTTTGTGTCAGTTCTGAGAAACCACTGCCAAATCCAAGATCATGAAGATTTACCCGTTTTCTTCTAAGACTTTTATAGTTCTAGCTCTTATAGTTGGGCCTTCGATCCATGAGTCGCTTTTCGTGTGTCACGGAGGCCAGGGATCCGAAATCACTCCTTTGCGTGTGGATTACCCAGCGTCCCCCGCTTTTGTTGAAGAGACTGTCTTTTCCTCACTGAACGGTCTTGGCACCCTCGTCAGAAATCAGTTGAGGGCTCATTTCTGTTCTCAGTCCCTTTCAGTTGGTCTGCACGTCACTTGTCTTTATGCCAGCCTGTTTCGATTCCTGCAGTTTTGTAGTTAATTTTGGAGTCAGAAGTGTGAGGCCTACAGCATGGTTTTCAAAATGGTTCAGTGTACCGTGAAATTTAGGACTTTTTTCCTATTTATGCAGAAAACACCATTGGGATTTTAGTAGGAAATGAATCTATAGATTGGTTTTGCCACTGCCACCTTAACAATATCGTTTTCTAATTGATGAACGTGGGGTCCATTTACTTAAGTCTTTCATTTCTGTCATCAGTCTTGTCGTTTTAAGTGTATGAGTCTTTCACCTCCTTGGTTAAGTTTTTTCCTAAGTATTTTATTCTTTTTGACGCTATTACAACTGAATGAGTCGTTTTGTTTCCTTTTTGGATTATTCCTTGTTAGCATATAGAAAAAGACTGTTTTTTGTGTGTGTTGATTTGTACCCTGCAGCTTCGCTTAATTTATCTTGGGTGTGGATTCCTTAGGGTTTTCTACGTGTCAGATCATGTCATCTGTGAAGAGGGGTAATCCCCCTTCCTTTCTTCGGCTGTTTTTCCTTGCCAAATCTCCCAGCTAGGGTGTCTAGCACTGTTTTTAACAGCAGTGGTAGAAATGGTGTGTCTTGTTCCCGGCCTCAGAGGGAAGCTTCGGTCTGTCACCAGGAAGGGTGAGGTCAGCCCTAGGCTTGTCCTGTGCGGCCCCAGACATTCCCTTCTGCTCCTGACATATTTCCTTAACTGTCTGGGAAAAATAGTGTGCATGTCTCTTTAAATCTTCGAGCGCCGCTGCAGGAGGACGTTGCTGCGTCGGGGCTCGTCCCTACGGTGCACAGCCCCACCGTGTTGGAGGACAAGGCCCCCCTTGCTTGCCTCGCCACCTGGCCCCTGCGGCAGGGCTGAAGAGTGGGGGTGGCAGTTGGTGGAGCTCACAGCTCTTCTCAGAGATGGCGCTTCTCTCCTCTGGGACCCTTGGTGGCTGTGAGTCCCCCCACCAGGCTCCAGAGTTCCAAAATGGCCTATTCTGACCTTCTCTCGCTCAATGGCTATTCTGGCAGAGGGACTGGCCCTCCAGGCCTCCCTGCTGCGCCATCCCTCACGGCGTCTCCAAACACTGGAACTGGGGGCTAAGGCGTCTGCCCGGAGCCCCCCACCCCATCACTGGCCCTCCTGCGGGCCGTTCCGGCGCTGGTGGCCGAGGTCCCACAGCCGGGCCCTGTCAGCACGGAGCTGGACGCAGGTTCGCCGCGGACGCTTGGGGAAAACCCCGCCTCACGTGGGAGGAGAGCACAGGAGGAAAATGAGGACCGGGTCCCGAGGTCTCTCGTCCCCGACCTGACTTTGTCTTTTTTTTCAGGGTCTCTGGCAAGAAGAGTGAAAGCAAAGAAGCCAAGAAGTCTGAAGAACCCAAACTCCGGAAGAAGCCCGGCCCGAAGCCAGGCTGGAAGGCCAAGCTGCGCTGTGAGAGGTGAGGCGGGGGCCGGGGTGGGGGGCCGCCCACGGGCAGCGGCTCCACGGCCCCAGCGTGTGCTCCATTGCAGGGAAGAGCTGCCCACCATCTACAAGTGCCCCTACCAGGGCTGCACGGCTGTGTACCGGGGCGCCGACGGCATGAAGGTGAGCGGCGCCGAGCAGCTGGGCCCTGGGCCAGCCCCATCTCCTTCTGGGGGTAGCAGGTGCTGCGTGACCTGCAGCCGGGCACTCAGGGCCATGTGTCCCTGCAGAAGCACATAAAGGAGCACCACGAGGAGGTTCGCGAGAGGCCCTGCCCCCACCCTGGCTGCAACAAGGTGTTCATGATCGACCGCTACCTACAGCGCCACGTGAAGCTCATCCACACAGGTGTGTCCTGACCCCCCACGGGAGCAAGCCCGATTTGGTCCTCTGTGCATCCCTGGTGTGCAGTGTGGGCAGAATGGAACTGGCGGCAAAGAACCCCCAGGGCCTTTCTAGGAGTTTATCGTGTTTTTTTTTTTTTTTTTTAATCATTACTTTAAAACAATGACGTGCTTTATTGATAACGGAAATAACCGATGTGCACTGTAGAAATTGTGAAAAATAGTAAAGCACGAAGATGGCAGTAAGTGCCCCTCCTGCACGGCCGTCAGCACTGACGGCGACTTCTCTGCACACACGTTACAACCCTGGGCTCAGGGTCATCGGTTTTAGTGCCTGATCCACACGACACGTCGGGAAGCGCGAGGACCGCACATGCCTGTGCATGGTGGCTCCCCAGGCAGACGTGGCATACCGCGTTTAGTCTCAGCCGGTGGTCTTGCCCCTTTTTAACTCAGTAAGCCTTGTGATTTGCCTTTTTCACTCAGATTTGTCCACTTTATTGCTGGATCGCATTTACTTGTAGGGGTTTCATCATGAAACTTTTCCTGTGTTTTGCTTTAAGCGTTCTTGTACATGTTGTGTCTCCTGACACAAAATTCCCTCAGGTTGGGCCTTCGAACTGTGTCTCAGTGCAGACACCAGTGGTGACAACCATTAGCAGTTTTCTGACCACAGTAGAGGAATGACTATACACTGTCGGGCGATGGCACGTCAGGGACACGCCCACCTGCGGGGCTGATTCCGGTGCCTGTAGGTGGGCAGGCGGGCCGTGAGCGGCACTGCCCCGGGGCCCTGGCCAGGAGTAGATTCAGCGCTCTAGAGTTTGACCGTTCATTTTTGTTCCGGACTGTAAGAAACTTGTTTCCAACGTGGGTACCCAGGTGAGTCTAACAGGGGGCGAGCCCCAGAGTGGCAGAGGCAGTGACGAGTGACCGGCGACGCCTCCTGACCGGGTTTCTGCTGAGAATTTGTGCTCAAGGGAAGAGGCCTGATGTTTAAAAAGCAGGCATCACGTGCACACAGTGACTTAGCAGCGGTCCCCAACCTTTCTGGCATCAGGACCGGTGCTCCTGTGAACAGCTAATGCCTGGTGACATGAGGTGGAGCTGAGGTGGTGATGCTGGCGCTGGGGAGCGGCTGCACCCACAGACAGAGCTTCACTCGCTCGCCCGCCACTCACCTCCTCTGTGCAGGCCAGTTCCTAACAGGCCAGAGATCAGTACCAGTCCACTGCCCAGGGATTGGGGACCCTTGACTTAGAAAGGAGCCTAGCCAGGTGACACTGTCTGTCTGCCTGCCGTGTCACGGGAGGGCTCGCGGGGCCAGTAGTCACCCTGTCTCTCTTCAGAGGTGCGGAACTACATCTGTGATGAGTGTGGACAGACCTTCAAGCAGCGGAAGCACCTCCTTGTCCACCAGATGCGCCACTCCGGAGCCAAGCCTCTGCAGTAAGTGTGGGCCGGTGCCTCCTCGTGGCCACACCGGCCCCTGCATCCTTGCTCACCTGCCCCTGTCTCCCAGGTGTGAGGTCTGTGGGTTCCAGTGCCGGCAGCGGGCGTCACTCAAGTACCACATGACCAAACACAAGGCCGAAACCGAGCTGGACTTCGCCTGTGACCAGTGTGGCCGGCGGTTTGAGAAGGCTCACAACCTCAACGTGCACATGTCCATGGTCCACCCTCTGACGCAGACCCAGGACAAGGCCCGGCCCCTGGAGCCACCGCCTGGGACCACGGAGGGCCAGGCTGTGAAGCCCGAGCCCACCTGAGGGCGCTGGGTGGGAAATGGGGTTGAAACGATTAATGGCTCCTCATGGCAGCCCCAAGAGCCCCACTCTGCACCCCAGCCCTGCGTGGGTGGTGTGGGCTCCGTGCAAGGCACGGGCAGACTTGGTGCCTCCACTCCGGGACCAGCAGCTTATTTTCATGCAAACTCTATGAGACTTGGGGCCAGACGCAGGTTTTAAATAATTGATCCCTCTTCCCCACTAAAGCAATTGAGGACATTTGTAATCCATTCTTTAGTGCAACAAGAGCTGCACGTTGTACGCGTAATAAATTATTTACAAAGGAGCTGGTTGTGCCCTGTGCAGGGTCCACTCAGAAGAGACGGGGCTCCTGGGAGAGTCCAGTGTCGGGCGTGGCCTGCCATCTGCTCAGGAGGGCAGCTCTCAGTTCTGGGTCACAGTCTCCATGAGTGGCCAACAGCTGCAGGAGAACAGGGTGCTCAGTGCAGCCCAGATCCTACACACCAGGGGCGCAGGACAGGGAAGCTGGCAACCCGAGCTGACCCATAAGTGGCCATGGCAGCCACAATGCCAAGTGCTGGACGCCGGAATTCTCATTTTACACAAGGTATGGGACCTCCGCGTCCTCAGATTTACATAGTGACTTGTGTTTAAAACCACTTAGGTGAGCGTCTGGCTGTTACCTCTGCCATGTTTGAAAAGCTCCTTCTCGGACACCGAGGTATTGACTGCAGCAGGAAAAGACGGGCTTTTGTCACTAGGCCCACAGGGTCATCCTAGAGAGAACAAGCAGAGCACGGGTCAGGGGGCCACCTATGTGCCAGGAGGGACCGTCACTGGCCTCAGGCCCCACACAGCTTGCCACGGGGCCCGTGGGACATGCCCGGCCCCGGCACCTGCCTGGCCCTGGAGCTCCTGGCTCCTGGCGGCCAGAGTGGAGGCTGCACTTGTCTCCCCGGCCACAAAGAGGGCCAGCAGCTTCAGGTACATGTCCACAGCAACGTGCAGGAAGGTGTCCTCCCGGACGGGGGCATCTCCGTCAAAGTACGGGAGGAGGCTGAAGGGAAGAGGTCACAGAGGTAAGTGGCAGTCAGCACAGAACAGTTACGGCTCCCTCTCCCACCTGGGTGGAGACCCACAGTAGTGCCGAGACACGGGGCTGGGGCGGGCAAGCGCGTGGGCCCCGTGGGGGCCGCAGGGCCGTCACCTGTAGAAGGCGAGTGGCAGCATCCTGACGTGCTGGTCGGGGGCCAGGCGGAGGAGGACGCGCCCCAGGCCGGCATCTGCAATCCGAGGGGTCAGTGTCTCCAGGGGCCCCTCGTGTGCCTCTGGGAGCCATGACGGCCCGGCGGCACCCCGGGGTCCTTGGCACCCCACCACATTCTCTGGTTGTTTAAATGAGCTCATGCTGCATTGATCCTGACTGAAGCGGGGTTCACGTGCTTTGCACAAAGATAACCATTTGAAAGTTGCTTCTGAAGAGGTAAAGCGTCAGGGGTCCTAGCCTGACTCTGGTGGGTCACCTGCATCCTTAGCCAATGGCCGGTAACTAGGACAGACACGGGTCATCCATTCGCTTTCAGGTGTCCTTGGATTTCTTACCTGTCTCGGTCAACTGGAAGAGCTGCAACCAGGGTACGTTCCTCTCCTGCAGACACCCCAGGATCTCGGCGCACACGCCCATAGCCTTCACGAAGTCGGCAGCCTGTGGCCACAGAAGAGGGACCATGACTCAGATGAAAAGTGTCTGCAGAGCTGGACGCGTGGGGCAGGGGACGACCCCATCACAGAAACAACACCGATGGGAGCCCTTCCCAAGTCTGAGTGCTGATGCCCCATAGGCCTCCAGAGGACGGGGCTCGGGCAGGAGGAGGCGACCAGGGGTCCTCAGTGCCCAAGTTCAGAACAGAGGCTCGTGGTCTAGGTGTTGCCACTTGAGTGAGCACCCGACTCTCCTGAGAACCCTTCAGAATGGGCTTCCAGAGCCCCACCCTGACTCTGGAGGTCTTCAGGGAACGGGACCTGTGATTTCAAGCACCTAGACGCCCACCCACAGCGAGGGCTGACTTACGTGTGGGGTCAGATGTGACGACACCAGGCCCATCAAGGAAAAGAAGAACAGGAAAACCAACAGCTGCAAATGCGGACGGGGACACTGAGAACATCGCTGCCTGTGCCTTCTGTTCCCGCCCAGTGACCCCAACCCAGGGGCGCACGTGTCCCTCCTCAGCATCTGCAGGTCTGGGTCTAAGTCGCTCCTTTAAGTCGATCTCAGGGAGAAAACTTTCCGATCCCTTCTAAACAATTTAATTGAGAATAAAGCAGCACTGCCCGGGTCATTTCACGCTTATCTTTAAGCGACGGCAAAGCGACAGCAGTGAGGGACCGGCCGTGCCAGCTGCCCAGCCTCACTCCCCGTCCAGAAGTGTCTACACCCCGGAGACGAACCCACAGGCAGGGGCCCCAGGGGCATACCCCGCTGTGTGGGGTCTCTGTGGACCCTGTCCCCTCGGCACACCAGGCCTGGGGACTCTGGAGTCATTCACAGCCCTTTAGACACACACAACCTGAACGCACACTTGGAAGAACCTCTGGAGGTTGCTTACTGTAGGTTATAATTACCAGAAAGACTAGGCTCGGCAGGGGCCTCGGCTGTCAGGCGGGCGCTGACGTGCCAAGCTGACAGGACCCTCGCGTTTACAGAGCCAGCGGCTTAGCGGGGGAGAAGCTGGTGGGAGCGCCACAGGGCTGGCTGTCCACTAACTCACGGGCGCCCCTCCCCTGAGTGAGGGGCTCCGAGTCCAGAGTTCAGAACGGCCCCAGGCGCCAGCTGCCCCACCCTCCTCGCACCGCCCTGTCTCGGCAGCCTAAGTGCACGCAGACCGCAGACCGAGCTACGGAAATGGGGCACAAAGCTTCCACTGGACAGCAGACGGCCCCGCCCTGGGTTGTGGCAAACATAATGCTAACTAGAAACACTTCAAAACTGAAACGTAAGGCACTCTTTTTACCAGTGAACTTGAGAGTCAGTCTTATTAAACCTATAAGCCCAGTAAGTTTCACTTCTGAATAAAGTGACAAGAACTGCAAACTTGCCGTCCGTCCTCAGAAAAGCTCAGTGCATTTAGGTGAACCCTGAGAAACAGCGCTGATCAGAACACGGACACGAGCTTGCCAGGAAAAGGAAAAGTGGAAGAATTCTCTCCTTGCCTCCTCCCCCTGGCAGACCAGCTTCTCCAGGCCGATCCGGTTTGCTTCCCCGGCTCGTTGAATTGCGAAGTACAGCGCGGCAGCAGAGACCCAGGCCGGGCGTGGTGCGGGGGACGCTGGAGATGCTGCGTCAGGGGAGAGGAAGCTGGGAGGTAAAGAGATGTGTCATCACAGGAGCCTCACCACCATGTCGCCACGAAAACCTAAAGTCCTCATTCCTGTAACTGTCCCGATGTCAGTCCCGCCCACCCCCAGTATGGCTGGAGAGGAGCTTCAGAGCCGGCAGAGGCCAAGTCTGCAGAGGCCAAGCCTGTCACGGGCCCGACCTTGGTATAGGACCGTTTCCGGCTTGCTAGCATGCCTCTGTGCCGAGGACACGGTGAAGCAGGAAGGCCTGGTGAGGCGCCTGGTCCGAACTGCCTGAGCTTTGAAAGGAGGTCATGGGTCACAGGCTCGTCACCCAGGGTGCAGCACCTGGACCCTGGTGCACCTACCCTCCTGCTTGCTCAGCCCTACTGACCGCAGTCTGATGCTCAAAAAGGCGCCCCAGCGGCTCACAATGGCTGGAAGCTACTGGTGGAGTTGCACAGCGACTTAGGAGACTGACATCTGCTGCGTCTCTGTGGACTTAGGGTTGGTGGGCGGGACTCACTCTGATCTTCTAAGAGTCCCAGCACCCCAGACCCCGACCCTGCTGGGAGACGCAGGTGCCCACTAGGGATGAAATCTCGCGTCACAGAGATGTAAGGAGGCTGGAGACCAGCAGTCCTTCTGATCACCTCTAAGCACACGTCACCCCCAAGTCCAGCAGGACACTGAGGACTTGAGCCTGGCACTAGGCTCACAGGGTCATCCTAGAGAGAACAAGCAGAGCACGGGTCAGGGGGCCACCTATGTGCCAGGAGGGACAGTCCGCGGGCCCACTCTGGAGTGAGGGGAGACGGCAGGTGGCCAGGAAGCCTCAGCACGGTTTAACTAGTTAATTAGGCTGGACTCTCTCCCAGAATGTTCTGGAACTTCTCAGGAGCCTGTGAGCTCAGTTCTTCCCCAGCCCGCAGGCCCCTTGAGCACCCAGCGCCGGCACCCACCTCTGGGCGAACCGCTGGGCCTCGTGCAGCCTCTGCAGCTCTCGGGGCAGGGGGCCCGGGACGCACCTCCAGCGACAGCGGAGCTCGCGTTCCAGGCGTGGCCACCACAGCTCCCGGAGAGAAAGATCACACGTCAGCACGTCCGGGTTGACTGTGCTCGTGACCACGGCAGGTCAGGGGGAGAGATGGGCGCCAGCCCCAACGCTTCATGACGTCAAGGGCAGGCTCACGTACCCCGGTTAAGGCTCGGAGCCATTCCACGAGGCACACCCCTCCCCATGCGCAGAGGACACTGGACTGGACGGGAAGGCCTTGCCTGAGGTTCACCCTGTGTGTGTGCAGCTGGCCCCTCTGCCCAGAACTGGGTCCAGCCCTCCAACATCCTACTCGGGTGGGTGTGTTACAAACAGCACAGCTGGCTTCCAGGGCATTCCGCCCAACTGAGCCAGAGGCTCCGGCTGGGCTGGAGCGTGTGGCTGTGGGGGAGGAGGAGAGGACGCACGCCCTCGATTCTGGCACGTCTGCTCACACGAGGGCCGGCAAGTCCCGAGACAGCAGCTGGGACAGCGGCCGGAGCAAACGGCCTAGATCTTGGGACGGCATGGGCGCTCATGCCCAACTGCAGCCGATGCAGGATGACAGCACGTGGCTGAACAAGCCTTTTGCTGTTTTCAGGTCTCGATGCTTCCTGAGGGGCGCAGGGATGCAGGCAGGGGACCTGTCACCCCCCCCATCACGTCCTCACATGTCCTTCTTCCCCCCACTGTTCCCAAAGCACAGCAACTAGAGTGAGGGTTAAGTGGGGTAAAGGACATGTCACCGGGAAGCCCCAGGTGGCCCTGAGCTGCTGGTGACACCCCGAGGGCGGCTGGGCCTACCAGGGCGGAGGTCAGAACCAAAGGGCACTCGGTCTGGCACAAGGTCAGGGCCAGGTTGGCCGCCAGGGAGGGGTCTCTGCATCGTAAGCAGGCGTTGAGCAGTCCCTGCAGAAGGGAATGTGCCAGAAGTTTAGCGGTTTCACGTGGGCCCTGAAATGCTGGCTTCACAGTGCCACCAGATGCGAGGAGCCGGGGGGTCTGAGCAAGCACGTGGGAGGTGCAGAGGGAGAGGGACTTACCCGGAAGAAGTGGACGACGACCGCGTGGGTCAGGGTGCCTCCGTGCAAATACAAGTTTCTCTGCAAAACAGTTCAGTCCAGTGAGAAGGGACCAAGAGGGCGCGGGACAGCATCTGCTCAGAGGGCTGAGCTGTTGGGGAAACAGCTGTGAAGACAGCGGCCTGGTCACAGCACACACTGTCAGGAACCGTCCCCACTCACTGCCTCTGCACATGGCTCCCTGTGCGCCAGACCCCCGCCTGCCAGCTCGTGCTAACGCGGGCTGCAGGAAGGCAGGGCGGCCTGGCGGCTCAGCCTGCACGTCTCTGCTGTCCTTGGACCTCCTCTGACAGCTTCCAACAGCATTTGGGAACTCCGAGGAAAACAGCCTTTGGTACAAATGTAAACTTGCTACGTCCCCTCTGCTTCCCGGGTCCCCTTCTATGGCTCTGCCTGACTGGATGGAACCTTAGTTCACTCTCGTGATACTTGTGCATTTCTGAAAACCAGGAAAATACATCACCCTTCTGTCCCAAGGTCACTTGCCCTGCACCTACCAGCTCAGAGTTGACCAAGTGGAAGAACTCGTCACAGTTGGGGGCAGCTGGCTGCTCTGCCCGGGGGCTACTGACAAGAACAGACGGGGGCAGGCCAAGCAGGATCCTTGGAGAGAAGGCACTGTGTCCACGGCGGAGGCATGGCTGCCTCTGCTTCCCGCGAGCACCTCGGGTCTGCAGCCCCGCTGTCCCCACGAGGGCTTGTGCTCAGCACCTGGGCCCCACCGCAGACACTCAGAATGTGTCACCCAAAAGCCAAATCGCAAGTTGTGGAAGAACCAAGTGCAAGGACACACCGGTCTAAGAGAGCAGCCCCCCCCCTCCCCGGAACAGAAACGGCATCGTGTCACTGTCGTTAAGTGCGGCCGCGTGACATCTGAGACCTCGGGTCTCCCTGTCTTGACGAGAGTTCTTTTAAGCTGTGTCTTTCAGTGGACAGATTCCTGAGTCTGAGCAGGAGGCTTTAATCCCAAGTGCTCTCTACAGCCCTAGGCCCTGCTGTCTCTGAGAACCCCAAGGAGGTGCCGGCATGGGCTGGGGAGCAGGGGGCGCACGGTGCTATTACCGTCTGTACATGAGTAGCTCCCGCTGTCTCTGAAGACGGGAGGCCACATCCCACCCGCTTGCCAGAGCTTGGAGCCGTCTGCGGAAAATCCTGAAAAGGAAGTGCCCCCCAGCGGGGGAAGGGCCATGGGGTGCCGCTGGGCCCTGCTCCAGGTCGACCACCATCTCCTGGAAAACAGCAAGGCCAAGGCGCTCGCATACTTTCATCTGTTCCCAGACACGAAAACAGAGTCCTTGGGGCTTCTGTCAGTCCCAGTGGGGACCCTGAGATGGGCCTGGGAGGGAGGGCTCTACCAAGGCTAAGAAGAGCAAGTGGCACAAGTCCTTATCACTTGAAAATCATTGGGAAATTGCAAAAATTTGCAAAAATATGACTAGAACAAAGGACACCTTCACTCGGCTTCACTTACAGCTGACATTTTACCCCATTTCTCATTTGCTCTGTCCCCGTAGTGTATGTGCACACACCTGAGGGTGAATTACATGCAAGGCAGGTACACAGCGAGCACCTGGTAAACGTGTGACACCGGCACACATCTCCTGCACACGCTGATGCGGAGAAGCAGCCACGCGCCCCGTCATCACCCGCCACGCACGACTCATACTGTGCCTGTCCCTCCGTCACGCCCTTCCACATCAGTATCACAGACATGGACGGCAAGAGGTCAAGATGAGGGGCGGGGAATAGGGTTTCTTTTTTGTAGGGTTTTTACAAGTTTGTAAGTAAATTCTCCCAAGTACTCCAAAGCACGCCCTCCACGGTCTCCCTTCCATTCCGCACATTTTCTAAAGAGCGGCAGCAAGTTCACTGCCAGGAAGCGAACACCGCACTGGACCCTTGCACTAGGGGGCCGCGGAGACGGGCGGGGCCTCGGCCTGCGATCTGACGCAGAGCTCACGCTCAGGGATGACTTGGTGCCCCGGAGAGGGCTGAGGAGAGCGACGCGCCCCTGCCGCCTGAGGCACCAAACGACACTGGGACAGAGCAGTCTTCTGACCTCCAAACCCCGCAAGCTCGTGACCCTGCGCCAGGGCCTGCGCCAGACAAATGGACCAGAACAAGTGGAGCAGCGACCGCGTCGTGAGCAACACCAGCATTTCTTAATCGCCTCTATTTTCAGATTTCAACGTCCCAAAGCCTGGAGGTGATTCCAGAAATACAGCTCTTGTGCCTGTCCTTTCACGACGTTCCCTGGGTTCACTCACAGAGCACACTGTCGCCCTGGCTCTGCCATCGTGTGCGTCACGTCAGTTTCCATCCTGCTCAGTTGCCTGGGGCCTGTTACGGACATTCATAGTATCTCACAGGTGTCCCGAAGCGGTGAACACACCGCGTGTCGCATCTTCTAACTCACCTGCAGCCTGGAGAGAATATCCCGATTCCACGTGCAGCCCCCGAGAACCAAACCAGAATCCTCCGCGTGCTCGCGACTCTGTGAACTGAAACGCAAACGCAGGGAAAGCCTGAGTGTCTCCCCACTGTGCTGAGGTCCCTGCTTCTCTTCCTGTCTCCAGTGGTGCGTGGCCACAAGGCCAAGGCGGCACTGGGGACCACTGACGCAGTAACCAATAAACCGTAAAACCTGTGACCCAAGACTCGCCACCCCCATCCAGCAACACAGAGCAACAATCGCGAACCATGACCTGGTAGGAGTTATCCCAAGAACGCAAGGTTGGTTAAAAATCTGAAAATGATACATATATCAATAGAATAAAAACCAAAACCCACAGGATCACCTCAATATACACAGACAGAACTCAACGTTCTTCATGATTAAAAACGCACAACGAACTGGTAGATGGGAACTTCTTCAACCCAATAAAGGGCATCGATGACAAACCACGGCTGACGTCACACGTAACGAGGAAAGACTGGAACTTTCCTCCTAAGATCAGGACAAAGACAAAGATGTCGCCTCTCATTGCTCCCACTCAGCACTACAGTGGAGGTTCCAGCAAGAAAGAGAAGGAAAGGCATTCAGGTAGAAAGGAAGTAAAAATTAAACCATCTCTATTCACAGATGACATGATCTAATATATAGAAAACCCTAAAGAACCCACAATAAAAAAGTATAAAAGCAAATCAATTAGTTCAGTGAATTGTAGATAGGAAATCAACACATAAAAATCAGTTATATTTCTACACACTAGTAACAAGTAATCCAAAAATGAAATTAAGACAATAACCTCATTTACAATACTGTTAAAAAGAATAAAATACTTAAGAATAAATTTAACCAAGGAGGGGCAAGACATATGCTTCAAACTACACTGTTGGAAAAAATTTTAAAAAGCCCTAAATAAAAGTAAAGACACCCATGTCCATAAATAGGAAAAGAGCGTTAAGATGGCGATGCCACCTAAATGGATCTACAGATACAACGCTGCCCCATCAGAATCTGGCTGATTTGTAGACATTGACAAGCTGACCCTAGATTCAGATGGAATTGCAAAGAACCCGGAATAGCCGTGACGATTTTGAAAAAGAACCAAGTCGGAGGCCTCGTATTTCCCAATTTAAACCTAAGTGCGAAACTACAGTAACAACACAGTGTGGGGTCGACACGTGGACCGACACGCGAGCCCAGAAATGAACCCTCACGCATGCTGGGCTGATTTCTGACGAGGGTGCCAAGACCGTTCAGTGGGGAAAGGACAGTCTCCTCGACGAAAGGTGCTAGGAAAAGTGGACATCCCCATGCGGGAGCAGCACTGGGTCCCTGACATGCGCCATCCACAAAACGTGACTCGAATGGGTCAAAGGCCTAAGTGTAAGATCTAAGGCTAAAAACAAGTGAATTGGGCGTCACGAAAATGTTAAAGTTTTGTGCATTAAACTACTCCACCGAGGGAGTGAAAAGGTGACTCAGAATGGAAGCGAACATGTGACTCACTCATCCAACAAGGGCCTGCTGTCCGGAACACACAAAAAACAACTTAGTAAAACAAATAACCCGATTACAAATGGGCAAGGGATCTGAGTAGACGTTTTCCAAAGAAAACACACGAATTCAACAAATGAAAAGGTGCTCAGTGTCATTAGCCATAGAGAAAAAACACATCAAAACCGTAAATGACGTACGTCACTGCACATGTGCTAGGAAAAGCAAAGTCAAGTAACCAGTGCTGGTGACAACGAGGAGGAGCTGGCACTCCCACAGGCTGCTGGGAACACGAAGGGGCATTAGCGTCCCTGACCTGTGGCAGAAGTCCAGCAGCGTGTCGACAAGCACGGTGCATGCTGTTTCGAGGTCGCCGTCGCAGCCGCCTGCAGCAGATGGCTCGGGCAGGAAACGCTCGTGGATGGCCCAATGGTGGAAATGCCACCTGGCAGGGAACAGTGAGGTCCGTGCTGCGAAAGGCCACCGGCCAGGGGTCCCGGAGCCGGGAGGGGAGCCCACAGTGAGGGCAAGCACCAACGGGGGCCAGGGGTGCCGGAGCTGCAGGAAGGCCCTCTACCACGATCATGGTCCCCTTGGGGCCACCCAGCTGGGCAACTGCCGGGGCTCGCTTGCTGAGCTGGGGAACAGAGGCTGAAGAGTCCGCCAGGCTTTTGTGACCTGCCCCCAGGTCCAACAGCGAAGGTGTCAGGTCTGGACAGGAGCCCACAGGAAAGGTCTGAGGAAAGACGGACTGCAAACCGCCCACATTGCAGTGTGAGGAAGGCCGCACCGGACGCAGCTCCAACACCGCAAGGGGGCAAGTGGGCGAGGGGCCGGGATGATGAGGGCTTGGGCTGCCCCCGGCACCCACGCGGGGCACATCCGAGTGTTGCTTGTGACTCAAGAAGAAAAGGAGGGAAATGCCAGCCCAGGTCTGAACACAACCTTCACACGCAGGGGCTCAGGGTGAGTTAAAGGGTCAGGACCCTCACATCAGACGAGAGAGGTGAGAAAGGGAGGGGACCCCCGGACACGTGAGCGTGTGCATAAAGCACTCCCACGGCGGGCGTGCAAACCAGAACAGAAAAACGAAAAGCCATTTTCTTGGAAAAAGCAATTAGTTGCTGTTTTTATCGCCACAGCTGTGTCCCCCTCTCACCGTCTCTACCTGTTCCGTCCAGAACCTGACCCTGGGAGACGAGGGTGGGGACAGGCAGCACGTGCGTGTGCGGGAGGGTCTCTGGGCACGCGGCTGCCCCCTTGGGATCCTATCCCCCATGGGGCTCCCCGTAGCACATTTTTTTCTCCCTGCCCTTCACCTTGACTTCTGCACCCCCAAATCCAGGGGCCCAGCCTTGATTTAGCTACTCCTGGTGCCACCACTCAGGGCCAGTGCTCTACGTGGCACGTGTCCAGCCCTCTGCCCCCTCAGCAGGCTGAGTCTGCTCTTCCCATACGGATGATGGACCCAGGGCCACCGACGAGGACGCTCGCGGGCTCCCGCAGCAGGACTCAGCACGGTCGGGCCCCCCTGCCGCGGCCCCTCACACACGCAGACTTCCCTGCGCCCACCTCGGGGACGGGTATTCGCTGCCCCTGCTGCCCCGCCCCAGGCATTCTCTCTCACGGCCCAGTCTGCTGTCTTCCTGGGCGCCCCTCCCACTAACCCATCCCCTGCTTGTCCCCAGGCCCACACAGGTGTACAAGTGTGTGTGCCCCGGCACCAGACTGCCCGGTTTGCAGTGTTGGGGGAGGAAGTGCCAGTGGAGAGTCCTGTGTGTCTCACACGCGCCTGTCTGCCGCGCGAGCAGGCTTATCTCATTTATGCTGCATCCCCAGCTTCTAGAACATCCTAGAAGTGTCCAGCAAATGGGAGGTCAATAAATGTGTCTTGAAGAAAGGAATGGATGAATGAAATTGTACTCATAGCTAATACACTAAACTAAACGTTTGATTGAGGATATGACAGAACTCGAGATTTAAGACAATGTAGGAAACTATGCAACGTTTTAAAGGGCAGAACGCTTTAAACACTTACCTGTCCATATCTGAAAGAGAATCCATGTCAGGGCGAATTTCCAGTTCCAGCTGTAACCAGTCTCTGTAAGTTAACTGAGAGAAAAGGGCCGGCTCAACACCACAGCGATGACAGACACAGGCCAAGTGTGTCGCTACTGTGCCGACGCCGCAGCCGAAGTGAATCGCACAGGATGGTGCCCTCACTCGTGTTAGGGTCCCTGTCCTCAAGCTGTCCCCGCCGCTGGACTGCGGCACTGACACCGGGCCTGATGGAGAGCTGACGTGCTGCTCAACTGAACCCTGACATGGAGCTGACCGAGGCGGGGCGTCCTGCTGGCTCGGGTGGTTCCCCCGGGTGTCCGCGGACCTCCGTCTTCTGCTCAGCGACACCTAGTCCCTGGAGCTCAGTGACCAGCCAAAGAGTAGACTTGGTACACTACATGCTTCCAGCATCCACAGGGCGGACTTCTTGTTTTAAAATTCTTGGAGCGGTTGCACACATCAGCATGGACCTCACATTGCATGCAGGAAAGCACGTCGTAGAAACGTGCATGCAGCAGGTCCCAGCAGAGTGAAGGCCAAGGGTGGGTGGCACGCAGCAGCGCTCTGCTCAGGGACACGTGCAGTAAAACCAGGAGGGGCGAAGCCGCGGTGACACAGAGCCGACGCGGGCTCGGCGGCACAGCTGAGGCACCGGCTGAGCTCCATGTCATTGCCGCCCCATAGAGGCCGTCGGACCTCGCATGTAACTGGTAGTTGCCAGAGAATAGAAAAAAATTGAAAACAATAAGCCAATTGAGAACTTTCTCTCTGAAGACTAAGACAAGCAGGCAACCATCCAAGAATAAGTGAAGCTTGTGACAGGCGGTAGGGACGGGTGGCGTGTGCACGTGGGCGGGGGCGCGCCAGGGGCTCCCAGTGGCTGCACTCCAAAAGGCCAGCACCAAACAGATCCTGGCGGATGTAAAGGACATTTTTATCCACCCTTAAAGTTCTCTGCAAACTGTGACTGTCGGGGGAAACTGGGCATCTTTCTGTCTGGTCTCCTACACTGGCATATGAACCAACAATGATCCCTAGAAGTTTCCACCAAAGCCACGTCAGCGCTGCTCGGGCGCCCCAGGCCAGGAGCCCGCAGATCTGCACCTGCGCACCCGAGAGCCGGCGAGGTGAGAAGCAAGGAGGGGACAGGGGACCTACATGAAATCCTTTCTCCTTCAGCAGCTCCTGGAAGGTTCTGTGTCTCCAGAGACGGAGGGCAGCTTGCTGCCAGTCTGCAGGGGGCGGGTACAAGGACCTCCAGGGAGGGCTGGCTGCGTCGCCCCAGGAGAGGGGGTCTCGGGCTTCTGAGAACAATCTGAGCACAGTGAACTGAAACTGAAAGGGGGCGACGTGTTCGCTGTGAGAGGTTGAGGACGCACGCACGACCGGCCAGGCCCGGCAGAGACCCTGTGTCACCTGCTGGGGCCTCGGCAACCTCGCGCGGGGC
This sequence comes from Pteropus medius, assembly GCF_902729225.1. Classification (NCBI taxonomy): domain Eukaryota; kingdom Metazoa; phylum Chordata; class Mammalia; order Chiroptera; family Pteropodidae; genus Pteropus; species Pteropus medius. The sequence goes on from NW_024352000.1 coordinate 623,357, forward strand.
GAGCTGTCCAGTCACAGACTGCGTCCAGGCGAGGAGCCCTCAGGGAGGGCTTGGTGCATGCGGGCAAGTCCTCTTGGGCTGCGCGCTGGGAAGCTGAAGTGCTGGGTCCCAGCCCCTTCTGCTGGGTGGTGCCGCCCCGCAGACTTCGCTGGCACTGAAAAGTGTGCCCATCGGATAAGCTGACCGGGGATGTGCTAAGGTGACATTGCCCCGTATTTACTGAGGACCATGGGGACAGCGCTGGGTCACACGGTAAGTGGAACTGGAAAGTGGAGCTGGGGACCTCCCCGTCTGGACTCCTACGCTTTGCTCCATGCTTTAAAATTCGGAGATCTGGGACTAAGCTCCAACGACCAAGAGTCTGTGCCTTTAAAAGCCTCTCAGTTGATACTACTGTGGAGCCTGGACTCGAGAACCAGGTTTAAACCTCACCAGGGACGTTCCCTAAGAACCCGCGGAAGGAGGAACACCGGTTCCGCCACGACCTCGCCTTCACTTTCGATGTTTAAGATTTCTAGCATGCATCTTTCAGTATCTCGTCTTCTACTGAATGTAACAAACATTCAGTAGACGAGGGAACTCTAAAGGAAATTTGGCATTCTTTAAACGGGGACATACTTTTTATGAATATTTATTTTTTAATTCACTTGTTTTATAAATATTAGCATATGCTTCTTTAAGAATAGAGAGGGCACCTGTAGTTGTTGTCTTACACCCCTCATTTGAACACAGAGAACAGAGGAAAGGCAGCGTTCGGCCCAAGCAGGCAGCTGAGGCTGCTCCTAGGAAACAGCAGGTGAATAACAGAGCAAGGGCCTCGGACTCCTGCAGAAAGCTGCAGACTCACAGGGGGACGGAAGAAAGGACCCGACAGACCTACCTTTTTTATAAGGCCTGGCGATAAACAGCTGTACCAAGTGTCGTGTGACCGAGATGGAAACTTACACAAAGAGTAAGAAATTGCCGCCGTACAAAATCTGAAAATAGAAAGCAGAAATTAAAACGCACAAATGTGATCCATGCACAATAAGGGATGAAAAAAAAGTCCAAATGTCACAAGTGAACTGAGAGCATTTGAAACCACGTGGCCTGAGGTCAGTCCTTGGCTTCAGCCCTCTGAGCACTGGGAAGCAGCCCCCACGGCACAGCGTCCAGCCTGAGCTCTGTCCATACCGAAGGCAGAGACTCAGAAGATGTGTGAACACTTGGACTCTGCAAATAAGGGCTTGCTTTCTCTGCAGAAAGACCCACGACGAGGACAAAGGAGATGTCGGGAGAAGTGGTGGGGGTAAAAGGGCTTCCGTGACCCCCAGGGTCAGCAAATAGTCACGTCCTCCTAAAGGGGTACGTGGAGCCAGAGAGAGGCATGCTCAGCTTTACACACAGCCTCACGGCAGCCCCTGCTCAGCCCTGGTTGGCTGTGAAGTCGGGGGAAGAGAAGCGGGCGGAGTCAGGCAATTGGCGAGGAAGAGAGTGGGGGCGGAATCCCTACAGGACTGACTCCCACTGGGGACTGACTGGTGTTGCAAAAATACCATGGTGGGTCCTGGGCCATCTGCCTCTTGGCTGCACCCCAGGCCTGGCGCAGTGAGGGCCCAGTGGGGTGTAAGCCGGCAGATGCGCAGGGTGACCTCAGAACCCTCTAGGAGAGTGCGCCTTTGGACAGGGCACCCCCATGTAGAGTCTGCCCCTGGGGAACAGCACAGCGCCAGGATGCTGGGTAGAGCAAGCCAACCCCTGACCCCGAGAATGCTGGGCAGTGGACAAGGACACTGCAGTCCGGGGTCAACGTCTTCAACAGCAGGTTAACAAATAAGTACGATCTCATTTTTATAAACAAAGAAACAAACACAAATACACACAAACAAGACTCTAGGAGGATACACAGCAAAATGGTAAAGAGTGACAATCTGTGGGCAGAGTGGGGACCAGCAGCCAAGGCGGAGGACGCACCCACCTAAGGCAAAAGAGAGTGGACTCCTTGGTCCCGCAGGTCAGGAGGCTGCTGAAGAAGTCGGGGATGGACAAGCCCCTGGCAGGGGCAGGAGGGCTCACATGCACATCCGAGAACGCAGGCCCGGCCTCGCTGAGGTGGACGGCCAGGGCGGCCAGCCCCAGCACGTGCGAGGCACTGAGGCTCGGGCCCTGAGCAGAAGAGACCAGTGGTGTGCGGGCTGCGGGGCGAGGCCCGCTTCCCCCTGCACAGGCGGCAGCCCTACCTGGTGGCGGAGCAACTGGCAGAGCCTGGTGAGCACGGCGGGGAGCAGCCTGTGTCCACACGTGGCCGTCACAAAGCGGGCGGCCCAGGAGCCCTGCCTGCAGAGACAGTGGCCAGTCCTGGTTCTGCCCAGCCCTCCCACTGAGTCTGGGGGACGAACAGTCAGCATGGGAGGCCTCAGAAAGAACCAGGCCATTCCCCAAAGAGCGGGGTCTCCTGTGGCAATGCTCCACTTCTGCCATATCCCCACCGGATAAACGTCACTGGCACAGCAGGAAGCCAGAGGACTAGGGACTGCCAGCCTCTCATCCTGGAGCCTGGAGAGGAGGTGTGCTCCACACAGGGCCCACCCAGAGCACCAGGCTGTCCCCAGGAACTTCCCAGCTCTACCTGTCTGGTGGGGCAAAGCTGGAGGCTGCCATTAGGTTCTGACAAAAAGATGTCAGCAGGAGATCCACGACCTGAGAGAAGAGACATGTCACTGAGGGCACCGTGTGTGCACCTGACCTTGCATTGTTCACGCGAACCACACGGGCAGGACCAAAGCGGAAATAAGGAGACCACAATGCAGGCCGCATTCGGAGAGAAAGCTCCCGCGCAAACTGGTACGAGGATCCTCATCCCCACATCCAGGAACATGACAGGCAAGTGTCACACCAACTCCACTCTTGGAATTGTACAGCAGGAAGCAGGCCCAAGAGTAAATACGTTAGGCTTTGGGTCTCTTTAAGGACGTCACGTTAGTACACACACAGGCCAGGGCCACTGACCCTCTCTGTCCTGTCTCCACACACACACCTGACACGGCGATCAGAGTGCAGAGCGGGCCCATGTGTTCCGTTCTGCCCGCACAACCCTCCCCGCACCGTGCCTTGCTGGCGTCCCGCACACACCTTCTGTTCCCGCTGCTCCAGTTTTGGCACAAGGACACTGAGCTGGACCTTTGTGACCTCAGAGCTGCTGTCGTCTTCGCTGAGGCCCAAGGCAGAGCTGAGTCTCTGGGAAATCACCGCGACTCGGGCAGATATTGCTGCAGATGCAGGAGCTGGTCAGGGGCGTGCGGGGCAGGGGCCGAGGGCCGGCTGACCACAGCCACCTAGAGGCACCACTTGCCGTGGACCCTGGGCCACTCAGGGTCCCTCCTGCAGGCGGCTGTGACTAGACTGCTACGAGCATGTGACCCGGACAGACCAGGGCCAGAGGCCTCGCCTGCACCAGGTGAGAGGCCAAGACACCACTTCACTGTCACAAAGCGCACTTTTACTTGGTAATTCCCCATCTGAAGTCACTTGTCGACTCCCCCTCACTGTAACCAAAGGCTCCTCATCCCAGCTGCACAGCGCCTGCCCAGCGCGGAGAGCCACAGAGCCTGCGCCAAAGTCGGGCACCCGAGGGGCCGCTGGCCACTGCTCTGCAGGAGCTCAGCTCTGAAGGGGCACGCCGAGGCCAGGCCCCAGGGAGCAGCGGGACTGGGCGGTTTGTTGTGTCTCCCCCGAGAGGCTCTATAGGACAGGGACTGTGCTACCGGGGTGGGGTGAATTCATGACATGCAAAACTGACTAGTTCCCAGGCAAAGGCGGGGCCCATGTGTTGTGCGTTCTGCCTTTTCCGTGGCGGAAACCAGGAGGCACGGGACTGGTCTCACTTCACACGCTGGTGTGCCAGCTCCGTGGTCAGAGCCGCCATGCCCTCCCGGCTCTCAGAAGCAGAGGCCCACACTGGGTGTCACAGGGATTCAGGCAGCTGGGATGCGAAAACCGCACACCCAGGAATGACCCTCAGCCTCCTCCCCGTCGACTGTCCTCCTGGGGGCCGGACAGCAGAATATTCACCTTCTACCATGGCTTTGCGATGGCCTGAATAACCCGGCGGTCTCCCATGCTGACTGAACCCGCCCGCCCGCACACAGCCAGGCTTCTGTGACCAAATGCTGAATTGCGGGAACACGCAGTGGCCACTAGCACAATGAGGGAGTGGCCTGGCTACTGAGCGCCAGCAATGGCCAGACATGCCTGCCCGGCCCACGAGCACCACGTAGACGGCCCTGCCCGCGCCCGTCCTCACCGTCATACTGGGCGGGGTCCATCATGGCAGCTCTGAGCTCCTGCAGGGCGGCCGTGAGCGGTCCCAGCAGTCCTTCTGCACAGCTGGGGTCCGCCTTCATTCCCGGACCTGCAGCAGAGGGACGGGGGGTCACTTCAACAACCAGTCCAGACAGGCAACACACACAGCTGCCCACACACCTATCCACTTCCACGCACAAAGAGGAGATGATCCCTCCGCCCTGAGGCTCGGTACCAAAGCCTTCGTACACAAGTTTCAGAAAAAGCGCGTCCTGCGCGTCCAGCGCCACAGCGTGCAGAGCACGTGCCTGACGGACACAGGCCAGAAGCCCGGCGCACGGTGCAGGGCGGGGATGAGGAACACCGTGCTATTACTGTTTGCCATGAGATGTTAAAAACAAAACATAAAAATGAAAGACCAAGAATCAGTGTTTTAAAACAAAACAAGTTTAAGTTCTGATGTCACTGGAGAGGACATTAGGTATGCGCAGTGGCCTCACACAGGCCCCCCCCGTGAGTGACACCAGGCAACACAGAACCTCGGGCTCTGTTCTGTGCCCATCGGAGCAGGTTCTAAGGGAGAAAACGTTCTGAAGGCCCCACATGGGGACCACGGGCCGGGGAGGGAGAGCGCGGCCCGCACCGCAGCCCCAGCCCCGCTGTCGTCAGCGTGAGGTCTGGGACCCGCCCTTTGCCCACCCAGGTCGCTGGGCCTCCATGGCTGCTAGAAGTGGCCCCAGCTTGTGAGAGGAGGGCTCTGCCGGACCGAAACAGAAAACACAACTGCCTCTGTGAGCACAGCTGGCCCTGCTGACACGTGAACTAGCCGACACCAGCTGCTTCAATAGCGCTGCTCCTGCCACTTGTCAAGTGACACTGCTGAGGAACCAGGCCTGACAATGCCTCTCAGTCACCTTAGCAGCCAGAGCAGAGTGGGCCGGAACACACCAACAAGTCTGCCCATTGCTCCAATGCTCCAAACACAACCACCTCACTGCCGCAACCTTTCAGATTTGACCTGGGTCTACGTCGCTGTTCCCTAGAAGCAGAAAGATCTCCAATCCACCACCGAAGAACCCAACTGTCCAGTCAGAGAGCTGTCACAGACCACCATCTGCGACACGCTTCAGTCAACGCTACAGGCCAGGAGCCTCGCTGCTGTGTCTGAGAGGTCACCTAAATTTAAAGCTTGAACTCAGGACAGGCAAAGAGAAGGCCGTCACACCCTCAGTGGGCGCTGAGGTAAAAAACGGTAAAGTGCACTTTGTACACAGCATGTGCTGCTTTAGGAAAGTGCTCCATTTGGTAACTTGGGGGCCTCCGACTGGGAGCCTCGGAGCTGATGGCATCACGTTTGGCCCACCTGGTGTCATGTCTGGTGCTAGTGCTGGGCAGTCTCTAAATCCGCAGCTCTGGCTGGACCCAGTATGACCTAACGAAACTAGGGAGGACTGAGGAGTCACGGAGACATCTTGTGGTCAGGCGGTAGGAAGGTGCTCGTCTTGGTAGCTGAAAACCAGTTAACCTTACCTGCCGGCTTCTCTTCAGCCGCAGAGCAGGCTTGGCGGTAGGTGGCGTACAGAGATGGGGGAATTTTATCTGCTCTGGATCGGAAGAAATCATTAAAATCAAGTCAACAATAACTCAAGTTAATTCTTAAGCTTACAATTCCAAAAGACTATCATAAAACAAAAATACGTATAGTAAATCTAAATCATACAACACTGCATACAGCATAAGCCTGTTTCTGCAAAAAACATTCTACACGTGGGTTTAAATGGCTCTTACTGTTTCAGAATAACACGTCATACATAAACATCTGCCAACAGTGTAGTTGGGTAGAGAGATTACAAATGACATTTACTTCTCTCATTCAAGTTTGGGGAACTTACAAATTTTAAAAGTGAATTTTTATTACTTTTATTGAATAATACTAAAAAAACACCCAATTAACGTCACTAAAAATACAAAGAATTACAGAATCAGTAACGTAATAAGAACATGGGGCGTTTGCAGGGCATAGACTCGCAGCTGGCACTTTCTCAAGACACAGTTCCAAGTCCAAGAACAAAAACCATGGCATCGCCCTCAGAGGAAGAGCCAGGAGTGGCAGCCCAGGTACAGGATGCGTGGACAGCAGCCTGACCTGTAGGACGGGAAGCCTTCACAGGGACAGCGAAGCAGAAGGGTACCCTACCCAATGGTGCCACACACCCGGATGACAACACAAACGGAAGGAAGACACAGCTGTGCTCGGGGTGAGACCTGTCACGGGCACCAGAGTGAGGCAAAGAACACAGCTGGAGGATGCTGCCCAAGGGACTGGAATGCTTTTAGCTTGAAAAGCAGGAACCAGTACAAATATGGACAGTGAATTCACAGAAACGGAGAAATTCACAGAGAAGAAAACTTCAGACATCACGGTCGTCAACATTCTCAGAGAGGCGAGACAAAACGCTGCAGCGATGACGTGAGAATGGCTTGCCATGGAAAAGGGCATCCGGTGGCAAAACACTCACTGGAAGGAGAGGCAGGTAAACCTGAAGGAAGGAGAGAGAAACCAAAGACCAGACGTGTAAAATGACAGAAAGAAACATCAGACGACAATCCGAGAGGCCTCGTGTCTGAAACACAGGGCTTCCAAGAAGAGAAAGAGCACGGGGGAGGGAGCCGCCGTGAAATGAGCCGATGGGATGATTAGCGTCAGGGTTGCATCAAGGACCCAGGAAGGGTGAGCAGAGGTGTGCGAGGTGATCTGAGGGCTACAGAGGAAACGAGATGGGCCATGTGCTGCTAACTATTAAAGTTGGGTGATAGATACTATTCTATTTGTCTTTTAACTTTTCATAACAAAAGTTTTTAAAATATCAGAGAAAATTTCTTTGCACTGAAGGACACAAATTTCTAGGTTAAAAGGCCCATCATGTACCCAGCCCAGAAATAAAATTATACTCACACCAAAACACATTGCTGTAAAATTTCAGAACGTGGGGAAAAAAAGAAAGACACTACCGGCTTCGAGAGAGAAAAACGTGGGGCATGTGCCAAGAATCGCAAATCGTAACAGCTTCTAACATCTCAACAGCAACACGAGAAGCTAGAAATCAATGAAACAATACTTTCCAAAATTGGAAGTGAGGGAAAATCACTTCCAGCCTAGGTTTCTGTACCCAACCCAACTACCTAGCAAATGTGAGGGCTGAATAAGGGGCCATGAAAGTTTGCCTCCTGTCCACCCTTTCTTAAGAAGGTTCAATAGGATGTGTTCCACCAAAACTAAGGAGTAAATCAAGACAGGATGATCTAGAGTACAGAAAAAAGACAGGTCAGCACAGGTCAGGGCAAGATGTCCCCAGGTGCTGTCAAAGGAAGATGCTAGGGCGAAAGCTGGCAATCCGGACCGCAGCAGGTCGGAGGCTCTGTAAGAGATTTCTCCAAGATGCAACTGCTAGAATGCTTGATTCTGAATGACAGGACATCTAGACAACTGGCAGAGTTTGAAGCTGAATCATGATATATATGAGAAAAACTAAGAAGACAAAGATAATTACAAACCCCAGAGAAAACAGAAGGCAAAGGAACTGGATTCCTAATGGTCGACTCCGAATAGTGTTCATATAGCCTTAAAAACAAACAGTAAATGCTGAATTTTTAAAAACTATTATATGAAGGACGGCTATTTGTTGTTGGAAGAAAGCAAGATCGTCGTCCTGCACAGCAAAAGTCAATTGCTATTGCCTAAAACAGAAAAAACGATAAGCAGCAAAATAAAAATGCTATTTAGAGAATGGAAAGAAATATCAAAAAATCAATTAAGAGTTGAAAATAGTTGCCCCCAGAGAGAAAGAAGTAGCTGGGAGGGGTGGGGAGTAGCTGTTTTTCTGAAGAAATGTTGTAGAATTATATGGTTCTTTTATCTATATCCATATTTAACTTTGACAAAACACTTTTTTAAGACTAGAGATAAATGTCAAAAAATTAACCAGCTATACCATGCAAAATATTAATAATACAGTCATCATCATCAATAATAATAACACACACACACACACACACACAGAGCTGGCGGGGATCAATATCAGACAAAACAAAGTAAAAAGACCAAGAGACATTACATGATAATGAATGAAAAAATACCCAGCAAGAAGGTTACAGTTTGAAGTTACATTTTAACAATCATGAACTTGTTTGCAATTAACGATGTAGCCCTCAAAACATAAAGAGAAATCTGACAGAATTACAAGGAGCAACTGACAAAACCACAGCCACCTCCATAATAAACTGATCACTGGAAGAGAACACAATTTTACAGATTCTACATTTCAGTTTACAGGATGTACAGTTTTTGAGTGTGGAATGTTATAAAGGCTGAGCATAGACCAGGTCCAAGGGGAAGTCGTAAGAGATACAAAAAAACCCGTAAACAAATCATGTTCTTTGAAAACAATGCAATTAAATTAGAAACAATAAAGAAGTTCAGGAGCAAACACCTATATATTTGGAAATTTTTAGAATTCACTTATAACTAACTTATAAATTATGAGACAATCAACAAAGATGGTAAATTATTCAGAACTGAATACTGAAACTTTTGGAAGGCAGCTAAAGTGATACTTAGAAATAAAACTTATTAAGATATGCTTGTATTAAAACACAAGAAAGGTTTTAAAACAATGAGTTAAATAACCAGTTGAAGAAGTTATAAAAAGAACAACAGAGTAAACCCAACAAAAATAAAAAGGAAATCATATAGATAATTTTAAAAAGGCAGGGATGACAATATCAAAAAGTAGCCACATGGTAAAATTAATAAAATGCACTAAAACGAACAAATCTTTAATAAGAGGGAGCTGTAAAATAAGGCAAAATCAACACCAGCAGGAATAATTTTTTGAAAAAGGGAAAGTATAGATGGGCGGGGAGACTTTAAAAATCAGACTAGAATATGATGGAACAATGTTACACCAATAAATTTGAAAACTTAGATGAAATGGGCAGTTTTCTAGAAAACTGTTAAAAACACTAACTCAGGAAGAAATAAACCTGTCTAAAGCAATAACCATCTAGGAAACTCAATCAGCAGCTGAAAGTCTCCGCCTCCACGAAAGGCACCAGGAAGATGACTTTTCAGCTGAGTTTTGCCAGACCTTAGGCCACGCGGTCTGTTACACAAACTGTTTCAGCGGGCAGGAGAGAGAAGGCCGCCCAATTCATTCCCTGAGGCGCTAAAACCGGACGCCAAAGCCGCAAGATGAATACGAGAGAGACAGACGCCAAGCCCGAAGTGAAACATCAGTAAACCAAATCTAGCAGCGATGTGGAACAAGTCGGTACCAAGCAGGGGTGCCCTAGGAAGGCAAGGCCAGTGGGGATCTGTCAGTGTGATCTGTCTGTCACACAAGAGTACAGGACAGCAGAGTCCCCCGAGAGGTGCAGAAACATTGATTCATGCTGAAAGTCCCGAGCAAACTCAGAGAGAGAACATTTTTTTAATGCGGTAAAGAACATCTATATAAAAACTACAGCAAACGGCATTGATGGTAAACTTCAGAAGCATTCCTGTCTTAGTCAGGAACAAGACCAGATGCCAGCTTATCACTCTCCTATAATTCCGCATTATGCCAAAGGTCCTACCCAGTGTGAGAAAGAGGCGTAAAGACTGGTAAGGAGACAAACTACCATTCTTGTAGGCGACGTGATTATCTGCACAGAAAATCTAACCAGCCACCACCACGAAGTCCAGCAGTCACTGCACATGAGGACCCAATAACCAACAAAATGTTCAACAGAAAATAATACGCTGTTTACAACAGCAAAACACCCCTAAGTGTATAGTAAATCTAACTAGAAATTTGTAAGATCTGCATAAAGAAAAATCACAAAGCACTCCTAAAGGACTTGAATAAATAAAGATGTATTATATTCCTGGAAGGAAAAACTCATTATCACAATGAAGTCAACTATTCTTAAATTAATCTCTATCAATGAAATTCCACTCAAAATTCTCGGACTTTTCATAGAGATATACCCAAAGATGTTCACTGAAGCTCTGAAAGAAGAGCACAGAATTAGAAATCACCTAGGAGTCCGACGACAGAGGACGAGTGAGTCGGTCACAGAGCACGCAGCCCTACCGCGTGACTTCTGTAGCACCTGTGACCTGCACGCTGGGGCAGTGCACATGGCAGCTAGCAGTCACACGACAGAAGTCTGCACAGCAGTCAAATAAACGGACCAGAGCACACGGAGGACAGGACGGGTGACAGTGTCAATCACAGAAAGACACACTGTATCAATTCCACTTTAAAAACACACGAAACCACACTGTGATGTGTGTACACAATGTATAGCTGCAAACACATGTAAGAAAATAGAGGGAAAAATCACACATCCGCTTCGGGATCCGGTCTCCTTGGAGAGGACAAAGGGGAGGGGGTCAGAGAGCTGGACTGAGAGGCTCAACTCTTCTGTATACTTCACTTCGGGGCAAAAAAAGCAAAATATTAATGTGGGTGAGACACACGGGTGTTTTGTTAACTGGCCTCTGTACTTCTGGAATACTGTATATCAAAAATAAATAAAAATAGGGATCTCAAAGATGGTCTTATTCTAAGACAAAAATGCTGATTTTCTCCTCTTTTTCTTCCTTCTTACAGGTCCCATCACTTTATGAGTGCCACTGAAAGACAGGACTTATCGTTTTCTACTTCTCTCAAGGTGACCTCCTGCAATCCAGCCAACTCTCTGCTCCTGAAGGTGTCCCAGGGTGCTAGGTAGGTGGGCGGGCGGGCGGGCGGGCTGGGCCCACTCAACCCCACAGCCGAGGCAGCTCGTCCCCCTTTCCTGTTCCTTCTTTGCTCAAAGTCTCCTCTTTTCACAATGATTACGGGCCAGTAACACCGCTTTCTTTCATTCCCAGACCAATCACCTACATGTTCACGAAAAAATGATGCTAGGTGATAATATTCAGATTCAGAGAAATTATCTTTTTAAAATCTTAACCAGTAATTTTGAGCCAGTATTTTATAAATAAAACACATGTGATAAAATACATGTCTCTAAAGAACTGGAATTCTCGCATTTCAAAAACCCTGCTAGAAACAGACATCCGCGCACACCTCTTCAGGGCCTCGACGAAGGCTGCCCGGCCGTCGGGGACTCTCGGGAGCTGCGGGAGGAAGGACGAGAACCCAGTGAGACGCCGCACAGGAAGGCCTCGCCCTCCGCTGCCTGGGTCCCGGGTCGTGAGGGTGCGTACTGACCATGCGAGGTGTGAGCAGGGCGGGGAGGAAATGAGACACGTAGTAGGGCCTCCTGAATATGCTGCAACACAGAAGAGCAGGCTCAGACAGAGGCAGCGTCAGGACGCCTCGGTGACAACGAAAACGTCACCTCCAGTCAGTCCCTGCATTTACGAGGGTGCACCACATGGCTTGTCTTATTTCACGGCTATGTTAGATCACATTTTTAAGTCCCTTTTCCGAGTTTTGGGATATTTCATGCAAAGGGCAGTCTATGCTGGTGATAACCCCGTGTCCCAGGGAACTGGGACAATGCCCTGCCCCGGGCGTGGCCATGAAATCTGGGTTAAATCAAGGCCACAAGGATCACTGCTGGTCACTGTGGGTTTTTCCCTGGAGCTGACCTCGAAATGCCAGGAGGTGGGACCACAGTTCTCAGAAGAACCCTTGGGACAGCACCTCACACCGCTAGCAACCAGAATTCAAGACGTGTGGGATCACACCAAATTCAACAAACTTGTGCTATTCGATGCCCAGTACTGGCCTCACGCCGGTCACTGGTGGTGCATTCATAAAAAGCCACCTCTACTAAGCCAAACAGGGCTCCACTGAGCAGGGAACAGGGCAGGCTCCACTGCGCTCCGCCTGCTGACGGGGGTGGGTACGGACACATGCTTTTCAAGAAAACGCGTGTCCTGGCAAGGACTCAGCACCAGCCAGCCACAGGACCCTAGCTAGGACGTTCACACTGTCACCTCGGTGTCCCCACCACACATCCTGAGAACAGACGAGGGGGGACTGACTACCTGGCTTCCATCACGGCAGCGGGAATTCTCCCTGTGTGTTCAAACACCGCGATGGCCTTCTCGACGTCCTGGGACGCCTGGCTGTGGGGCTGGCTCCACGCAGGTAGACAGGAAAGAGAACAGAAGAATGAAAAGACTCTGGTCATTTTGAGGTAATAGGTGACAAGCTAGCTGCATGGCACACAGGGAACATTCAAACTCCCTCATGCTGGCAGAACCGCAGAAAGGGGTCAACGGCTGCTGCCTGCCCCCGGCAAGGCAGACGACGAGCAGCCTGGCGACAGTGCAGCGGCTCTGGGAAGCCACTGCCACCGTCCCAGCCTTGTGTGCCCTTCCTGCCCCTCCTTTCTGCTGCTCTTCCCGGACAGTAAAGGGTTCCAACATAAGATGTTTAGGTGGGAAGGAGCAGAGACTAAATTCTTGATATTTAAAAAATTATGAAATGGCAATTTATGAACAGCAATAAATCCTAAATGGAAAAACTGAATTAAGTATTGTAAATTATTTACTTTAACAGCATTTATAAACACTCTCCAGCAATTCGCAACTTTTAAGCAAAAGGGTCTTTAAAAATACACACACACACTGTATGGCCATCTGACACCGGGTGACATAAACAGGTAACACTTTTTTCTGTCAGTCCTGGTAAAACAGGGCACCTTCCCCCCCGTCCCACAGACCACTCCTTCTGTTCAAGCCCACTAGACACACCTCCCTATGCGCTGGGACTCCTTGGGCCTCTCTGAACAGTTTTACAGAGCAAACCCATCAGGGTCACTGTATCAGACAAACTTGGTCCTAGACAGAAAAGGCTCAGACGCCCAACCCAGTCACAGCGGACAAGAATGTGCTTGCGGAACGCAGGGAGACGCCTGAGTTACCTCCGTGATGTCCCCTGGGGAAGACAAATCCTCGTAGAGCCCCATGTTTTCTATAGAAACCTGCAGAAGCAGCACGACAAGAAGGTGAGGGCTCAGGGGGCACTGGCGGCTGCGGGGAGAGGGCAGTGGGGGGAGGCCGGGGCTCACTTTCAGGTCAGCCAGCCGTGTCCTGGCCAGTGACACATAGTCCGTGAGGAGGAAGCGGTACTTGCTGGGGACGAGTGGTGGGTGGAGAATGTGCACCTGTAGGCGGACGACAGGGCAGGACACATCTGTCAACTGTTGGTGATTCTCTGGGGAGACACATATTCATGACGGAAAAGTCAAAGAATTAGCCAAAGACCACAAGGACGAAAGCTGGAGCTGTGACGGACGGAATCCTGGGCGAGGCTTTCCACAGGCGCCTGCAGGTCTTCCGCCACGAGTGGGCGGGCTGGGGGAAGGTGGCCACCAAACCCTGGGCCCGCCCCTCCTGCCTTCTCTGGCTGCCGGTGGGATCCACATCCCCCCATGAGGCACCTTTCCATCTTACGGGCTGCGTGCTGGCTGCAGCCACAAATATGGGCCTGGAGGTGGTGCCCGGGGGGACCAGGCTCCAGCACTCAGGGCCAGTGGGAAGGGGAGGCGCGGAGAGCGAGAGCGGGGCTCTGGGCTTCCCCATGATGGGCACCCTGCTCGTCCTGCCCTTGCTGTTACCTCGTATGCACCCCTCGGCCTGCTCTACGAACTCCTTAACTAAAAACAGATGGGGAGAATCAGTTTCCAGGTGCCCTACCTCCAAAACACACGCTGGGTATAGTTATCGGGTTAAAAAAGAAAGCTCGCAAAAAGGCACAGCTCACTCGAGATCACCACAGACTTGTTGTAAAACATGTAGTTTCCCAAGCCTGGAACTAATGGCCTCTGGCAGTTTGGCAGAACCCTTCCTGATTCTTCTCCTTCAGTGTGAAAACGCATCCTTAAAAAACAAAATCGGGACCGACCGCACGGCACGTGTGTCCCACAAGCTGCTCTTCCATGCAGCCTTCGGAGCAGCTTCGGAGCAGCTCTGGGGAAGGGCGGGCGCGGCCCTGCGTGGCCACCTCTCAGGGATGGCCAAGCAGCTGGCCGCTGGCACTTTACCATGCCAACGCCTTCCCTGAGCGCGCACACATCACTGCTCGTAGGGTTTGCGTCGTGTAAGGGTACCCTGGAGGACGTCCTTGGCCTGAAGAGGGTGCGAGCAGAGAGTGTCAGCGGTCAGCTTCTCACCTGCAAGTAGTGCGGGGCCTCGAAGGGCACGAGGTCCGACAGGAACTTGAAGAGGAAGACCAGCGCCTTCTTGCTGCAGCCGTGCAGGCCCCGTGCGCTTCCGAAGGAGGCCTGGAGGGGACGGGGCGTGAGGCACGGCGGCGGCCACCCTGCTGTCCACGCAGAGGCTGGTCACCGTAGCGGCCGGCTGCCACTGTCTCTGCCTCAGAAAGGGATACCACAAAGCCATTTTGGTTCAGATCACTGCCAAACGTCATCATCAAGCCGACTAAAGCCAAGGGCTGAAACAGCACTATAGTGTCTTCTGTACCCCAACAAGGATCCTTTTCGGGAGACAAAGCCATTTCTGAACAGTAATAAACACACGACCTCCAAACTCATCCCAGTAGATGACATCGCTGCAGAGGAGGTGGCCAAGGGGGGGACGTCACGTCACTGAAAGAGCCCTGACCACAGAACACGCAAGACCTCCAGGAGCCGAGGGCACCTGGGAGGACTGTGGGGGACAGAGATTCTCACCAGGCCTTGGCCCTGAACACATCACTGACAGCACAAACAGACCCAGCCCCCTCGCCACAAAGCCGGGCTCCTGCTGCCGGGGCTGCGCCAGGGGACCCCGCCTCATCTCCTCCCCGCAGAGGCCACGGTTCTCTCGAACGTGGCGACGGTATGGACAGATGCAAAAGCCAGCGATGAAAAGAGGACCCCCCACATCGCCATTCAGCTCCCGCCCGAGTACAAGGGGCGTCGCTGCCCTCCATTTAACCCGTCTACACAGAGGGCCCCTGAGTCCTGGAACATCCACTCAGCAGAGAGTGAGCCTCAATGAGTCACTGAAAACGGGAACAGAAATGAGCCCACAGAACATGCAGATCATTTAATGTTTTTATGTAAAGTGTCTAGAGCAGCACACACATCCCCAGATTGCGGTTACAAAGAAGGGGTGTCACTCCAGGAAAAAGGCAGTTCCTTCCATTATTAAAAAATTACACCCAAGTAATTTGTCAAGTAAAATCACTGCTCTGAGAAACTAAGAATTATACCCCAAAGGCTCAAATTTACAGTCATTACATTGTTCTATTTACATAAGCATTTTCAAAAATAAAAGATTAAAAACATCTTCAAATATTGAACAGATGCATGTCTTTTAAAATTCATCTCACCTATTCGCTGAGATTGAGTATGTTTTATGTAAATTATACCTTAATAAATGTGATTTAAAAAAGAAAATGAACAAAGCCAAAAACCACACAGCACTGCAGAGTATTCCTCTCCCACAGGTGCCGCCCTGAGAGCTGAACAAACGTGAAGCTCAGAGACACCTGGGCGTAGCCGAGTCACCTGGGCAGAGCACTCAGCAGATGGAGCGTGCAAGCACGGGAAACAGTCGGCTCCGTCTGCCCAGCTGCTAAGAGAGTGCGGGGCTGGATTCAGGGCAGGTCCCTTGGCGCCCTGAGGGCACAGCCATGGACCCCTCAGCACATGCACTTGGAACCCCTGGGCCAACTGCCCAGAGCAGAGAAGAAATGGCAAATAAAGGAATGAACACCGTGACCACCCACCCTCGCCACCACAGCAGGCCGACGGAAGGCCACCCTCAGAAACCGGGGAGGGCAAGCGCCCTACCAAGTGGCACAGCCACTCGACCCAGAGCCGTGACAGACCTACACATGCCGTGCCGCACCCTCAAAGCCGACGTCCACAAGACGCCCCCACCCGCGGCAAGGCCCAGGCTCACAGCTGGAAACAGCTGCAGAGACAAGGTGGGGACAGAAAGGGAGACCCCGGGAAGCCTCCGAAGACCACTCCTCCCAGATTGACAGAAAACGGCCAACGCCCCCACACCCTATAGTTTTCACTCCTGAACGCCCTCATTTTCTTGTAAGATGGGGAAGGAGGTGACCAGGCAAGTGAGGTGGCAGCCTGGGAAGCGGCTGGGCCTGGAGGGAGGCTGAGAGGCACATAAGGGTTCGGCCAGGGCCACCACTGTGGGCCCGGGTGCTGGGACTCATTCATTCCTCCGACAGCAAGTCAAGGGGACATGCTACCAACCGACGGGGAACACCAGCCAGTCAGTAGAGGTGACCCACCTGGAACCAGTCTGCGTAAGACAGGAACAAGGAAGGGCCCTCCAGTGCGGCCTGACGCACAAGCAGGAACACGGTGACCATGCTGTCCAGGTCAAAGTTCTCGAACGCACGGGCCAGCCAACGGGCCGCCCAGTCTAGGCGAGAAGGACCAGTCACAGCTAGTAGATGGGCATCCAGCAGAAACACAATGCGTGCTCTGCCAGGGAGCACGCGTTCTGGTTAGGACCTGCATGCCCAGTGCCAATTCCAAGGGACCGGATGATGATCAGAGGGAGCCACACATCTGCTCTGTGAGGCAGTGGGCAGCGCCATGGGCCAGCCAGACAGAGTGCAGATCCCAGGACGCAGGGCACCTCCAGGGTAGGCAAGGACTTTTGTGACACTGTGATTCCCGATGGACTCGCCCCAAATGCTGACAACACACGAATCGCACACACATGCACACATGCACACGCACCTGTACACCACAGTTCTACCAAAGCATACCGGTAACCAGCCGCCGTGCTTCCGGGAAGCAGATCACCAGGGCAGACACACAGGACAGCACATGCTGCCAGTTCACCTCGTGTGTTTCCAGAACTTCTTGTACATGGCCAACCAGCTCCTCTGGACTCACTACCACGAAGAGCTGAAATGAAAGGCCCCCTTGGCCGTCAAAACACAGCACTCATTGGTAGGAGCTAGACCCTCACCTCCCTCCCATTCCCGTTCGACACGACACGGTGTTGAAACAGTGGACACTTTGTGTCTCTCCCCTCTGCAGCAGCCAGTATCAGTTGGGGGGACTCTCTGGTGGTCCAGACATGGACAGCTCCATCTGTGGAGAGCCCAGGCCTCACTTTACCAAGACCAGGAAGCACAGGGCTTTCCAGAAGCAGGTCTCAGATCAACACCTCGTGCACACCAGTGCAACTCACCCTGCGGTATAGGCTGGTGAGCAGAGGGTGGGTCCTCGCAAAGCTCCACTCTCTCTGCATTTGAATAGCGTCAGAGACTTCATTCAGAAGGAAAACAGAAAGATGTCAAGTCAGCAATCATCGAAAAGCTGTGTTTTAAAGCTTCGATGTCAAAAAACTACATTGTATTAATTTGCATTTTTCCGATTATTAGTAGTTCACCATTTCCTTGTTTGTTAACCATTTTCTGTGTTGTGAAGTGCCTGTGTCTTTGGCCCAGTTACCTGCGGAGAATTCTTTATCATATTTGCTGTATTTTCTCATGCATCAATTACATTTTAGTTGTGCTGCTTTTAAACTTTAACTATCAATAAGCCATCAGTGAGGACGCTGTGAAAGGCCCTCAGGAAATATAACATAGCCTGTCAGGGGCATCCGTGTCCCACTCGAGGACCCATCCCGGAGATGTACCACCGCACAAGGAAGCTGGGTGGACGAGGAGTTCATTTCGGTCTTAATAATAGTGAAAACGGGCAGACATTCTGTCATTGATGGGTGGTGATATTAGCCAAAGGGTACTCACTGGTAGATGACATGAGCATTAAACACTCTATGAAAACTATGTAAATACATAAGAAAATGCTTACGATTTAGACATAGTGAAACAGAACTGTGGAATTTAAAGTATAACTATGTTTTCAAAAATCTACTTAGAAAAGGCTGGAAGAAAGGTTTTCTGTTAAAGATATTCTATTTTGGTGACAAAAGGGGTGACCATTCTTTCTACTCTTCTTTAATTCTAAGTTTTCTTTATGAAAATGAGTTACTTTCAAATGAAAGGACAGTTAATGACAATGTGTCCTTCGTGATCTCAAAGTGTCTTACAGATTAAGATAGGCCCGAGCACCCATCGAGGGAGGCACCGGTTCCCAAACATTAAGATGGGGCCTGAGCTCCTGCCAAAGAAGACTCTGGTCCCCAGAGACCGGGCCTGGGACCCACCTTTTAGCACAGGCTTGTGGGTGAGGATTTGAGTAAGGGTGTGCCTGAAAAAGCTCTTTGGAGAATCTGTTGAAATCATACTGCAGGTGTGTCCACTGAGCATGCTAAACCTGCAAACAGCAGAAAGAGGCTCTCAGGAAAGGAGGTGGCACCAGGTTCCAACATCACATCAGCTGATGGCATCGTTCCCACACACAAGAACAGCTCATCAAATGCACTTCTGTCTAGCGAAGCAAGCATGGACCCTGACGCGCTGACCCCCGGCTCACGGTCTCATAGGCATGCCCTTTCCATAACCCTGAAACTCTCTCTGCTGGGCCACCATACCACAGGCTTGAAACAGAACCCAGGGAAGTGTCATTTTGACAAGAAAGGAAACCACAAGCAGGCAACAGAGACACTTGTCAGGCCCCGAAGGAGAAGTCAGAGGAAGATCGGGAAGGCTGGGCCTGCACAGAGCCCCAGTGGGACAGAGGCCACAGTGATCATGGTCACCTGGACCCAGTGGAGGGCCCGGTCCCAGCAAACTGCCAATGCCACAAAGCCTCAGTCTCCCCACCTGTGAAATGGGGATCAGAGACAGCAGGGCTGTGCCAAGCCTCACGCAGGCACGCGAATGCAGTGACTGCTCCTGAAGTCAACAGTGTGCCATGATAGGAGAGGGGGGAGGGAGAAAGAGAGGGCCATTGTCAGAGGGAGCAGGACGTCACCAACAGGTCAGGAAGGACAAAGGGTGACCAGGGCAGACAGTGAGGTGTGTGCCAGGGCTGGCCCTGCCGTGATTCCTCAGGGAAGAAGGTCAAGGGTCCCAGCAGTGATGTGAGCGGCCCCAGCTTACACGGCAACAAGAACGTATCGGGTAGGAGGGCAGACTTGGGGCCCATGCGCCCTGCTGCTTCCAGAGGGTGGGGTCCCAGCTTGCCACCCAGACTGTGAGGGGACGTCTGATTTTAATGGAAGTACCAGCAACTACTTAAAAAGTTTTAAAAGAAACAAGCGATCGATGATCGTGATCCGACTCCAGGAACATGAGTCTGAGCCATCTAGTCAGGCACATCGTAAAAACGCATAAAATTTAGAGAACGAGGCAGTGTCCTCACTGGTGAAATAAAGTACTGAAGTATACAGCACAGTCAAGGACTATCAAGCGCTTGTGGAGTTCAGGGGCAAAACGATTAAAGAACAGAGAGATTTACAAGGTTGGGCGATGCTGGTTTCCCAGGGGAGAGTCAGCTTCCAGGCTGGCCTCACCCACGGGACTGAAGCAACCCCAACACCCCAATGTGCAATCCAGTGTGTACACATGGACCTCTGGAGCGAGAGACAGAAAGTAACAAGAGTCTACGGCCATGCCACCCTGAATGCGCCCGATCCCATCTGATCTCGGAAGCTAAGCAGGGTCGGGCCTGGTTAGTACTTGGATGGGAGACGACCTAGGAAGACCAGGTGCTGTAGGTCTAAAAAGTAAAAGAAAGGAAGAAAGTAAGTAACCAGGTCGGAGCGTGCCCACCGTGGGTGTGGGCGGGGCCCTGGAGCGGAGTCAGAGGAGGGTGACCACGGCCGTGTGCTCTAGAAAGCCACAAAGGGGCCAAGGGGGGCAGGTGCGAGGGGCAGAGCCAAGACAATGAGGAGGTTGCCACTATAGGGGCTGGGGGGGGGAAGTGTCACCATCTGGGAGCCCGGACTTGGAGGGGTCAGGGCCCACAGAAACGGTGCCGGCCTCCTGCCCCGTCCACAGGAGTAGTGGGTGGGCCAGGTTTCCAGGGGTCCCCAGCTGCCGTCTCTCCTGACGCTAACACGATGGCAGGGAAGTGTGCTGGGGAGTCACCTGTTTGTATATGCAGAGCGCCTAAAACACCAGGACCGCTAACGAAGCAGGAACCGGCCCAGGAACTTACCAGCACCTCGCTGCCCTGTGCGCCGAGGACTCCTCCTGCACGCCAGCGGCCAAGGCCTCGAGTGCGGCTGGTGCCAGAGCGGGGAGCAGAAAACAGACGTCAGCCACCACAGCCCCGCAGAAACAACCCTAAGCGCATCTGGAAGTCAGGTGCTGGTGAGTGCGAGCCCCTCATTTCCAAGCTACAGACAGACCTCTCAGGCTACCTAAACCCCCAGGTGACACAAGTCCTTCAGGTGTACAAGTGTCTCAGCGAAGACTTTAAAACCAATAGAAATATGCAGACAATAAAACATCCCTGTTAAACGTGACCATGTACAGCCCTGGAGACTGACTGTGAAGCCAGCAGGAGCTGAGCCAGGAGAAAAACTGCAGCGTCACTTTATACCAAGTTACAACCGAGAAAGGTATCTCCGGCATGGGACTATTTCTAAAGGGACAAATATGCAAACAGGTGAAACACTTGAAAAGGAAAGGAAAAAACCAAGAAATTCCTGGTCAGCAAGCTAAGTCAGTTTCGGTCTGGGGCAGAGCGGTTGACTCACAAGCCAGCATTCTCTGAAGCACCGCCACGGCGACCTGTAAAGAGAGAATGGAGCTGCCGTCACCTCAGTCAAATACCTGCACCACACAGAGAACCAGCTGTCACCCGAAAGTGAAACAGGAAACTGACTTCCAAGAGACACACTTTCGAGACCCCCTCCTAGATCTACGACATCACCCCAGCACCAGGGAGGCCAGAGAGAGTGCAGAGGTGGGCTTTCCAGAAGGGTCCATTGTGATATCCCAAGACTGCGGGCCTGGCCGCACCCGCCGGCCCCCCGCCTGCCGGCCCCGCGCTCGGTGCTGCCAGGGCTCTGCTGCCACTACCCTGCCTGTGCCTCTGGCCTCAAAGCACGGACCCGGTTCTGGCCAGGATGGAGGCCTCCGCCTAGACTCGGGGCACTGCCTGTTCCCACGCACATATCTGCTGGCCTAGGGAATGACCCTGCTCAGGTCGCCCTGTGAGAGGGCACCCCCGCTCCCGGAACCCCCCAGGCAATGATGCTGGGGGACAGGCGCCCTCCCAGCCGCACTGCAATTCCCTGAGGCCGCGCTGCGCTTCTCCCCTACCTGGGGCATACGTTCAGGCTCCGCCTCTCCTCTCAGACCCGAGTTTGTCTGAAATCCCTTCAAGACCAACAGTTGCACAAAATCTGAAAACCACAAAAGCCAGGCATTTACAGACACTGGTCTCTGAGCAGCCAGGATCACATATACCGCCTGCTTCAGAGGGGCTCGAGGTCGAGGACCCACACGGAGCCATCCGGACACCGTGCTCCCGCCCTGGGGCCTGCCAGCTCCGGCCCAGCAGGTAGGCACACAAGTGTCCCAGCCCAACCACATGGCTGTCTAAGCCAGACCCTCTGACTTGCCATACCACGTAAAAGAGACACAGCTGGCCCTCGAGTGACGCGGGGCCCTCACATGCGGACTTCTGTCCAGCCCTCGGGCTTCTCACCCGCAGAGACAACCAGCTCCGGTCAGAACTGTTTCCAGAACTGGGAACCCCGCATGTGCACAGGGCCGACTTTAGTTCTCGCTGACTTTCTGCAGTGTGAGGGGTCGGCACCTCTGACCGTGCGCCATTCAAGGTAAACTGTGCTTACAATCAGTCAAGTTCATACGTGAAGGTTTTTCTCCCTTAAAGCAGCAGCTTCTAAGAGTTTCTTGTGGGCTGCCTCCCCAGCCAATCTCCTACACCAACAACCCAGAATCTTTATGGAAGGACCCAAAAGCTTTACATTCTGGAGACCGAGCAGGAAAAGAACACACCTTCTGAAACTATGAGAATCAAGAGGGCTAAAATTAAAAAGATTTCCTGTCTAATCTTCGATTTAAACTTCAATTGTCTAGGGCTCGCCCGCAGGTTTCAGGAATCATAAGTAGCTGACATTACCAAAGAAGTTTTAGGAAAAAGGAACGCATCATTTGCGAAAGAAGAAAATCTGTATGGAACACTCCATTTCTCCTCTAATTTGTCACTTACATACACACATAGATTTCGTCCCTCAGGGCTCACTGGCGATGGCAGGGTATGCTGGCATGAAAGCAGCAGGCCAGGGCCCACTCTAAGGGAAAGGTGCCTATGACAACCCTGCTGACAGTGCATCTGGACGTAGGTAAGGACTCAACTTAGAATTCCCACCCCAAGTCCCCACTTTGCTTTTCCTGGGGCACCTTTTAAAATAACCAATTAGAGGCCCTGAAGTTAGTGACCTCTGTCCCGAACTACCTTGCGTGGCGTGGGGAGCCTGTTTTGTTTCCTACAGATCGAAATAGCAAAAGCTGATCTAAATGAATTTTCCCCAGAATCTGTCTGCACTGTGAACTCACCGGAAAGCACAGCCCTGGCGATGTCGGCCTGGGGACAGGACGTGTCCATCTGCTCGCTCTGCTCACACAGACCGTGCAGGTTCCTGAAGAGCCATGCCACCACAGCCTGCACGTCGGCGTGGCTGGGGACACAAACGTACAGCACACCCTGATCCCACTGTTCCACAGCCATCCAGCCACTGTCTTTCCCACTCATTTCACTAGGAAGCCTAAGCCACTGAGAATGACCTAGCAATCGTCTGAGCCTTTCTGCACCAAGAAGTCACGGCTGACATAGAAGGGTTGTCAGGGACGGCTGCGACTGATGTTAAATATCATCATTTTCAAATAGTTCATTTCCTTGGAGTAGCTTACTATTGCTGGGAGAGAAGTTTGCTAATAATAATCAGAGAAAAATAAAACGGACAGCGGCAGTTACGAGCCACAGGCTGTCACCAAGGGCACCTGCCATGCAGAACAACCCGTGTGCTTAGCAGAGCCCTGGACTGGGAAAGCCCTCGCCTGCCTCGCCTGTCAGATGTGAGTTTCGTGGAGCATCTTTTCATGTGCTTGGCCATTCGTATGTCTTCTCTGTAGAAATGTTTACTGAAATCCTTTATCTATTTTTAATTGGTTTATTTAGCCCCCCCACTTCAATATTATAAAAACATTCTTCCATGATTTCTTCTACCACTTTTATAATTTCATTTTTTTCCCTTCTTTGACTCATCAAGAATGTTTTTGTTATAAAGATCCAACTTGTTAAATCCAGATGTGACCCACGCGTACCACCACTCGTGGTTTCAACGTGGCATTTTCAAGTCCCCCAAACCAGACGCCCTCTGGTTTCCTGACCGGAAAATAAACAGAAACCTCCAGGCTTCTGCTTGGCTGCAGGAGGAACAGCTGCCTGGATATCTAGAGCAAGGACAGCGATCGATCTAAGGTTCCAAATGCTTCTTAAACATGCTTTCAATCAGTTCCGAGTCCCTCTCTCCCTCACCCCTAGATCGAGAGGTGCCTGGCGCACAGATCCTTGAGTCTTTTAGGAAGAAAGGATAAACTGGACTGGCTTGAGACAAGTCTACCTCAGGTTTGCTAAGTTACCCACTGGCCCATCTGCCTCTGTTAACTCTCCCGTACCCTTCCGCCTCTACAGGTCATGCCTCTTTATAAAATCCCCTTTCTAACTCTTAGTGAGATTTGAGGAGGGAATAAAAAAGTACTAGCACACATTCTAGCAACCATATTTACCTGAACATCTCTTTTTCAGTTTTAAGAAATATTTTATCACATGATATATCTTATACAAAGAAACCATTACCAAGTCTGTGCATGGTAAGACTCCAATTTGCTCTAAGTAATAAAGTACAGGGGACCCCTGAACACAGGGGTTGAAAATCTGCATATAACTTTAACTGCCCCTAAAACTTAAGTATAGTTGGTCCCTCAGTGTCTGTGGGGATGGGTTCCAGGACTCCCCGTGGACACCAAAATCCGTGGATGCTCAAGTCCCTTATGTAAAGTGACAGAGAACAACGCGTACAATGGGCCTCCCGCATCCACAGTTCCCAGCTGTGGATCCAAAATACTATTTTTGATCCTAAGCTGGGTGAGGCCACAGATGCAAAACCCATGGATACGAAAGGCCGACTGTACTTACTGGAAAAAAATCTGCATAAAAGTGGACTCACGCCATTCAAACCTATGTTGTTTGAATCGTGAATTGTAATAGTTTCTCCAGGTGATTTTTGGCTTTGCTATACGAAGTCATACTAGGCCAGATTACAAACGGTAAACCATGGAACACCCTGGCAATGTTAAATGATCGCTGGTACACTACCTTTCCAGCAGCTCTGGGAGGCTCACGACGTTTTGTTTATGAAGATGCCACACAGCTTCAAGCAACAAAGAATTCTGAAGAAAATAACAGTACTATGAGTCCTTTACGACGTTTTCCTACATGTTCAGTGTACTTAACCGCCACGTTCTACTGAAAATTAAAACGGAGTAATAAGCACAGCCTAAAGTATATATTTTATCCACTGGTTTTAAAACTCACCAAGCCCGTCCCCATCACCATGTGTGCTGCACGCTCAGATGTGAGCCCTGACCAGTCTCTAGCTTAATCCACGTCTCGCCTTCTCCATGCGGTCAACACAAGATTACACAATGTAGACTGGCCATGTCCATCTTTTCTGTTCCTAGAACCCTTCAGTGGCTCCTCACAGTATTCAGGGCGAAGCTCAGCCTCTTCAACATGGCACAGGCCCTCTGTGATCTGGTTTCCATCTCTCGTTCTGTCCCTTCCCAATGAAGCACTTCCCCCTACAGCACGGACACCCCCGGTCGCCTTCTCACGCAGTGACCCTCACTCTCCCTGCACTCCACGCCCCTTCCGCTCTCTTAGGAAGCCCTCGCAGCTCTGGTCAGTTACCCACTCCCATCCGCGCGCCAGTGAGCACCTGCATCATCATAATTCACGTGCACTTAGCTGCCTTCCCCCATGCAGGCAGTCACCAGCAGGCACAGGGACCATACTGAAGCCTGACAAACCAATGGAACTCTGTAATGTATGCTAAATACAAGAATGGGGAAAATCCATAAACGTGCCGTCACCTTGGTGTTTTCTTTCCTTTTTCTGTATACCTACTCATCTAATTTAAGAACCAAGCAGTTTGAGTTCTTTCAACTATTCAAAAATCTCTAAGCCTAATGAGTTCAAGATGTTTCAAGAAAGAACAGGTTAGAATAATTTTTTAAATTCTATTTTCCTAGTTTACTATCTTGCCCTAGAAATTGTCCATAATAATAACACTAAGAGGGCAGAACATCATCTTTCCATGGTGTGGTATGTTCTAATAAATATTACTAATGACGGGTGACTATTAAACAGGGTCACAGAGGTTACTTCTTTCTCACCCAGAGGCATTTGCTGAAAGCTTTCCCCCACTCTGTAATTAATGGGATGCTTCATGGGATCCCTAAGAAAACATAGGGAAGCTGTTGGCTTCACCCAAATCAACAGAACACTTTTTGAAAAATCTCTGGAGTCAGAGTTACAATCTCAAATTTACCTGTACTTTCCACATTTCTTGACAGAAGGAAAGACGGGAGAACATACTGTGTGCTAATAAATACTGAGTGATCTCTAACAGGGAAGACAGTTTCTTCTGAAAAGAGAGGTTAAATCATTTTTTAGATATAGGCAAATACTTGAAACAAAATTAAAGAAATGTCCTATTTTCCCAAACAGCTTAAAAGTAACGAGTAGCAGTTTCATCATTCATGCTGTGTCTTACTCTTTGCTCCAAGTCCAACAGCACGCCATGGGAGGGCTCAGTGCCTGCCTCACAGATCTGCACAATGCTCGAGGCAACCACCTGGCTGGACAGGACTGCTACTGGAACCCCCAGCTGCGAGGCTTGATCCCGCAGAGCAGAGCCTTAGAGACGACACAAAACACGAGAGATGCACCACAAAATCTAAAACAAGACTTATAACGTAAAATGCCTTAAGTTGTAGCGCTACAGAAAAGTGCCCTTTGAAGGGCAGAACAGATCTACAGGAAAAACACAAGACATAAAATTAAGACAATTCCACAACCGAAGTGTCCCATGAGACCATCAGGGGCAGCACCCGAAGCCCGTAGTTCACACACGTATTTGTGTGTTTTGTGGGACACAAACGAGGGAGCTTGGCAGCTATGTTCTGCTTAAGAATTTTATCGACCTTTTCCCAAAGGAGCACAATAAATCGAAAACTACAGCAGGCTCTTTAATGAGTTCCTGTTTCTCTAATTGCTTCAGTGTCAAAGACAGAACGGCTCCCACCGAGTCTACAATGATGTCCGAGAGGAAACGGGGTCTGCTTTTCTCAGGCTGTGCTGCACCCCTGTTGGGCACCGGGGGAGCCTGGGTGCTGGGGCGCAGGCAGCCACCTACGTCTAGTCTGCACTCAATAAGGTGAAAACTCCTGGGCAGCCTGGAAACATAGTACCTACAAGTACACTGTTTTCTAATTTATTTAACTTCCAAAACTATTTTAAAAAACAAACAAACAAACAGGAAACTGTAGCACATGCCAATTAACTTCAAGACCCTGAAAACACAGACCAATACGTAAAGTGAAAACACAGTAGTTATAGTTTCCAAACGACAGCATTAGAAATGATCAACTGCTGTGGCCAAGAAATAATTCATAGTAGAAAGACAAAAAATGCTAAATTCTAGTCATTTATTTCCAACGTGTCTCCATGGGAAAGTTATTTCTGTCTTTATTGACAAGGCTTTTATCTTTTCTACATAAGTACAAGTAAGTATGGTAGCAGGAAAAACTAAAAAATTCATGAACTAAGGGCTATTTATATTCTGTGGTCAAGGCTAAGAACTTCTTACGTAAGCTCTATGCCTTGATCCAAAAGTCCATACAAGGAAGTGTGTAACTGAGCTTGGCCCACTGGAATGCTGATGTGTAATTTGTGAAATTCAAATAAAATTATGGCAGTGAAAATTAATATATTTTACCAAGCTTATTGTTTAAGGTTATTTTAACAGAAACTTAAAACAAATTAATGAATTGACATTTTTCTGAAATGACAGTCGTTAAATCATAAAAATGTGAATGTTATTTCCATAGAACTTCCCCTATCTCGTATTCTTGAATGGAAGGGTGGGGCGCCTAGAAACATATTTCTAGTTTCCTGCCTGCTCTCCCGACCCAGTGTCACCTGCTGTCACCACTTCCATGAATGTGCACATTACTGTCCCATGTTTTTCCAGGGACACTTTGGTTCCTACTGCTTCTGAGGCCCACACTGAGTCAAACATTGTTTTAAAATAACAGCCTCATAACAAGCCCCAGTCAAGTCACAAAAACATGACTTGTTCATGACTTCACATATAAGTAGAAAACCATTATCTGGGGGAATTTAAATTTCTGCTGTTGTAAGCAAATCAAGGCCGCTTTAGATAAAGCTCTTCTATAACTCAATATGTAAAGAAGAAGGAAGAAGGAAGAAGGAAAGAAGCAGCGGCAGCAGCAGCAGCAGCTCTAACTTACCTATGAGTGAACTAGAAAGACCCGTGTGGGCCTTAGGACTGTCACGATCAATCAACTGGCTGAGACTCAACTTTTTATGTGGCGGACCTTCCACCTGGGAACCAAACACAAAGAACTCCGTTTTTAAAATTCAAGCCGTGTGTGCATAAACACCACCTGCGTGTATATGATGCTTGTTTACCGCCCTGTTCTCAGATATTTTGAGGTAAAACGTTTTAAAATTTTAACTTACTAGAGCCTTTTCAGAATTAATAAATTCATTTCTGAACTTTATCTCCCAAAAGATAAATGGTCCCGATTTTTTTCTCACCCAGTTAACATTAAGTGGGGGCTTCTACCTGATAGAGGCTCTCCCAGCATCTTTCCAAGGTTATGCCTTGGCTGGATTCAAAAACCCCAACCCTAAACCTACCTGCAAAGACCAAGCCAACCTCTTCTTACCTCAAGCAAAAGGTGGCTCAGGTTTAGCTGGCGTCTCAGGAGGCGCACTGCTGAGTCTCTCAACTTCTGTTCCCTCTCGGGATCCAACTTCATCTTCCTGGCCCTTCCGGCTAAGGGGAGAAATCAGTTTTAAGAACCACAGCGCGACTTAAACGAGACCTGGTGACATCGCGTACCCCTGACGCGTACTCTGCTTCGGCGGGGGTCGAGCCCAGACGCCCCCTAACCACGCGGAAAGGTCAGACACAACCAAAGAGGGGCGTTCCACGAATGGCTACTCCTCCCACTGCCTGGTCAGGAAGGCGACGAAAGACGAGGGGCTGTCACCGAGCGGCGGAGAGAACGCGATCCGGGCCAGTGAAAGCTGAAGGCAGCCTGCGCGCGGAGGACCCCGGGTCGGGCTGGCAGAGTCTCGGGAGGGAAGGGGCCTCGGGGCCCGGCGCCGCTCACTCCAGCGGCCCCCACGTCCACATACCTAGCAGTTCGGGCAACGTCCTCCTCCGGTTCCCGGGCCGCTGGTGTGTGGCGGCGCCCGGCGCTCTGGAAACCGACATGACAAGCTCGCTGCGCCCCACTGGCGGCTCCAGCGTCCGGCCCGCGCTGCCTTCCCATTGGCTGGGTCCGCGCTGCCTTCCCATTGGCCGCGGCCCGCGCTGCCTTCCCATTGGCCGCGGCCCGACGCGCACACCCATTGGCTGGCGGCTGCCTGACCGCACATCCCTGGGGCGGAGGCCTCGCACTGCGGCCATCTTGCTAAGGTGGCAAGAGCGCGGGAAGCACCCGACACCTGGGCAAGGTGGAGCTCGGTGTGCGTGTGTGCGTGCGTGTGTGTGTGTGTGCGCGCGTGTGTGTGTGTGTGTGTGCGTGCGCGTGCGTGTGTGCGTGCGCGCGTGCGCGTGTGTGTGCGCGCGCGCGCGCTTCCCAAGCGAGCACAAGGTGGAGCTCGGTTTCGAGTTGACGGTTACGAGTGGATTCAAAACGGCACATTTGTGAGAAAACTGTGGCATCCCTAATGCGTTATTCCCACCAAGGATGACGCATAGCTGGTCATGAAGAAACAACATGACAAACCCAAATCCAGAGAGACGCTAAAAACCGCAGGCAGCGTCATTTAGAACAATACGGTATAAACCTGAAAACGGGAACTGAGCCTGCCGGCACTGCCCAGGAAGACCTGCAATGACAGAAATGGTCTGTGTCCATTCTGTCCAATACCGTAGCTAGCTCCTGAGGCGGCCAGTGAGACTGAGGAACTAAATGCTTACTTTCATTTGACCTTAATTTGAATTAAAATGGCCACACGTCGTCCCCCGCCCCCCTCCTAGCGCTGCGCTGTCATTCGGTCATGCATACACAGGTGTCAAAACTACAAAGTAAGGCGGCGCTCTGGGTGGGGAGTCCTACTGTATTCTTCAGTGGTTGGTGTCTTTCCCTCACGATTGTATCTGTAAGATTTATCTATGTTGTGCAGAGCTGTAGCTCATTCATTTTCCTGGCTGTATAGTAGTCCACTATATGAATACAGGTTTCGTGTTGAATATTTTTATATATTTAACTTTATGTATGCTTCATTACGATGTTTTGACATCTTAAAAAGCCTCACGCACACACATGAGGTCAAGTAACAACACTTCTCTTCCAGGGTCCAAGGTCGTGGGACTGCAGCCGACAAGACTAAGCCAACAAGACCCTGCCCGTGTGGGGCTCATGCTGTGTACAAGGGTGTTCACTCAAGACTGAACCAGCCCACATGCCCAGCAGCAGGGGCGTGTAGAGAACACACAAGCTCTTTACACGCCAATACCAATCACCCCCCCACACACACACACACCTGAGGAGTGACAAAGCTGAGTACAGGACAGGGTGGACGAGGTGCTGTTCTCCCTGTGAAAAGGGGGTATGGGAGCTGGGTAGATGCCAACTCCAGAGGGATAAAAGGCTAGTGGACATGGCTGTGTCTGGGCTAGGGTGGGAGACCCCTCAGTTTATACTTCTGGACATCAGGCCATGTCAAGTGAGCCAACACCGATTTGTGGTCACTTCTGTAACATTATGAAAATGTCAGCTGTGACATAAACCTCCCCCAGTCTAGGCCGTGAGGTAGCCCCGGTGCATGCAGAGGTCCCTGACACAGCTGCAGTGAGTCATGCACCTGGAAAGTGTTTGGCTTATTTTTAACCACTCTGCACTATCTGTTCACGAAAAGTTGCAACAATGTAAATGACCTCCAATGTCTTCAATGGGAGGCAAACCATGTCCTCTGGTATTTTCTTGACTCCTGGTCAGGAACCTGGGGTTAGCACCCCTCCCCTTGTCCTGCCCCCGCACAGGACAGACCTGTCATCCTCTTGACTGGGCGCTAAGACCTTACTGTCTGTCCTGTGCCCTGGGGCTCCTCCCTCCTTGTCTCCACCACCAGCCTAGAAACCCTGCTGCCCAGTCCCCGTTCTGGGCTCCCATTCAGAGATCAGGTACAGCCCGGCTCCATCTGGCATCCCTTGGGATTCATGGCCTTTATCATTATCCCAAAATAAACCTACAGCACAAAACCAGGGCTTCTCGAGTTTCAGCTTTTCCTCCAGGACCCCTGAGCCTGGCCTGGCTGGGAGGAGCGGGACAAAGAGGGCATTCAGGAGCCTCTGCACTGCGGCAACGGGCCTGGCTGCGCACTGCTTACTGTGCACGGCTCCATCCCTGGGGGAAGCCGGCCTGCTTTCCGATCTGAAGTGGAATCAGTAAGGGGACGAGAGAGCCGTGGCCGAAGCCTTCTGTGAGGGTCTAGGGGAGCGGACGGGCCTTTGACCACAAATCGTCCTTGGTCTTAAACCCACTTGCCCATGTGCCTGACTCAGTGTGCCCTTTGTCTCAGCACAGAGTGCTCTCACTATGCTACCTTGCACCCTGGAGCCCTGACCTGTCTCCTGGAATCTTATAACTGTAGCCCACAGCACACCTGGCGATCCAGCCCCAATTTATCTTTTTGGCCTCCAGAAGCCTAAAGTTAGGATTCTGTAGCTTCTGTGTCTGCAAAGCTGCTCAGATATCATTCCTAGAGCATTTAAACCTTTGGCCATGTGCAGTCATGCACCACCCACCCTCTGACTGCATCGCCATGGTGGGACCTGCCTGGGTTTCACTGGCCTTTCCCAGGCATAAGACATCAGTGCCCAGCGCTCAGCAAATACGTGTGAATGAACAGCCTACACTGTAAGATGAGTATTTGGGGAGTGTCTTTGCAAATGTGATAACCTGACAAAGCAATTCTGCAATTCCAAGCACTGGTGGATTAGTCATTGCACTAAACGTTTCTCTTCTGTCCCCAAGCACAGCCCACAGTGACGAATAACATCCCGCCCCTGGGATTTCCCAACTACTGGCAATGAAGTACTAAGAACGCGTTTTTAGAAGTGCCTTTAGGCGGTCCCAGAATTGTGGAGCTGACCTTGTCCCAGAGCTTTCCAAGTTAATGGCTGACAATCAACCCTGCCATATTTCAGTTGAGTCTCTTTTTTTAACAGCCAGAAATACAGTGCTTATTTCCAAAATCCAAATGGCAGGTTCAAGTTAGAGAAGAACTAACATTGCTTTGATTCTGATGTTGTGTTGCCTACTCCATGGACAAACAGCTAAATATTTTAACCCTAGTGCCAGGTTCAATGGAATGAACCCCATTTCCCATCCCTACCAGGTGCCACATGCAGTGCACATGTGTAAGAGACTAGTGTTCACTCTTCCCCTGGTGTGCAGCCCAGACAACCATCAGCTACTCACAGGAGTTGCTTACAGTGGAGCCCTCGGTCTGATTTAAAATACTGATTAGACTTTTTAACCAAAAGTATGGGCCGTGCTTGGGACCCAACCACGAGAAGGAAACGATTATCTTGATTTTGCTAGTGACAAGTGGGTGGAACTTATCCCTGTACCCAGAACCAATCAGAACCCAGAGCCATGGGCCCACGTGGGCAGTTTTCTCTTCCGGGAGAGTCCAGCTTTGCTTCTTAGTGTTGGCTTACTAGCTACTTTGGGCTCCAGTCTACTAGGCTGGACTCTGCCTCTCACCACCACCCTCAGGCTGCACCGGGCTCACTTCTCAGTTTGGGTCCATTTCTAAGTCTCATGTGGTACCTTTTGGAGGCATGCGGGGTAAATGACCTGAGAGGAAAGAAAGATGGTTTCTAGGAGTATCTGGAGAGCTGACTGATGCATCTGCCTCCTCATTTTGGTCATGGCTAGGGGGATAAACCTTCAGATACTAAGATAAGTAAGTAAAACCTAATTTTAAAAACTTTTAGTAAAACCTCACTGTTCTAAATATTGCTGGCTGATGTCCTACAAGGTGCACAGGGACCCCTAAAATAATGATCAAGGCCAGACCAGAAGGGGTATTGTACCCTTACACAAGTGACTTCAAGGGCTGCTGGGTCAGCCAGGTGTGAGTCTTCAGGAGGTCCTTACCTGCTCATCCAATGCGATCCTGAAGCCATGCGGTCGGTTAGGGAATTTGAGGCCCTTTGAAGAACAGGGAAGGCGCTTCTTGGGATGACCCAACCAGCTTCTACCAGGGTGATCACCACCTTCCAGTCTGCCCACTCACACTGGACACCCAGGATGGGGAGGGGTGGCTCAGCCTGCGGCAGGAGCCGCATTCTCGTGACCAGAGGTGTTGCAAAGGGAGGCCCTATCCCTGTGGAGTCTGAGAGCAGAAACCAGCCCTCCTGTGGGCCCATCAGGAACAAGCTCGCCGTGCGGGGGAGGCCAGTTCCTGGATCACACACACCTGGCATTGCGTGACGTGAGTCAGGAGGGACTTTCCTTGAACCACTGCCACCGCCATTGCTCCTGCATGCGAGGGTGCCCTACCTAAGGGTTCTTACCGCCTCTGCTCTAAGGCAGACCTTGAAGTTGCTCACTGACCACTATGGATGGCCTGTGTGCGTGTGTGCACGTGTGTGCACGCGAAGACTAGGCAAAAAGATTCATCCAGTACCAAGCTCTGCACAGCATTTGTTCAGGAGAGAGCACCCATCCCACCGCCCCTTCCCCCTTTGGAGTGCCAGCGGTCCGCTGTTGGGGCTGTGTCGCCTGGAGGCCTGGGTACTGAGTAGAGAAACTTTTGGCACAATCTGTCTTTATCAAACTCCTTTTTGTTCAAAAAATCCAGATGGGATAACCTGACACTCAGGCCCCAGGCGACAGCCTACCCCCCACCTCGATCTTCCTTCAAATGAGATGAAATTGCCCCATGGCTGTGGCTGCTTCTACACTTGGCTGTTCAGAATCACCAGGGAACTTTAGAATCCCAAGTTTCACTTCCGACCTGTCACAGAATCTCCAGCCAGGTTGAAATCTCCAGGAATCTGCATTTTGCGTGCTCCCCAGGGGGCCCAGGCTGGGGGCCCACTGCCTTATTGCCATTTATTCTCTATTTGCATTTTGTCTCTGTTATTCTGTCCATATAAAACTGGCTCAAGAGGTCTCCAGATTAGCCTGAACAAAGCGACCTGGGTGCCCAGGGGCCACCCCTCCCACGGAGGGAGTGAGCAAAGGGGAATGCGCTGGCGCATTGGTGAACTGTGCCTGTTTTATTTTTCCTGGAGACACGAGAGCATTTAACGCAGACAGGTCTCCTGCTGGAAAGGGTCGTTTATTAAGTGCTTCATACCGTGGGGTCTCCCTCGCTCTCATGACCCTATAGTAACCTCCTAAGGTCACCTTGCTAGCCGGCCCTCCACAGAGGCCACAACAGGCATCACGTGCTCCTCCAACATTGTAAGCCTCTGTGGGGGGGGGGCGCGGGGTGTTGATTCACAGCCCTCCTGGCTGCGTTCCGCATCTCAGCGTCCAACGTGCCCGAAGCCCGGCAATCACCGCACTGTTTGGGGCTGGATGCCGGCCTAAATACGCATGTAAGAGCGTGGGCGCCCGCCGTCTGGGTTTGCCCGGCAGCGCCGGGGAGCAGAGAACCGTGTCTCGGTGCGCGCCTCCCCCAGGAGCGCCGCTCCCCTCGCCCCGGCTCTGGGTCCCCGCTTTCCAGGGCCCGGCTCCGCGACCGCACCCCGGCCTCTCCCGGCCCCCTTTCTCCCGCGGGTCCTTGCGCGCCACCTCCCTCGCTCGCCCTCGCTCGCCCTCACCTGCGCCGCGCGCGCGGGGCGGGGCCGCCGAGGATGACAAAGCAGCGGCCGGAGGCGCGGGGTCCGCCCCCCGCGCTCCGCGGGTGCGTCGGCCGCCCGGGCGCGGCTGTTATGGAAACGGGCCCGGCGCGCAGGAGGCGATGATGGGGCGGCCATGGCCCGGGCCGGCAGCTCCAGCGGCGACGCGGCGGCCGGGGCGCGGGCGGCGGGCGCGGGGCGGCCGGAGCCGTGGGAGCTGTCCCTGGAGGAGGTGCTGAAGGCGTACGAGCAGCCCATCAACGAGGAGCAGGCGTGGGCCGTGTGCTTCCAGGGCTGCCGCGGGCTGCGGGGCGCGCCGGGCGGCCGGCGGCGCATCCGGGACACGGCCGACATCGTCCTGCGCAGGGACGGCTCGGTCAGCGCGCGCCTGGAGCCCGACACCGCAGGTGAGGCCGGCGGGGGTGTGGCCGGGCGCTCCGGCGCAGCGCGCGAAAAGTCGGGGTGCCGAGGGTTGGGCCGGCGTCCGTCTTGAGGAAGGGACTGCGACCCCTGCCTCCTCTCCTGGACCTGGAGCCCCCTCCGCCTTCTTTCTGCGGGACCGGAAGGGCCTTCTCTGCCCTCCCTCTTTTCTGGATTGGGAGCCCTCCCCAAGCTCTGTGCTGGGACTTAGACCTCCGTCCCATGCCCGGCCTCTCCCTCTCTCCCTCTGCTGGACCTGGCAGTCCCCTGCTCTTCTCCATCCTTCCCTCTCTCTACCTCGAAGCCCCTCCCCCTGTCTGACATCCCCCAACCGAGAGGCCATCACTTCGCATCAGGGACAGCTGCTTTAGGCTGGCTGCCTGCCGCTGGGTATGTTTGCTCAGAGGAGAGGGACCTTGGCTTGATGGCTGTGCACCTTCAGTGGAGAGGCTGGATTCTGCCTCTCCTCACTCCGGTTCTTCCGCGGGAGGCGGGTCCCCGGGCTCTGCGGGTCTGCAGCCCTCAGCCGGTCCTCTTCGCCGGTGATTTGTGGTCTGGAATCTGTGCCTCAGGCAGGAAGGGGACACATGTCTTCTCTGGGCTCTTTCTCATGGGTAAGAGGGTGGGAGGAGGACAGGACTGTGCGTCACGCAGAATCCCTGCCAAATGGCCACCAATGTCCTGTGTTGATGGGGAACAAGGAGAGTGTGTAAAACTTGGGGGACGACTTGCCTGGTCCTCTGCCCGTAACCGTTAACAGGAGCCGACACTTATGCCCTTGAAAGGTATGTGAAGTCTATTCAGGATGGTGAGTTTAGGTGAGTTTTTATTTATTTATTTAATTTTATTATTAGTTTCACAGTTTAGGCGAGTTTGAGCTTCTTCAGGAAAAAGTTACTTTCTTCTCTGGAGAACCAGAGTGCGGGTATGGAGTATATGATGATATTACCCCAAAGCCAGTTCCCTGCGGGTAAGCACAAAGGCTGGCGGTGTGTGCTGCTGGAGGGCTGGACTCTCTCCAGCTAGCCCTGAGAGCTGCGGGTTTGCACAAATCCGCACGGGCAGGCGTCAGGGAAGACCGGGAAGGACCAGGGCAGAGGTGGACAGAAGCGACAGTTGCTTTGTAACAAGGAGCGGTCTGCGGAGTCCCGCCCCGAGCCATCGCTGTGTTTCTCCTTGTCCTTGTGCCCTGCTCCCACCTCCCTCTTTGTGGGACACCTGTGAGTTGCTGTATTTTGCACAGAAAGCACCAATGTATTTGACAGGTGAAAATATAAGAGTTGACACTCCGATGGTAACCCACTTTACACTCGGATAAGCTGAGGCTCAGGCTGACCCAAAGTTACACAGAAAGCGGCAAGGTTTGGATTCAGCACTCAGTACACTGTCCTTAAAGGTGGGGGTCAGAGCCCTGTGCGTGATGACCTCAACTCAGCTGTGGGGCCCCGGAGTCTGCACATTCACAAAGATCTTCTCTCGAGCTGTGTTTTCCTTATTGAAAGACCATCCGAGTGCTCCTCCCCAGCCCTGAAGATAATATGACCTACCTAGGCTCTGGCTCCTGGCACTGCAGAGCGGGGCAGGACTGTAGGGTCCTGCTTTGACCCTCTGATTTTAAAGATGGGGAAACCGAGGCACAGGGTGGTAGGTCATTGCCACTGATCATAGAAGTTGGTTAGACCTGAGGCGCACCTTGCACCCCTCTAACCAGGGGAGTCACACCATGTTTCTCATTGGGACTCTCCTAAATGGCCAAGACTGCCGTGCTCAGGGGTGGTGCTTGTCCGGTGCTACCCAGCTCCCCAGCCCTCAGGGACATACTGTCCCTTTTTCCTGGTCATAAAGATCCATCGGCACTTCCTGCTGTTTCCCTGCTGGCAGCTGGGCTGGAATTCCAGGCTGGGGTTCAAAGCCCGGCCACGCGTGTTGACCTTTATGGGGGAGGGGTCACAGCCAGTGGCATCGGGAGCCCAGTTTCATTTTCCACTCTATGTGATCTTCGGTTCTGTTCACAAACGTGCCTTGTGAGGGCTGAGGCCTATGGCTTGCTGTCTCTCTCAAGATTAAGAAGTAGGTTACCTGAACTTTCTTTCCTGTCTCTGACCTTTAGACCAACTGTCTGTCTAGGCAGGTAACCCAATGTTCTCTGGGGCCTGAGTGATGATTGGTGAGTTCACAGGAAAGCGGGTGCTTATTTCCTGCTGTTAATTGCAATCAGGAAAGCATTCGAGTGGACCCTCAGTATATGTTTAAATTAACTTTCAGAAAGTCAGCAGCAAAACTAAGCCACACTTGGGGAGATGAATAACGGCATCTTACCACAAAGCGGGAACACCCTCCCCGCCGTTCCAGGAACGTGGGGGAGGCTCCCTCATAATCGTTTGGAAGTAGGAGAAAGGAAAACTCTAATGCGCGACGTTATTTTTAAGAAGCCGGAATTGAGCCTTCTAACGGGGAAAGGGTCCCTGTTCGTGTCAGTGTGCAGGAAACCCCATCAGGCGTCACTGTGCCTTGGTGTGCTGAGCCACTGCCCGGGGCAAAGCTGATTTCTTAACTACAGCTCAGTCAGTGACCAGGTGGCCCTGGAACCCTTTCAGTAGCTTTCGTTCACCTGATACCCTCCCGGATAGTTCACCCACAAAGCAGCCTCGGCCCCACCTTAGTGGAGAGCCCTCTGCCTTTCTGGCCCACACCTGCCAGCGAAACATGCTTTCTCCAGGCCCCGGGCTTTGCAGCAGCGAGGGCCGGGGGTGGGTGTTGACAGGGGCACGTCCTCCTGGGAGGTCACCGAGCCTGTCACCTCGTCCCTTCCATCACCTCCCATCTCTCTGTTCTGCTTCTGCCAATTTACACACCGCCCCACGTTTCTGATTTTTTCTCTCGTCAGTTTTGACGCTAACACTTTTCGCAGGCCCCTGGGTGCCTCACGTGTTCTGTCCGGGGGGTCACAGCTGCCCTCTAGCCCCTCCCGCCTGTAGTTCTGAGGCCGGCTGACCCTTAGGTGCCATTTCCAGTGTCAGGCTCCTGCGGGCAGCCCCTCGGTATAGCCACACTGCACGACACAGGACCTTCCCAATCGCCTCATGGTGCAGCCCTGAGTCCCAAATATGTGAACTACCCAGTCCGTCCTGCGTCATCCTGCATGGCAGCCCCTGTGTCACGAGTTCCGTGGGGCCCGGAACTCTCCTTCCTCCTCTTTCCCTCTAGCCTGGCGGCTAGAGAAACAGCGGCGCCAGAGAGCAGGTGCCCCTGTCCGTCCTCCACAGACTGGGTGATGAGGGCGAGGGCCGACGAGGAATGTCGGTGGGGGGCCCACCTCCACCCTGGGCCCAGGGGGCACGTGTGTGCACACACACGGGCACCACATTGCCACCTTGGGCTACTGTTACTGTGCATGTAAATGGGCCATCTGTCCCCACTGTAGATGCCCACACGAATGTGTCCTGGCCCAGTGTGTCCCCTCCCAGGAGCTGAGGTGGGTCCACGGCCAGTGAGGACTGTCACTGGACCACTTGTGCTCCAGGAAGCCCCGTGTGTCTTGTGGGCTCGGGCACTCAAGCGGGAGTGGGCAAGTCCGCTCTTGTAATGGGACTGTCTCCCTAGCTTGCCTCTATTTTTGTAAATGGCTCTCAACACAGGTGAACATACGGGTGAGCGTTGAACGGCGTTGTCCCACCATGCTGCCCCCGTCATGACTCTCCCTGGACCTCCTCTGGCAGCCAGTATCCCTTTCGGCCAGGCCCCCTTCAAGTGGCTCTTGTCTCCCGCTCCTTGGTCCCCACGCTCACTATCACACAGGATGCTCAGGCCTTGGGGCTCTGTGCTCTCATTGCACCGCATGAGGGGGGCCTGGTACAGACGCACTGTGGACATGAAGCCGGGTGGCCCAGGGCCAGGTGACAGCAGCCGGCACCTGCAGGGTGCTTTCAGGAAATGGGATGCATATTGTTCTCAGCCCTGGCGAGAGGCACTCCCCTTCAGAAAACGGGGAAGGGCTAAAGGTGCCAGGGTCAGGTGGCCCACAAGGGTGCCTGGGCTCTGGGTGTGGGGGAGGGTGCGGCCCTGGGCGTGCCTGTGACTGAGTGTTTGCAGATAGGACTCCCGATTTAGCCTCACCTCTGAGCAAGAGTTACCTCACAGGAAGGCTGTCCCTGGCCAGCTGTGTCTCTATGGAGATGTCACAGGTGACCCCGGGGGCAACTTAGCCTGTGTGGCTGTGTCACCTGACCTTCTCTGTTGTTGAGCTTTGCCCTGTGCTCTCAGGGGAGGCCGTGCCACTTGAGAAGGTGTCCTTGGGATCCCTGTGCACTCGGGAGTTTTGGCTTGTGAGGGTTACGGCCTTCACCCCAAAGTGTGTGACTGGCCCCACAGAAGGGACACTGGAGATGTGGCCACGTAAGAGATTGCGCCCGTGAGTATGGGCCATGGGAAGACACCGGGGGTTCGCTCTGACCCTGTCAGACCCCTCAGGGAGCTAGGCCTCCGGGCGAGGCCGCGGCCAGCAGGGAGGCTGCCAGAAGTGGTGTCCCCATGGTCAGGCGGATCAGCCTGCGCTGCGTCCAGGCCTGGAGGGCGTGCCCCGCTCCGCAGTGCCGCCGGGCACCCCGTCGCTGTGTCCTCTCGAGGGCATTCGCCTTGCGGCCTCTCCCAGGGACTGGAGACAGAGGAGGCGGAGTGGTGTGGTGTCCCCTGGCTGCGGAACACTGCGCGGATTTACAACAAGGCATATTCACTCTCGTCCAGTCAGAGGTCACAACCTAAGAAGGTCTCCCTCGGGCCGGACGCTTCGCAGGGTCACCTCACCTGCTCCCCAAGTCCGCTCACGTGGGCGGGGTATGTCCCCGTGGCGGGCTGGCGGCTGGTGTTCTGCCGAGCAGGCAGGGGAGACACCTCGGGTGGAAGGGATGCCGTCTCTCCCACCTGGACCCACCTCGGCGACATCAGCAGGACACGGCCCTGGCCCTGGAGCCGCACCCAGCACTTGAGGGGGCAGTTCACACACTTGGGTCCCCTGCTGGGCATCCTGCACAGACACGCTGACACGGGGCCCGCCGGGAGCATCTGGTCCACCCAGGTCTGGGGCGGGCCTGACAGTGACGTCTGGCAAGTTCCTGGGGCCCCTCTGGGTCCGTGGGCCCACTGTGTGGGGTTCCCTGGGCCACACCTGAAGAAGGGGCCCCCAGCCTTGCTAGGACACCCCCAAAGCCAGGATGACTCAGATAGTCAGTATGGGGCCAAGGCCTGGCTGCAGGGCCAGGGGTTGATGCTCAGCCAGGTGACCTGGGCAGGGCCCTCGCCCTCTCTAGGCTGCATTGTGGGTCAACAGAGAGGGCTGAATGAAACAGCCCCCGAAAAGCCCTCGAGAAGCCCGAGTGGGCCTCCCTTAGCTGAGCGGGGTAGGGGGCGCCCAGTCGTTGGACTGTCATGGACGACTTGTAGGGCTGCTGCCTGCCTGCTGGGGCCGGCGGTGGGGTCTCCTGAGGTTGTCCCAGGACACACTCGCTGGAGCAGAAAGGCATCGGGACTGTGTGAAGGTGCAGAGATGAACTGAGCGTTTATTGCTGGGGTTAGGGCTGCTCTGGACAGCACACGTCTCCCCGACTGGGGTCTCCACTGGGATTCACTCGATTCCTGGGTTCTTCCTTGAGGGGGAGGAGCCCACACCCTGTGGGTGATGTGTGAGGTGTGCTCTAGAGGAAGTGAGGTGGAGGGTGGCGGCCGCGCCACAGACACACAGGTGCCCTTGACTCAGAGAGCTCTCTGGGTTTGCTAAGCAAACGCACAGCCCCTGTGGTTGCAACGGGCGGGCGTCTCCCTCCCTGCTGCCGCCGCTCACTTCTGGAGACCAGCACCCCGTCTAGGGCATTACTTAATGCAAGCTGTAACGTTGGTTCCTCAGTGATGCGACAAGCATTTACTGATGGCTCACTAGACGCCAGACTCTAGGTGTGTTGTGTTTAGTCTGTGCAGTAACCTGTATGGTGGGTGACAGCCCTGTTTTATAGGAGGGCTCAGAGAAAGTTGGTAAGTTGCTCTAAGTCACACAGGTTGTCCAATGCCAAGCTCCTGTTCTGAGCCAAGTGAGGAGGTGACGCTGTCCCTTTGCTTACACACACACACACACACACACACACACACGCACACACATTAATCTTGACTCTGTAGCACGCCCCATGCTCCAAATTCAGAAAGCATGAAGGGAACACAGGCATCC
Source organism: Pteropus medius (assembly GCF_902729225.1). Taxonomy (NCBI): domain Eukaryota; kingdom Metazoa; phylum Chordata; class Mammalia; order Chiroptera; family Pteropodidae; genus Pteropus; species Pteropus medius. Next base: position 664,342 of record NW_024352000.1, read on the forward strand.
CGCCAGCCTCGTCACCATGGCAGAAGGCTCAGGGCCCACGTTTTGTGTGCACACCCTGTCAGTATAGGGGCTGCCCTCGGCTGTTCCCAGTGGGGGCTCAGCTCGCCTCATCACAAAAGACACCTCCTCTTCTTAGTGGCTGTCCATTGTCCCCTTGTGGATGTCTCCACATGTCTCAGTGGACACTCAGGTGTTTCGCTGTTAGGAAGGAGGTGACGATGAGTGTCACGCCACGTGGGCTCGCCTCCGAGGCCCCCTGCCAAGTGGGGGGGGGTGAGCGGGTGGGATTCTGAGAAGCCGCGGGTACCGCCCGGGCGGTCATCGCGTGGGACTGTCCTCCAACCGTCCCCCTGCCATCCGACGACCCCAAGCCTGAGATGTGAAAGGCAGGAGCCCCTGGGCTTCGGAGGCCACTCTGCCCTCACAGTGCCCACTCATGTCTGTGTTTAAGGGGTCTCCTGGGACCCTGGCCGGGAGGCCCTGACAGTTTCGTGGGTGCCACAGCCCTGAAGAGCACTGTGCCGTGGGAAGGGTCTGCACTCACTACCTTGCTTGTTCTCGCTTAGCTTGGGCAGGTGTCCTCGATCTGCAGGTGAGGAAATGAGGGCAGAGAGCCGCAACCGCAGGTGGCACAGGTGGGCAGGTCCCTCAACAGGGCTGTTGCACCCATCCCCCCAGGCAGCCGGGCTGAACCTGCCGGGTGCCCTCCTCCCGTCGCCCACCTGCTCGGCAGCCGGAAGCACTTCCTCTCAAAGTCGCTGGGACTCCAGGCTGCAAAGTCCCCAGGACTTCGCTCTCCCGAGTGACGTCTTTCGTCTTTCACCACGAGACACAGGAGCACATCAAAGAAAACTCTCTGGCTTCTTGATTTCTCCTCATTTGTTATTTTATACAAAAGAAACCGGAGAGGCTTCCCCTTCTAGTGCACCTTGGCGCAGAGGTGCTCGCCGGGGGAGGGGGTGCCCTCAGCCCCTCAGTCCCAGCTGCCGCCATCCGCTTCTCTCTGGGTCTTCGCTCCCCAGATACTTTTTCAATAAGCAAAAGGTACTTTGCACAATGCTGTGTGACCACGTTGGGAAGTTATGGTAGCCCCCTCAGTTACACCTGGGCATTCCGGGGTTCTCGGGTAGGAGGGTACACTTTGGGGTCTGGCAGTGCTTGGCATGGGTCCCAGCTCAGCCGTTTATTAGCTACATGGTCTTGAGTCCATCTCTCCATCTGCCTGAGCTTGTTTCCTCATTTGTAAAGAGAGGTCACAGCACCCACCTCCAGGCGGTGGCTGTGCAGATTGGAGCCACAATAAGTCATCCAAAGAGCTGGCACAGCTTCCATCTGCCCCCAGCCTCACCAAAGGGCAGCTCGCTCACCAAAACCCAGACTCCCCAAGTTCTTGCAACTTGGCGTACAGTTATGCCCAAGAACACCTACTTTTGTTAACATGTGGGCTGCATCAGCCAGGGACGGAAGCAATACAGTCATTCCGCCCAGAACACTTGCAGGGGCCCGGAGGCCTTGGCTCGGCTCAGAGCACTGGAGGCCCCCTTCCTGGTCATCTGGTCCCCTCCAGCAAGCACCTCAGCTCAGGGTCTGATCTCCCCCAGCTGCCCCGCCTCCACCCAGTCACAGCGAGGACAACGGGGGGCCACCAGCCAGGCCACAGTGAGCTGCTGGCTGCTCAGTCTTGTTAACTCCGCCCATGCCAGGAGCAGGCAGGATCCCATTATTTTAATGGATCCGTCCAACGCAAACTCCCTTTGCCTTTGGCAACCTTGCTGGAGCTTGATGGCATTGTGGAAATATTTGTATAGTTAGCAGGTTCATTTAGCAAGGAATTTCGTGGTTTGTGTTTTTTATATCTCACCTCATTCCAGAAACAGTTTAAGGCAGCCGAGGTCCCCGTCCTAACACGGGTCTGCCGGGCTCGGACAGGCTGGGAGTCCACGTCTCATCCAGCCTGGAGGCTTGGGAGGCCCTGGGGAGCAGCTCGGGGAGCAGCTGCAGCACAGATCCTGGGGTCCCCCGGCTGTGACACCTTCCAGCCAACAAGTTCGGCCCTCTGGGCCTCTGTTTCCTCATCCGTGAAATGGGTGCCAGAAGCACCTACCTCCCAAGCTGGACGTGGGTTACACAAATGGCCTTCGCTAACATGCTAACTCAGTGCCATGTTTAATAATAAACATAATAAAGTGCAAGAGACCAGTTTAGCATCTGGGCTTCAGCTAGGGACCTTGGGTCTGGCAGAGGTGCTGACGGTCTGTGGGGAAGCCCCGGATCCAGGGTGCTGGCTGCGGCCAACTTGCCCGGCTCGGCTCCGGAAGGCCAGCCAGCCCTTCGCTCTGAGCCTGGGCTCCGTCTGAGCGATTCGGGGTGCCCAAGCGATTCTTGCGCCAAGAGCCTTAGACCGTGAGTCACGCAGGGGCGACTTAATCCACCGCCCCCTCCTCCCTCCTCTTGGCTTTTTCCACTCTTGCCTGCAGCCTCGCTTCACCCTGGTGGGGGCGGGCAGACTTGGGGAGACTTCCGTGTGAGCTGGGCAAGGGTCCTGTGGGGCCCTCCTGACCTCCCTGCACCTGGGCCTCCAGCCTGGAGCTGAGTCTTGTAGGCGTCTGTCCCAGGGGCTCGGCCTGCTGCAAGCTCCTGGTGTCTGACGGAGGGTTTGGGGGTGTGTGGTGTGTTTCTGGGTGTGGGGGCGGCCCCATTCTTCAGGTCTGAGGGTGGGAGGCATGTCTTGACTGCCTGTCTGTCTTCCTGCAGAGCCCACGACGATGGTGCTGTCGCTGGCCAGCTCGGAAGCCCAGGTACTTTAAAACCATTTTTAGGTTTGCTTGATACATGTTAGAACTTCTGTGCATCACGTAATGTAAATTGGAAGCTGCAAAGTAATACAGTTGTTTCTGTGGGCAGGACAGGGCAGGACAGGGTGGAATTCTCAAAGGGCTTGATGAAGAGGCTTTTCTGAGAGTGGGCGGGTGAGGAGAGAGAGCCCTCGGTGCAGCGAGGGCCCCAGCCAGCCTGGTGGCCCTGAGGGGACAGGAAGCAATGGTACCGGCAAGGCTTGGCCCCTTGGGTACAAGTCGGCGGGGGGGGGGGGGGAGGCGGCAAGAAAATCAGCCCGGACCCCACCTGCAGAACCTCGGACCTCAGCCACGGGGCACACGCCTGCCTGTCTCCCAGCCACTCCCCTCCCCCAGCCCCCCGTAATTTGTCCTCAATTTGATATTCGATGCCGGTTCTCTGCCAGCACATATGTGCACATTAAACAGTGTTACACCAGGGGTGGGCGTAGGCCAAGGGAGGCTACGGCATCTGTCGCGAGAACTTAAACGCAGCAGTAAAACCGTCCCGAAGCTGCCCTCCTTTGTCGTCACCACGTGCCGGGGACTCTGAACAGTGTCCGTGACGAAGTCCCCCGGGGTTTTTTCAACATCACGCTGCTTAGCTCACTCTGCATTCCGGATTGTTCTATACATCGTTTCTTGGAATTTGGTGGCGGGGACAACGTGTCTTCAACATTCGTCTTCGTCGCTTTGCGTGGCTGTTGCTCTCTTTCGCTGTGGCACACTGTTCTGATAACCTTATTTGTCTAAAGCCAGGGGATGCTCCCCAGCGCCCCCGGCAGTGCTCGGGGGCCGTCCTGTGGTCCAGCTTTCCCACGGAGACACAGCCGCACCTGCCACTGCAGAGGTCTGCTGTGATGGGTGCTGAAGCCACTCACAGGGAACTTGTCGGCGGGGTCCGACCTGGCGGCCCATCAGTCCACCTGATGGCCCCACCCCAGGAAATGGCGAAGGGGACACGGATCACGCTGGCCTAGACTCACCACTGGCTCCTGGTTGGAGCGGCTGCAGCCTCAGCTCCTCTCTGTACCCCCTTCAGCCACTGGGCTGGACCCCACTGGCTGGGTCCCCGGCAGCAGGGCTGGAGGTCCTAAACTCTGGCTGGCTGCCCAGACTCTTCCCTACAGGGAGGGAGTACGCGGGCCCCCGGATGTGCGGGCCTGCGGGACACTGAGCAGCTTCGACGCCAGCTGTCTGCTAGGAGGCTCTCTCCCTGCTGTGCCGCTGGCTGAGGCCAGCGGGCCGAGAAAGGGAGAGGCGGGGGCTGGGGCTTTCCTGTGCCCCCCCGACCCCCGCCACCTGTCCTGCTGCGTGTGGCAGGGTTGTCCCTCTGACAGAACGGTCAGAGCCAGCACTAGGGCCAGCAGGGCCTGTGGGGCCCGCTTGGCAGTGTGAGCTTCGTCTCCTTCCTGGCACCTACCTGGGGGCCAAGGAAGACGTGGTGGGAATCTGCGGGCATGGTGGCTCTTGCCAGCCCAGTAGTGCTGAGGGGCATCGTGCTGCTCTCGCGCACTGCCTGGGAGGCTCCGCTCGGCCCTGGCCAGGGCCCTGCACTTGCTGGCAAGTGTCACCAGCCTTCAGGCCTCTGCCTTCTGATTCATGATCTCTGGGCATGACTCGGAGCGGGGTCTGTGACCTTGTCTTCCTGAAGCAGAGGTGACATCGCCACCAAGAGTGGTCTGGGACTTTGCTGACTTTAGGCTAGACCCTTGCTCTCCCCACTGGTCCCCGTGAACCCACGGACCCTCCCCGCCAGGCCTCCAGTTTCAGGGTATTTTCTAAGGCATTTCTATAGGACAGAGAGCCCTATTCTTGCACCCTGTCTACGCTCAGAGTTGGCTTTTACCACCTGTCCTTCCATTCTGCTTAGGCTGGCTCACCTGGGTTTCGCTTGGCGGGGACACAGGAAATGCGGGGAGAGGCCGGGAACCGCTGAGGTCAGGTAGACGGGGGCGGGAAGGCGTGTTGGTGAGGGCGTGGCTCCACCCGCCACACAGGCCACAGACAGACCACTTCCCAGCTGTTGTCAAGCGACCTGACTTCTGTGCCTCTGTCCCCTGCCTACGACACGAGTGGTTATCTTGTGCATCGTTGCGAGGGTGAGCGGCAGGGAGCTCGGCTAGTGCCACACATGGAAGAGCTGTCCTTCTGGGTCATTGTCACAAAGAGAAAACACTGAAGCCGCTTAAAGCACAAATGCAGAGCTCTGTGCAAACTGGAAGTAGCATCGTCATGGTCACTGTCCCCCCTCCCTGTGTTGAGGTGCACCACTGGCCCTCATCAAACCGCACCCCACACGGTGCTTCTCTGTCCGAGCAGACCCCCTGCGAGCAGGGTGTCGGGGTGCAGAGATGGCTTTCAAACAGGAGCACTTTCCCCAGACGTCAGTGGTAGTCCGTGAAAACGAGGTTCCCTGCCAAGTAAAGCTGAGAAATGCTGAGTTAAGAGGTCTCTCTCCTGCCAGACTCACGGACTTTTAATGTGCTAATGCACTTTGAAAAAAACTCACTATGGAGCATTTCAAGTCTACAGGAGCAAACAGGAGCAGCCCGATTGCCCCCTCCCAAGAAGCTCCACCCCTCTGCCCTCCCCCCACTCAGGTACAATTATTTTTAGGTTTCTCTTTTTCAGGTTAAATTTACACATACTGAAACTTACATGCAGTTTAAAATATCTAGGTGAGAAGAAGTCAATTTTTATGAGTTCAGGTGCCCAACTTCATCATGTATAGTTACGCAGTTTTTCCAGGAGCCTCTAATGAATGAGCGAGCCTTTGTCCTCTGCTTTGCGATCCACTCTCACAGTGCGTGAAAAGCTGACATTTATTAGGTCGTGTCTGTGTTCTGTAATCCTATCTACTGGGGTCTGCTTTACACCTGAGTTTGCTGAGTCCTGACAAATGCGTAACCCATTTCACCAGCACCAAAGACACAGACCTCTCCCATCACCCCAAAAGTTCCTGTGCCCTTCTGCTCCCCACCCCGCCCTGGCTCAGAACCCTGACCTGCTTTTTGTGGCTATTGGTTAGCCTCGTCTTGCCTGGCGTTTCGGTCGAGGGACCACGCAGTGGGGAGACTGGGCTGGCTTCCGTCACCGCGTTCGAGGGGGGCACTGTGCGTGGTTGCTCCCCCATAGAGCTGCCTCGTTCTCCGCTGGGAGGGGGTCCACAGTTGTGTGTGATCCCCTGGGATGGCAGGTGGGCCCTGCAGGTTTGGGTGCTCCCAGTGCAGGCCTGTGTGGACGCACCATTTCCCTTCTCTGAGTCAGTGCCTGGGAGAGGAGCCGCGGTCCCGTGCCGGGCACGTCCCGTTGTGAGAAGTGGCCACGCCGCCTCCCTCAGTGGCTGTGCTGTTGGGCTGTTGGGCGAGCGCCCTGTTGCTCTGGTGCCATGTTCGGGGACCCCGTGCTGTGCCGCCTCCGGGCGACCGCTGGCTGCTTCCGTCCTGAGAAGCCTGCAATCCAGCCCCGGCCTGCTGCCCCTGCCCCGCTGCTGACGGTCTGGGCCTTTCCCGCAGATGGTGCAGTCGCTGGGCTTCGCCATCTATCGCGCGCTGGACTGGGGCCTGGACGAGAGCGAGGAGCGGGAGCTCAGCCCGCAGCTGGAACAGCTCATCGACCTCATGGCCAACAACGACGGCGAGGACGGCGGCTGCGGGGCAGCCGACGAGGGCTACGGGGGCCCCGAGGAGGAGGAGGAGGCCGAGGGCGGCCCGCGGGCCGTGCGCAGCTTTGCGCAGGCCATGCGGCTCTGTGCCGCCCGCCTGACCGACCCCCGGGGCGCCCAGGCCCACTACCAGGCCGTGTGCCGCGCCCTCTTCCTGGAGACGCTGGAGCTGCGGGCCTTCCTGGCCAGGGTCCGCGAGGCCAAGGAGGTGAGCCCGGGGTGCGGGTGAGAAGGAGGGGTCGCAGGAGGGGTGGGCTGACGCCAAGGTGGCTCCTTCCTGGGAAGGGCAGTGGGCAGTGGACAGCGGACAGCAGAGGTCAGCAGAGCACGGCAGCCTGTCCGCCTCTCACCGCAGGTCCCTCTGTCCTCCCGGAAGGGGGCGGAGACCGCAGTGCAGGGTCAACAGCTCCGGGACTGCGCTCCGTGGGGTGCTGTGGGTTTCACTTACCTCTCACACCTGCTTCTTCCCCAGCAGGGACCTGAGGCTCAGAGATGCTGCGTAACAGGCTCTCAGCCTCTTGGCTCCATGACCCGCTCCTGTCACCTGAGTCACTTAGTCACTAAACCCTGACCCCAGGTTTGCAGGTGCTCATGGGGCTGTGCCTCCTGGCTCTAGCTCACCGCTCCAGGGGCTGGGCCCTTCTGCAAACAGGATGCTAAAGGTGGCCAGTTCCTGCTGCCGGACACGCACAGGTGCTCAGTGTGCTTGGAGCTTCGGGGCAGCGGGCAGTTCAGTGAGAGACACTGCCCAGGCCCTGCCTGCAACAGTCCAGCGCTGTTCTCCATGCCCTCCGTGGTCGTTGCCCATTTTACGGATGAGCAGCTGGAGGCCCTGAGAGACTGTCCCTCGCCCCAAGCTGGTACCGGCAGAGCTGGGGCCAGCCTGGCTCTCCGCGGGGCTGGCCTCCCCTTCGTGGTCCTGGAGTTAGGGCTGACAGTCTCCCCCTCAACTCTCCCAGCCTCTCCCTTGAAGTGGGGGCCCCCGCCGCCCACCAGCATGTGACGGATGAGAAAGTGGAGACTTTGGGGAACTTGGGGAATTTGCTCCACTCTCTGTGGCTTAAGTGGCAGAAGGTGTTTGTGGAATTAACTGATGCGTGTCTCTCTTCCGCTAACCAGGAAGCGCTCTGGCCAGCTTTCCTGGCCCTCTGGGCCTGAGCAGGCTCTCGCGGTTGTTCTGCTCGGCCCAGTTGCAGCCCAGGGTGGGTGGTCCCTCGCCTGTGCCCGTCATCCCTCCCCACTCCTCCTTATGTCCTTCTGTCGCTGTCGTGGGGGGCAGGGGCCCTAATGCTTTCATCGTCCATTCGTTGAAGCCCTCTGTCCCCTGGCCGAGGTCATCCCGCTCCAGACTCCGGGAGCTCTTTCGTCAGCAGGAACAAACAGCTCTAGATTCAAGCAGTCGACGCACAAGACGTTCAGGAAATTGGTGGCATTTGGGGCAGAGACAGCCTACTCAGGAATGAGCGTAGATGCCCCAGGAAGGGTGGGAGATCGCCGTCCACGCCCTTGGCCCACAGGGACCATCACGTGGCACACAGTTCTGCTTTTTGAACCGCACACCTTGTGCTTCTCAGAGGCTTGGCGGTGTTGTCCAGAACATCCCAGAGCAGTTTGGCAAGTGGCTTGGGGCTAAAGCCAGGGAAACCGGTTCTGTCTTCATTGGAGGTGGGGCGGGGGCTTCGCCCAGTGGGGGAGCTGGTGAGAACAGAGACCCTGGCTCCTGCCCAGATCCAGGGCAGCGAAGGCAGGGAATCTAGCAGTTTCCCCCAAATTCTCAGCATAGGGCAGTTATCCAATAGTCCCTGATGCCCTGGGCCCTCACTACCATGGCGACATTTTCCAGTTCGTAAAGTGCATACCTGTGACTGTTTCCCAGGACTTGCTGAGTGACTCACCAGCCCTCCAAA
>NW_024352000.1:673023-692337 GCF_902729225.1 Pteropus medius
CAACCCTCCCTCCCTCCATCCATTATTATTCATCTGTCTTCCCATCCTCCATTTATCATTCATCTATTCATTCATTCAATCAACCAACACTGGAGACCTAGCATGTGTCACACACTATGCTAGGACCCAGGAATACTAAGGTGAGGAAAAAACAATCAGAAAATGTGGTCGTGGCCTCATGGAGCAATAGTCCAGACAACAACTAAAGAAGCAGGTAGATGTGAAACAGCAGGTGGAGTCAAGTGCAGAGCAGTGGCCATGGGTGTTCTCGGGGGTGGGTGCGTGTGGCCCAGGAGAAGGGGCTGGGGCAGGCGTTCCTCGGGAAGCGCCCTGTGCGCCGAGGTCTGGAGGAGAACGCTCTGCGGGTGAGGGAGACCAGCCTCCGTGCCTGCCCTGCCACCCTTGGGGTCCTGGCGCCCCACCAGGGTGTGTGGGCCAGGTGAGGAGGCTGTGTGGGTGCCATGCTCACACCCCTGCCCTTGCCCAGGAGAGGCGGCCTGAGATGGCCGATGGGACAGCAGTGTCCCGTGTGGATCCAAGGCTGCTGGTGTAGTTTCCCCAGGCACCTTTCTGAGCCCCAAAGCCTTGGCCAAAGGGACCCCTTGTCCCTGTTGCGGCTGCTGGAATTGCAGCCCATGTGGCAGGGGGTATTCAGATGGACGACGGGCAGGGTGCCCACATCCCTCAGCTGCCATTTCGCCACCTTCTTCTGGACTGACAGATGCTGCAGAAGCTTCGGGAGGATGAGCCGCAGGCGGAGCAGCCCCAGGCGGAGCTGGACAACCTGGGGCATGCGGACTGGGTAAGAGCGGCCCCAGCCCGGACGCGGGGAGCCCGTGCCTGCTGGGCCTGGGCCTGGGCCTGGACCCCTCCCGGGGCTGAGGGCCATTTGCATCTCGTCGGGCTAGGCCCGCCTCTGGGTCCAGCTCATGCGGGAGCTCCGCCACGGGGTGAAGCTGAAGAAGGTGCAGGAGCAGGAGTTCAACCCGCTGCCCACCGAGTTCCAGCTGACTCCCTTCGAGATGCTCATGCAGGACATCCGTGCCAGGAACTACAAGCTGCGCAAGGTCATGGTGAGCTGGGCAGACGCCCCCGCCTCCCTCCCGCCGCGGCTCTGCATCCCTGACCCGTGTGCTGGTCCAGCGGAGCCACATCCGGGCCACAGTGTGACGAGGGCAGGAGGGGGCAGGCAGGGCTCCGAGGCCGTGGGGTGTCCCGTGAATGCTCGCGTAGCCCCGCGCTGGCATGGCCCTCAGAATGTTAAATGCGCAAGTTCGTTTTGTTCTTGTGATGACCTGTGAGGTGGGCGCCATCGGCCCCATTTCCACGTGGAGCATCTGAGAGTCAGGGCAGCTGCTGGTGGTGCCAGGTCCCGGGGGCCACACTGGGCAGCCTCTGAAAGGGAGGCTGGCGTGACGGCCAGGCTGAGGGGCCCTGCGGCCCCAGCGGACGGCCATGGGGTCTCAGGCTCTGCCTCCCCACCCTCCTCACAGGTGGATGGGGACATCCCTCCTAGGGTGAAGAAGGATGCCCATGAGCTCATCCTGGACTTTATCCGCTCCCGGCCCCCCCTGAAGCAGGTACTGCTCCATGTCTCCCCCTTCCCGCTCCCCACGAAAGGGCAGCCCAGCGGTTCTGCTGGGGGAGCTGCCCGGGCTCTGTCCTGGGCTGGACTCCCATCTGCTCCCTGCTGCGGTGGGCCGGGTCTGGCGCCCCCTACCGTGCTGCCACGCCCCTGCAGGTCTCCGAGCGGAGGCTCCGCCCCGTACCCCAGAAGCAGAGGACCCTGCACGAGAAGATCTTGGAGGAGATCAAGCAGGAGCGGAGGCTGCGCCCAGTGGGGGCCGAACGCTGGGGCGGCCGGGGTGAGCGAGTGACGCCCTCCCTCGCCCGCCCCCCCTCAGTTCCCGGCGCCCCCCTCACCTCCTTGCCTCTCCCAGAGTTCGGCTCTCTGCCCTGCATCCTCAACGCCTGCTCTGGGGACGTCAAGTCCACTTCCTGCATCAACCTGTCCACCACGGATGCGGGAAGCGGCGCCTCACGCCCGCGGCCCCGGGTCCTGCTCAAAGCGCCCACCTTGGCAGAGATGGAGGAGATGAACACGTCTGAGGTCAGAGCCCACAGGAGAGGCCGGGGGTCGGGGACGAGGACGTGAGAAACAGCTGCGTGGGGCCCACTGCACGGGCCTCCGGTGGTGCCGGCCTGTGAAGCCGGTGGCCTGCTATGGGGCTGGGCCTGCCCTGGGGGCGAGCATGGGGGCTCCAGGACCCTCCCCTGTCTCGGGGGCTCCGAGCCCTGTGCCCCTAGCACCGGAAAGGCTGAAATGGAGCTGTCGGGCTTCCTGGGGCTGGGAGCGGGCGCCCCCTGGTGGGCGTGGAAAGCTCCCGTCCCAGCGCGGCCTCCCGCCTTGTCCTGGCTGCCCTCTGAGCCGGGAGCACCAGGGCGGTGGCCATCTCAGGGGGCTCTGCCTGACACCAGACCTGTCCTCCCTGTACTGCCTGGAGGCTGCAGGGAAGGCTTTGGTTTGGTGGGGGGGCACTTGCCTTCCACTGTCCAGAGGACCGGCTGGGCAGTGGGTGGAGGATGGCCCGGTGGCCTCCGTGGACCCAGCAGCACCGCGTGTCCTGCGCCTTGGCCCGGGCATGGGCAGGCAGAGTGGTTAGGGTCGGGCTGGGTCTGGTGTGTCCGCAGGAGGAAGAGTCCCCATGCGGGGAGGTGACACTGAAGCGAGACCGCTCTTTCTCAGAGCACGACCTTGACCAGCTCCGGAGCGAAGCGCTTGCAGGCCTGCAGCCGGCCACTCAGCCCCCCGGAGGCTCGGAGCCACGTCGGGTCCGTGCGGGCAGCATGCACGCCTGGAGGCCCTGCGCCCAGGAGCCGGGCAAGTGCTGCCTCACCCCGTCTTCCTTGCCGCTGTCCTGTGGGTGCAGAGCCCCTTGCCTTCCCGAGGGTACAGAGCTCGTCCTGCACAAGGGTGCCTAACGTTCAAGCCCAGACGGCCCTCATCACCTCGGGCAGGCACACCCCACTTCTCCAACTTGAAAGTGTCTTTACTAGACTCGTAGTCCATATTTACTGTAAACATATTTTAAAACTGTTCAAAAATTCCCACAATCCTCTTATAGAGATAATCACTGTTAACATGCTGGTATATAGCAGCAAGCTGGGTGGGTGGGGAGATGGACAGGTGGCAGTTGGAGGATGGGGGACAGAGGGACAGATGGACAGATGGATGACCGACAGAGCCTTCTAGTTTTTCTTCGTTTGTTTCTGTCCATGGAGATGCGTCCATTCCACTCCAGGCCCCCTGCCTGGTGGTCCAGGGAGTGGGCTCTGGGGCTGCACTGCTTGAGGTCCAGTGTAGGCTGCGCCCCTCACCGGTCCTGTGATTCGTATCCTGTTGGAGCCTCACTCTCCTGACCCGTCGAGCAGGACGGAGCACCGTGCACACAGCAGTTCTCCGGTGTAAAGTGCAGGGCGTGGGGCCAGCAGAGCAGGAAGGTGCCACGTGGCCGGCACCGCCTGTGGTTTGCTTGGCCTGCACTGCAGCCGCCGTGGGGCTCCCGCTGTTGGCTCGTTTGTGGGCCTCAGACCCCTTCAGGGGTCCCTAAGGCTTGCTGCATTGCATTGGCCCCTGGCGTGGGTGACACGCTCTCCACGTGACCTCTGCCTGGTTAACCCACCCCCGAACACCATGAAACCCCCGCTGTCCCCTGCCGCCTGGCAGGCCGTCTCACTCGTCCCCCGGGCACCGCCCCCCACACTAGCATTCTGCCCGGTCGTCCTGACAAGGCCTCCGTGCTCTTCCTCCAGGCTTCTCCCCTGTGAGCGTCCAGTCCCAGCCTGACCCCAGCTCCTCCCAACATGGTGACTTGGGCTCAGCAGAAGACAGGCCAGAGGCCTCTGTGGCCCCAGACACCAGTCACCTGTGGCTGGTGAGTGAGGGAAGCATTGCCATCCGGGGTGGCTGGGGTGGGGGTGCCTCCTGAGCACACACTGTCACCCTCCTCAGTACCAGGCTCCATCCACAGCCTTCAGTGGGGCTGCTGGGTCTGCACTTGAGCCTCTGCGTCTGGGAGGCTGGTCTGTGCTGCCGCCTTCTGGGCCTTTTGGGCACTGCGGCCCCCGGGACAGAAGGACCTTGCTCAGAGGACACCTGTGTCTGATCTTCTCAGCCCCAGCTCTCTGGCTTAGGCAGGGGACAGACCCGGGCGCCCTGTGCCTCCAAGGCTTCGTGATGTCATGGGAGAGCAGTTCCATCGGGTCGAGGCCTGGGCTCCGGTCTCGACTCTGCCACTGCACAGCTTACCCTCTCTGCCGTGAAACTGTCTGACTTGTGATTGTGTAGAGCTGACACTTGTTGGTACTTCAGGGGCGCACTTGGAACTGAGTGCTGGTGTGGGACCATAGTGAGGGTGCCGGGGAGCCACTAGGCACCTTGCCAGCACGTGGAGAGCTGTCGGTGGCATGGTCTTTGTCGTCATTTCCTCAAAGTTTAATCAGGAAGCTCAAATGAGAGACGTTAAAATGCTCTGGGGAGGGTCAGTGCTGCACAGACACGAGGAGGGTCGCTGCTGATCCCCAGCTACATGCAACGCCTGCCTTTTGAGTGCTGTGCTTGTCATCACTGCTGCATGGACAATCGCCCCGAACTCAGCAGCTTAAAACAGCAAGCTGTTATCATCTCACGCTAAGGGTTCGGAACCCCGAGGTGGCTCGGCAGGGTGGCCCAGCTCAGTCCCCTCGAGGGGTTGCAGCTGGAGTGTCAGCCAGCGCTGCCATCTCATCTGGAGGCTCAGGGGGCTGCAGGGCCCTCCCAAGGCGGGAGAGCTGTGGGCAGCGGTCTCCGCTCCGCCCCACGTGGACCCTCCATGGGCAGCCTGAGTGTCCTCACAATATGGTGGCTGGTCCCCCAGAGCACATGGCCAGGCAGAGGCCACAGTGTCTTTACGACCAAGTCTCTGAAATGACACTGTCATTTTCATCTTAATCTGTTCATTAAAATTGAGTCACTAAGTCTATTCTCTGGGGACCACTTCTTGAAGAGAAATATATCGAGGAATGGGGGACATATTTTAAAGTGACAAGTCCCATGGTGTCAGTCCCAGGTCTTGAGAGGGCTTTCTGAGAGGTCTGGCTGTCAAACCTCGGCAGACCCCAGTGGCCTCGTCCCCAGTCTGAGCACATGCTCAGGGCCCAGTCCCAGGAACAGCCTGCTGGCCCCTTTGCACCCAACATAAGATCTCTTGGCCAAGTTTGCTGTTAGTGTAGTATCTGTAGGGTGTTGCTCAAATACAAACAGCATCACCAAGCCATTGGAAGTAGACATCAGAAGCCGGAGGACCTGATGCTTCAGGCCAGAGTGGAGAACTGTCCCCAGGGTCACACAGTAGGATGTACTCAGCAACCCTGCACAGGGTAATCCACGGAAAATCGGAAACAGGACTCCTGTCATCGTGGCATGCTCCCACTGCCTCATCTCAGTCGCTCAGTTCCGCCTTGGTGCTGGGCATGGCGCTGACGGACCTCCACATTCCCTCGATGGGGCCGAAGGACAGCCGCACTTTGCTGAGGAGGAGCTGAGGCTTCAAGAAGCCACGTTCTAAGCTGGGCTCTAAGGGACGGGAATTGTACTCACCGTGATGGCCCAAAGGGTGGGTGGTGACGACAAGTCGGACACGTGCTACCTGCAGGCGGGCACACTCAGCCCCCTGAGCGGTGAGCACTGAGTGAGGCAGGTACAGGAGGGTCCCAGGGCCCTCAGCTGCCGGGGAGGAGGTTCTTGGAGGAGGGGCGCTGGACCTGGGGACCCTGTTTGGTTCTGGTTGGCTGAGGTGTGTGTGTGCAGGTGGGGGACAAGGCAGGAGGCGGACATGCAGGTCTGGGAGCACTGTAAACAGGATGAGCCGAAGGCTCGCATGAACAGTGTGGTTGTCCAGGGGCCAAGGCCGGCCGAACAGCTGGGCAGGGCGAGGCCATGGAGCTCTGCCCACAGCAGCAAGACCCCTCACGGAGGCCGTGGGGCTCGTGGGGCCCCAGGCGTGGTGAGGTGAGGGCCAGGGCATTTTAGGAAGTGCTGAGCCTGGGTAGACTGAGGCCAGGCAGAAGGCGTGGTCGTCGGGTGCGGGGAGGGGCTCGTGGAGAGGCTCCCGGAAGGTCTTGCACCTGAGCCTGGAATGGGCACCAACCCCTGGACCCTCCCGCCAGGAGTTCAGCCACCCCGTGGAGAGCCTTGCTCTGACGGTGGAGGAGGTGATGGACGTGCGCCGGGTGCTGGTGAAGGCCGAGATGGAGAAGTTTCTGCAGAACAAGGAGCTCTTCAATAGCCTGAAGAAGGGGAAGGTGAGGCGGCCCGGCCCCGCGGCCTGCCCTCTCTGCGGGAGTCCGGCTGCGGGCGGGGCTGGGCCTGGCGAGGTGCGGACAAGACTGGCCTCTAGCAAGGCCTTTCTTACAGATCTGCTGCTGCTGCCGGACCAAGTTCCCGCTGTTCTCCTGGCCGCCGACCTGTCTCTTCTGCAAGAGGTGAGCCTTCTGCAAACAGCTTGGCTGTCAATTAAGGGAAGGACGAGGTAAGGAGCCTCTAGGACAGCACTGTCCAGCAGAACCTCCTGTCATATCATGCATCATGGCTCATGCAACTAAGGAACAGAATTTTTAATTTAATGTAATTTAATTTTAATAGCTAAGGGGCTCCTACTTTCAGCCAAGGTGGGGTAACAGGCACCTTCCACCTGAAATAACCAAAAAAAAATGAGAATAAAAACAAAAGGCAACAAGCATGGAACAATGCCTTTGAGGACAGTGGACATCAGGCGACAAACGGCAGGAAGGTGGGTGAGCCCTGTGGCTGCCTCCAGGCATGAGCTGAGGGCCCAGGGAGACCAGGGCAGCTGGAGCCCATGCAGACTTCCAGAGAGAGCCTCAGAGATGTGCTGTGGGTCCCCCGAGAGTTCAGCGGGGTATCGGTCAGCATGTACCTGCAAGCAAAGTACTGAAAGCCGGAAAAATCACCCTGAAGCAGGGACTGGCAGATGCCATGGGCCACAAATGGCTCATTGCCTGTTTTATGGGGACACAGACTCACCTATTTATTTATGTCGTTCATTTTGCCACACCTAAAGCATTTACCAAATCACCCTTTACAGAAAAAATTTACTGACGCTGTCCTAAAGGTTCAAAGGAATAGTGACAGGGATGGTATCTGCTCCCACCAGCCACAGTGGGAATGTAACTCATGGCTACTGAGTGGAAGACACAGAACATCTTGCCTCACTAGTGGGGAGTAAGTATGTAACCTGAGCATTGCTCCAGACCTAACAAATCACAAAAGCAAGACCTGAAACGACCGAACTGTTCCCGAGCATGTTAACTGCTTCCCAGAACAGAGCTCAAGAACAAGAATAAAAATATCCAGCACCCAGCAAGATAACAGCAGGCACATTGAGAAGCAGGAAGACATGACCCACGATGAGGAACTCGGTCAAAATCAGCCAGAACTGAAGCAGATGTGAGAATTAGCAGATGAGGACAGTGAAAGCTTTGGACTGCATATGTTCAGAAAGTTCTGAGAGACCTGGAAGATACAAAGAAGACACAGATCAGACTTCTAGACATGAACACTGGAGTGTTTGGGATGACATTTACTCCGGGTGATATTAATGGCAGGTTAGACATCCAGAACAACATGCAGAAGAAAAGGTCAGTGAACTCTAAGACGTAGCGATAGAAACTATACAAATACCAAGAAAAGACAGAATTCTAAAAATGAAAAAGGTGTCGTGAGTTATGGGATAATGTCAAGAAACCTTATTTTTAACATCTCCAAAGGAGAAGCGGTGCACAAAGAACGCATTTAAAGAAATAAGCTAGAAAAGTTTTAAAATTTGATGAGAAATATAAACCCACAAGAAGCTCAATGAGTCCCAAGTAAAAAGAAACATGAATAAAATCACACCAAGGCACATATTAATCAAAATCAGTGATAAAGAAAAATTCTTAAAATCGGCCAGTACACAAAGACATGATATGTGCAGAGGACAGACAGAGGTGACTGCAGACTTTTCATCAAAAGGAGGCAAGCAGGAAGACAGTGGAACATCCCCCAAGCGCTGAAAGAATTCATATCCAGCAAGTATATGTTTCAGAAACAGAGACACAACTAAAAACATTTCCAGAAATACAAAAGCCAGCAGACTCACACTACCACAAAGGTTAAACAAGCTCCTTCACATAGAAGGAAAGTGACACCACGTGGGAATCTGAATCCACACAAAAGACTGAAGAGTGACAGAAGCAGCAACTACTTAGACAAACATGACGTTATTTTCTTATAACTCTTTAAAAGGTAAACCAACAACTAGCACCCAACAACAACAAAAAATTCAGTGTCTGGCATCCAAAGATTACCAAGCTTGTAAAAAAATTTAATAACAACGTATGTTGAGGCTTAGAACATATCTGTAAATAAAAAGTTATCGTAACGACAGCATCAAGGCCAGGGAGCGGGGGACATCAGAAATGTACAATTGCGAGTTTCTTATCCTCTGCACGAAGTGGTAAATATTACTCGAAGGTAGACTGCGATAGGCTAAAGACACATACTGTAAGCCCAAAAGCAACCACTAAAATAACAAAATGGAGGACTAGCTTATAAGTGAGTGAAGAAGGTAAAATGAAATCATACGCTACTTCGTTAATACAGAAGTCAGAAAAAGGAAAAGGGAACGAGAACAAGTAGGACCACAAGAAAACAAACAGCAAGATGATGGACTTAAACCCAACGGTTTCAATAATCGCATTAACTATAAATGGTCTGAACAACATAGTTAAAAGGCAGAGTTTCCAAGACTGATCCTGGAAAGCAAGATGATCTGCTACCTACAAGGCATGTACTTTAACTAAAAAGACACCACCCGGTTAACAGGAGGGTGGAGGAAGATGACACCGTGCCGACACTGTGCCGACACCGCGTAAAGAGAGCTCGAGTCACTACGTTCACATCACAGGAAGCAGATTGCGAGCAGAGGCTGTTACCAGAGGAGACGGGGGAAACACCGAACCTGACAACAGAGATTCAAAACCTACGGAGCAAAAACAGATGAGGCTGCAGGGAAAACAGGGAAATCCGCAATTACAACGAGAGATTCCAATACTCTTTTCTCAACAATTGATAAAACTCGTAGACAGGAAAAAAGCTAAGGATGTGGAAGATCTGAACCACACTATCGACCATCTTGATCTAATTGACATTTATACATGGAAGAAACAGCAGCAGAATACACAGACATTCACCAAAATATTCCATATTCTGGGTCAGAAAACAAGTCTCAAAAATGTAAACGGACTCAAGTCACACAAAGTCTGTTCCCTGACCACAGTGCAATAAAATTAACTCAGGTTTGTTGATGACAGATGAATCGTGGGACATCCACGCAAGAGAACATGGCTCTTGTTTTAAGAAATGAACTTGGACAACGTGTATTAATGTGGAGAAGAGCTCTTGGTGCATTTTGCTTATTTTTATTTTAAACGCGCGCTTTTGTTAGTATGTGCTTCCATAGGGAGCGTGAAGGCTGCATCACTAGCGGCTGCATCACTAGCGGCTGCATCAGGGTGGGCTTTAGGGGAGCAGAGCGTCTTTGTCTAAGTCACAGTTATATTGTTCGGATTTTTACAAGAAGGTATTTACTTTTGAAACCAGGTGTGGGGAATAAAAAAATGTGCATTGCTGCTCAAAGCTGAGCCCCTCGACCAGGGCCCCTCTGGCTAGATGGCACTCTTTGGTGGGAAGTGGGCACACCCCAGCATGGAGGCCGGGGGACATCCTGCGAAGGAGCCAGGACGGTCAGAAGCGGACCAGATGTAGAACTGAGTGAAGGAAAAGTGAGATTCTAGAGTAAGATGGAAGCAAAATGCCGAAGTAGCCAGGAGCCAGCGCAGGGCAGGGACCGACTGGCCTGGCAACCGTGCTGGGGACACGGAGGCCACAGGCAGCTGTCTCCGTGGCCTCGTCACAGCTGACGCTCCTCCCTTTTTTCCCTTCCAGAGCCGTCTGTACTTCCTGTAGCATAAAGGTGAGGATCACTTGGCGTCCGAGTGAGGCCCCCAGGTGTCTCAGGTGTCCTACTGCCTGATGGCTTGTCCAGGAGTGGCGGGTGGCAGGGTGGCACGGGGCTCTGCCGCCTCCTGTGAGACCACCCCACCCTCACTAGTCACTTGTCAGTCACCTCCTCCCTCTGGGCAGGATCCCTTCCTACACATCACGAGGTTGTGCAGGTTTTAGCCCCTTGTAGGTGGCCTTCCTTAGCATTCCTTATCGGGATGGTTCCAAGAAACCCCTCCCGTCCCCTCTACAAGTCCCACCCCCTCAACGCCACGACATCCCGGAGAGGCCTTTAGAGCAGTGTGGGTGTCTGCGTACCCACACATACACTGAGATAAGTGGCTCATGACGGTTAGACGTGTGTCACCCCATTGTGCCTCAGCCCAGAAACCAGAATCTGCTTTAGAGGGATTTCCGGCACCGCTGTTTTCAAACCCTTCGCAGCCTGTCACTGGGCGGGGGACGGATCTACCCCTCTCCCCCGTCAGCGGCGAGCCTCCCGCACGTGTCTAGGGTGCTGCCAGGAGGCCTCCAGGAGTGGCTGCGGGGAAGGAGGCACGCGCACTCAGACCGGGCACGCAGGGCGTCCGGTGAGCCCTCAGGGGCAAAGGGTGGCCTCCAGGCTTGCCCCTGCTGCCACACGACCCAGGGCAGGCGTGGTCCCCGGGGGTGCATGCCTGGACTGTGTCTGTGGGTGCCTGTGTCCACGTGTCCTCTGTATTGTAGATGAAGATGCCTTCTAAGAAGCTTGCACACATACCTGTCTACACGCTGGGCTTTGAGAGTCCGCAGAGGACGTCAACCGCCAGAAGCGTGCCAGCACGGAGAGGTGGCTTCCAGTGCGTCCCCGTGCTCTCTGCTGGCGTGTGCAGGGGCGGCTTAGTGGCTGGGATGCCCCCAGGAAACAAATCCAACGCAGTTTTGAGGCACAGCAACCTGGGGGGTCCTGGGGACTGAGCAGTATGAGACGGAAAGCGAGCGGGTGGCCGGGGCCCAGGCCCCCTCTCCAGGAACAGCTGGCGCCAGGTGCATTTTGTCCAGCACGTTCACTCCAAAGCCTGGACGCCTGATGCAGGGTGGGGGAGTGGACGGGGGCCGAGGGCGGCCCCTGACGGCCCTTCCCCCCATCAGGTCCCTGCAGGGGCCGCCGTGGCGCGGCGTGGAGGAGGAGTTCCCGCACATGTACGCCCATGGCCGCATGCTGAAAGACGTCTGCAGTGACTGCACCAGCTTCGTGGCCGACGTTGTGTGCTCCAGCCGCAGGAGTGTGGACGCCCTCAATGCCACCCCTCGGCGGGCCCGCCAGACCCAGTCCCTCTACGTCCCCAACACCTGGACTCTCGACTTCAAGTGACAGCCCTCGGGAGCCAGGCCAGGCCTGACGCGGGCGGGGAGCTCACGGTCCAGGCACAGCGGCGCTGCCGGCCACCCTCCTGAGTGCGCATGAACACGCACAGCCGCGGACATGTTTATGGGACGTACACACAGCCTACATATTTATATACGAGTTCCCGGCCCGAGTCCCCCCGGGGTCAGGCTGACTTCCAGGACTCTCCCTAGGGAGGCTGTTTCCTCTCAGGATCCTCGGTGGGGGGTGGGGGGGTGGAACAGGACAGGAAGGAAAGCAGGTGGGAGGCAGAGCAGAGGAGGTGGGCTCGGGAGGCCCTGCCCTGGTGTTTGGGTGCACGTCCAGGCGGGGATGAGGGGCCTCGGTCCCCGGGGACTGCCTGAGTGGGCTGACAGTCTCCCAGGCAGATATTGCACAGCCATCCCCTTGGGAGGTCTGAGGCCACGCCCACTCCATGCCCGATGTTCGCGCCCTTCAATGCTTTCGGTCCCGTACCGGGAGGAGCCCTGTAAAAGTGTATTCACAGCCACTCTTGGCCTAATAAAGGGGCTCTCCGTCTCCCGCCTGAGGTGTGAACCAAGGACCCCTGGCCACAGCAGAGGGTGTGTCCTGCAAGGGCGAAGCTGGGCTCGGAGGGGCCTCCTGCACCCTGGTGCACGGTCGGGGTGCCTACCGTGGGACCTAGGTCACTGCCACCCCCTCTGCCCAACTTCGCGGTCTGGCTACAGAGTTGCAGTGGAACACCTGCCAGCTTGGGGGACCCTCTGTTCCCCAGGCAGACAGCTGCTGTGGGGCTTGCAGGTGGGGCAGCTCCACCCGGTCTTCAGGAGCACAGGGGGCCCTGCCTGCCCACGTGTATCAGGAAGTGGCTTTTGTGTCACCCATCCTGCGGAGGAGGAAACAGATTCAAAGTGTCAAAGGAATTTGGCTAAAGATGTACACAGTTTTAGCTGGGGCCTCAACCTAGGCCTACTGGACACCAGGCTCTAATGCCTGCCACATAGACATGTGCCCGGAGGTGGCCTGAGGCCCAGGACCGGGGAGAAAACACCAGCTGAGGCCAGGAAACCCAGCATGGCTCGGGGCAGCCAGTGAAAACGGCCAGGCGCCAGCACGAGTCTGAGCACTGCACGGGCGGCGGGCAGAACTGTTCCTGGTTACAAGCCAGGGCGGGCGCGGGGAGGGTGTGGGTCGCTCCCAGTCGGAGCCAGCAGCGAGAAAGTGACCGTCCCTGTGGCACCTCCATGAGCCCCTGGGAGGGAGCGCCACCCTCGCCGTTCTAATTCTGAGGGAGAGGAAAGGGGCAGGCAGCACACGCAGGCCCACACTCCCAACGGGGGGGACCCCTGGGAAAGCCCCTGTGAAAATAACCAACACCCATCCGGGACAGCTGGGCTGAGCTGAGGGGCGCCCACACAAAGCTCAAAGCCTCGGTAGGCGACTGGTTCCTCGGTCTCGTTGCTGTCCTTGGTGCTGCCGGGCCCGCCGCCTGAGCCCTGGAGGTACATTGGCAGAGCGGTCAGCCCACCGAACCAGGCCCTGCGTCTGCCTCGCCTAATGTGGATCTTGACGAACGAAGGTCACTAACAACTTTACAGTCAAACTCCTAGGAGTACGGGGAGAGACTCAAGTTGAGTTGCCTGTTCAGGGAAGGTGGCACTCAAGTCGGGCCTGATGCCGCCTCCCTCAGTGTCACACGGCTGCTGTCTTGTGAAGGGCAAAGCAGAAAGCAGCTCCAGGCTGAGGCTCCCCAAGTTCCCGACCGCAGGCAAGGCAATAAGCCTGCATAAACTGGTCACGCCACTGGACCAGGAGTGACAATAAAATCTGTTTACCAAGCATGGTCCCAAACAATCAGAAGGGACAGGAGGATGTTGGCCTGGAGGTCCCGCCTGTGCTGGGCGGAACCCTTCAGTGGCTGGACTGCAAGAAAGGGGGTTTCTAGGGGATTTTAGGGGAGTGGCTGGGGTTGGGACACGTGGGGAGCCTGAGGCAGCAGCTATGTGCCCGCCTGTGTGAAGTATCTCACGGTCCTGGTTGCCAATACGGACTGACAGACCAGTCACGCGTGCAATCGGGCACGTGCGCGCACGCACAGGCACGAACTTATAGGAACTGTGGAACCGCTGACAGGAAGGCAAACCCGATTCCACCTGGGCCGGTCACTGATTCCCAGCTTCCTTGCCTGTGAAAGGGGGCGGGGGTACCTACGCCGCAGGACGGGGTAAGAATTTAGTAGGGTGCTTGGCCTGGCTCCATGGAGACAGCCATCCCCACGCTTAAGGCTGCCCTCTCCTCTCCTGTCGCGGAGGGAGGGGGCCTTACCCCATGCCAGGTCATCTTGCTGTCGCATCTGGACCCGCGCAGTGCGGTTCTCAGTCCTGCCTGCGCATTTTAATCCCCGAAGAGATTTTAAAAATCCGACGCCCACCTCGGAGTCTCCAGGGCTAGAGCCTTTGTCTTTATTGAAAACACCTCCCAGGAGGCTGGGCTGCACGGCAGAGTGCCATACTTAGTCGCACAGGCATCCCCCGGGGAGCGTTAATGACGGACGGCCCCTAAGGTTTGGTGTCCGTCGCCGGAATCCCGAGGTGGGGGTTGTCCAGGACGCCGCAGCTTTGGGATGTGCTTATTTATAATGAGGGAGCTGACTCGCCTGCAGCTGTGGAGACAGACTGGGGAGTCACAGGAGGGGCGTGCAGAGCGGGGACTAGGGCCCTCCAGGTCCCTCCCGCTGTCACCTGCGCGCTGTCACCTGCGCACCGCCACCCGGAACGCCCCGCAGCCGTGCGCCCACCTGCGCGCACCGCACCCTCACCTGGCCCCACCTGCATGTTCCTCCGCCCCGCCGGCCCGAACTCGAACAGGGTCTCGGTCCCGGGTGTAGGAAGCTCGGAGCCGGTGCGCCCCTCTCCCCCGTCCCAGCGCGACGTGTCGCGGACACGCCTCCTGAAGACTCGGAGACACCTGACGTGGTGGCACCCAACTCGCGCGAGAGCTCGTCCAGACACGCCCGCCCTCCTCTGATGCCACCGCTGACGGGGAGGAAGTCGCGGACCGCCGCAGCGCGCAGACGCGACACGCCAGCCTCGCGCCAGCGCGCCCTAAGTGCGCAGGCGCGCCGCCCGCTGTCTTTTCTGCTCTTCTCCCAGTCCCCAGACGTCACTGGCCGTTGGGTCCTATGTCGCGACGGGCCCTCCGGAGGCTGAGAGGGGAACAGCGCGGCCAGGAGCCCCTCGGGCCCGGCGCCCTGCAGTTTGTCCTCCGTGATGACGATGATGCGGAAGAAGAAGGACCAAAGCGGGGTCCAGGTGGCCGGCGTCCCCAGGGCGCAGGGAAGGAGGGCGTCCGTGTCAACAATCGGTTCGAGCTGGTGAGGAGAGGGGCTGCCTGGGCTGGGGCGGCGTGCGAGGTGGGTCTGCGCGGGGCGAGGCCGTGACGTCACGGGGTGGGGCGGCAGGGGCGTCTGGGCTGCCGCGGGGAGGGCGGGACGAAGGGAGTGGGCGGTGGCGCGAGGCCACAGGGGCGTGGTAGTGGGCGTGGCCACGTCCGGTTCCGGCCGCGGCGGGGGTGGGGGTGCAGTGGAGTGGGCGTGGCTGCCCCGTTGGGGCGGGATCTTAGCGCGGGTGGGCGGGGCTTCACGCTCAGGGTCTTGGGGATTCCTTACCTTAGTTTCCATCTCCACGCCAGGCACTTGCAGGGTCTTTACAGACACGCTCCTTTACTCTTCACCCAGAACTTGGTGTCTCGCTCATCACTGAGTCCCCCACAGCCCGGTGTCCAGCAGCGAGACATAGCCCAGTAGATGTGAACTGAAGGAATAAACTCCCACCGGCGTCTCCTTAGCTCTGGCCTCAGTCTGTAACTTTGCATGTGTGTGCATCACTTTTTTCTCGCTCCTCTGACCTCCTTGTGGGGCAGGTAATGTGCGTTTTGCTTACCTCATATCTCCAGCACCGTGTGCCTGATGCATGGTAGGGACACGGTGGCTGTTTGCAGGATGGTTGAACGCAAAGCAGTAGGCCTGAAGGTCGTGAGAAACCAGCGACCCTTTGTAAGCTCTCTCGCGGTCTTGTAGTTTCTCCCAACTTCTCGTGAAGTTGCCAGGTTAAGGCGCCTATCATAAATGGTGTGGGCGTGGCTTAGCGGTGCTCGGCGCCCTCTCTTGGTGAGAGAGCCTCACCTGGTAGTTTCCGGTAGCGCTGGGACTGACGTCCGTTCCTCAACTTCTCACATGCCCCTCTTACTGAAGGTAACTCCCTATCCTCCACCCTGTTTCTTGTCATTTCTTTCTTTTTAATTGTTTAATCATGGCAAATTCCAGACATCCAAAAGTGGAGTAGCAGAGTTAACCCTGGCGGCCCATCACCTGGCTCCCACAGCTGTCCGTCCGCAGCCAGCCATATCCCCCAAGACTTCGATCACATCGTTTATCCTTAAATTTGCCAGTAGTTTTTCCAACTTATTTCAAAACACTCGTCTTCTTTCTCACCCCTCGTTGACAGACCGAGGTCGGTCAGTGCATGCTGGAGCCACATGCCATGTTCCTAGGCCTTTGAGCAGGTGGCACCTTCTTCTTGCCTACCCTCTCCACAGCCACCCCCCACTCCCGCCCCTTTCTCCCTGGCAGTTATAGGACATACTGTACCATTACCTGCGTGGTCTTTTCATTTCGTGTTGCTTGTCTCCCACTGCTGGAGTGTAAGCTTCACTGTTCCCTAATGTGTCCCCATTGCCCAGGGCGGTATCTGGCCCCCAGTGGGTGTACAGTGAAGCTACTGCAGGAGTCAGTGTTTCCTCTGCGAAGACCAGCAGCTACTGTCACCTGTGAGTGTGTGCACCCGGGCTTTGGAGTCAGAAGGACATAGGTTTGAATCCCAACCCCACCTCTTCATAGCTGTGAGAATTTGGGCAAGATACCTAATGCAAGCTTTGGTTTCCATATTTCTTGGGGATGATCTGATTTATCTCATACGGCTATCCTGAGGAATAAGTCAACTAACGTGTGCTGGGCACATGGTCAGCACTCAACAAATGTAAGCGTTAAGGGGTGTTGGAAACCCAGTGATGGTGTAGTGGAACTTAAGTAGGATGTGTGGCCTTTCACGTTTTTACTCAGAAACGTCCCCGGGGCCTCCTCTCCCGGGGAGACCGAGCGGAGAAGCCTCTCCTTTGTTACATCAGGGCTCTGACTGTCCTCGCTGCTGCATCTGGAGTGAGCTCCAGCCGTAGATAACAAATCGTTTTACTACTTCATTTGGAGTGGTTTTTAAAAACCAACTTTGTTGAGGTGCCATTTTTATGTGGTAAGTGCAGCTGCTTTCATTGTATAGTTTGAGTTTTGCTGCACGAGATCTGGTGCAAGCATTAAAAATAATGCCGCAGAATAGAATTTTCAGCGCTTGCTGGGTGAAGGACCACTCCGAAGAGCTGATGCGAGCCTCATAAACACACTTTGAAACACTATCAGAATTTATACTGTAACATGGAAAACTTGGCTGTGTAAGTAAGGAGGAGCATTTTTTTACAGATAATTATGTGTGTAAGTCTGTTTTCACATGCAATAGAATGGCCGTTCCCTGGAATTCATTTAAATAAATTTAAATTGTGTAAATAAAAAAAGATAAACTTCTTCCAAAGTAACTTTCGGTGTTGGGGCTGCTGTTGTTTGGCTAGAATAAGGATCTGAAATTGTCAAGTGTCATCTTTATCTTTGCTCTCCAGTTGCTTCTGATCCTTTGTTTTAACGGCAGCGAGCAAAAACCCTGGATTCACAGTCACAGAAGCATTTAATCAGAGATGGAATTAGAATGTCCAGAGTTTTTTTTAGCTTTTATTAGCCAAAGTTTAATTTGGCCAAGGATTACCATAAATTTCTAAGTTTCTTCAGGTTAAAATCGTGTCACATCATTTTGTCCTCAAGTCTGTGAGATTATCTTTACCAGGTTGCCATCGTTAATGCCACTATTAGCGAGGAAAGAATGAACGCATCAGTGTTCCACCTGTAAGGTGGTTCGAACAATGCAAAGCAGTGTGTCTCGTTTCCGGACGTCAGCCGTTTCCGCCTGCAGACAAGTAGGCGAGGCTTCGCCATCCTCGATGGCGGACTGCAGAAGCCGCTCCTCCAGGACTGCGGCGTTGGGGCGGCTCCCCTCTCCCGGGGGGAATGGTGACTCCTCTTCCTTCCAGCTGCCCTTTTAGTGGTGCCCATGTGCCCTGCACTGACAGGCGCTTCTGTACAGAGCGAAAAACCATCTCGGTAAAGCAGGCGGTGTGAGCACACACAGCAGTGGCGGAAACACTGGTACTCGAACAGCTGCTGCCGTGAACAACTAACAGCTGAGCAAATATGTGACGTAGCTGTTATCAGACACTAGACAGTAAGCCCGGCAGATCTGAGGTCCCCGAGAGAGGAGAAGCAGCTGAGGAGCCCATCGACCCAGCTTTCCACTTGGAGCACAGGGGACGTGGCGGGGACACAGAGCTGAGACAGATTTGGGGTCCACCAAGTTGGCTGGGTTGGTGGGGCAGGGGCTGGAGAGAAGGGGTTCCGGAAGTCTGCTTCACGTCTCGGGCACGATGCCGTGCTGTGTCGGGCAAGAACCAGCTCTGGGGCAGAGCAGCTGGCAGGGGCTGAGGCCGGCTGCGACCAGCACCCACAGAGGTGAGAAGACACTTGGCTGTCACCCAGCAGAACACAGAGCCCTCGCTGAAAGGCCTCGGCATTCGGTACAGGCTTCAGGAAGGCTACTCCTGAGGACCGGTGCTGCAGTGCCCTCCAATCAAGTGTCGTAGCCCTGCCTTAAGAAAGCTTAAAATAAAGTTTGAAGGGAATGTGCTAGTATGCAAGTAGGTTAACTGCCTGTCTGAACAAACTCCAGTTTCTATTGAGGACAAGGCCCGGATCCAGTCATCCAGCATGTAGCAGCATGATGTCAAGCACACACTAAAAATTACCAGACACGTGCAGAGGAAGGGAAATGCCACATAACCAGGAGAAAAGTCATACAGTAGAGACAAACTCAGGAGTGACCAATGGCGAAGTCAGATGCCACTCTAAAACAGCACATACACACAGTTCAAGGGTTTAAAGAAAACCACGAGCACGATAAGGGAGAATCTCAGAAAAATGGAAACTGTTGAAAGAGCAAGTTCAGGGACTGAAAGATACAGGACCTGAAATGAATGATCCGCTCGGGGTCTCAACAGCGGATTAGACACTAGAGAAAAAAGAGTGATCTTGGAAGTTAGGGCAAAAAACTGTCCGACTGTCCAGAAAGGGGAAAAACGGAGTCTCAGTACACTATAGGATAATAACGAGCAGTGTAATGAGCAGTGTAAAGATCTATGGATTTGCTAGACAGACAAGCACAAAATACTCAGGTCTCATCCCTGCCACGTGGCGAGGAGAGCACAGCCAAGGAATACGAGCTTGTCCCTGCTCACTCTCCTTAGACACCTTCCACCCACGGCAGCGGCAGACACGGCGCCTTCGTTTCTAGCAGAGAAAAATCGCCAAGGGCAGTCTGGTCCCAAATTTAGTTTTTAAATTCTCTCAGGGTTGTGGAGTTGGAGTAGAGGTTTGGTTTTCTTTTTTTTTCTTTTTTTGAGCTTTGTATTTTTCAAATGTTTTAAATTGAACATACAGTTTTATTTATTTGGTTTTGGGCTTGAGTGAACCAGACCGGCCCATCAAGTCTGATCCCCAAAGCATGGTGGTTATTGCCCCATATTGGCTGCTTTTATTTGTGGATCGATTTATCACCTGAAGGGCCAGGACTTTTCCAGTGACTTGTACCCATGTCTGCTCTTCCCTTGCCCTGTCTCCTCCAGTGCGTGAGTGTGAGCGTGAGCATGTGAGTGT
>NW_024352000.1:693643-860772 GCF_902729225.1 Pteropus medius
TATTAGTCAAACGCAAGTGGCAAACTCCGAAAGAAGAAAAAGAAACAGAAGAACAAGAAAAGCACTGCGGGGGAAGCTTCGGTACGTCAATCCGTGAGTGTCTGGCTGTCCCTCAGGGCGGTTGAGGTCACTGTTTTTATTTGCCGCTTCACCGGCTTCCTCTGGGCGTGAGGGCTGCAAAGGTTGAGGAAATGCCGTTCTATACCAGATCTCGCTGCTGGTTTGTCCACTTGGTCCTCGATCGTTACGGCCCCACCCTGCCTCTGTCAGCCTCTTCTTGGCCTGTGCCCTGGCCCTGACCTTGTCCTAGTGCCACAGACCCTTTCGATGG
Organism: Pteropus medius; assembly: GCF_902729225.1. Classification (NCBI taxonomy): domain Eukaryota; kingdom Metazoa; phylum Chordata; class Mammalia; order Chiroptera; family Pteropodidae; genus Pteropus; species Pteropus medius. The sequence goes on from NW_024352000.1 coordinate 693,975, forward strand.
TGGGGTGCAGATGCCCCCAGATGCAGTGAGTCATCAGAAAATACTTTCCCATCATTGCCTTGGGGGCCTTGGTGTCCACTTCTGTTTGTCCTGAAAAGAGGTTGTGGCTTTGTGACTGTTGAGAGTCACACGCTCCAGCTCGGTCCCCTGAAGCGGGAAGAGCACCTGTACGTAGAGGGCTGTGGGCGTGTGACGCAGTTGCTGGAGGGCCCGTGGCTCTAGGGCTCTGTCTCCCCCGAGCCACCTCTCGGGAAGCGTCTCCCTCTCTTCTAAGTCACGTGCTTGCTGCGTCAGGAAGTAAACCGTAGGAGGCTTGCTCTTTGTACAAGCAAACCATCCTGCCACTGGCTGTGAGACGGTTAACGTGCTGGGTGTGCTGAGTGGCCTTTCGGGTTGGCCTCCAGGATTGCGGGCTGGAGGACATCGACCGCGTCCTGGAGAGGATCGAGGACCGCAGCGGGTCCCAGCGCCCGGGCCCGCCACCCCCGAGCTCCAAGAAGCACATCCTGTATGTGGAGCACAGGTACCACCCGCTCCTCCTGGCTGTCGCCACGGACTCCGTGGCGAGGAAGCACGCCTCAGAAGAAGAAAGTTTGCTGTTTTTTACTTCAAAGTGATATGAGTTTGTTCTCAAGCATTAGGGCGTAGGAACAAGGAGGAGGAAAAGGGGAGGGTCTCCATTTCGGGGCCCTTCCCCTGGCTTTGTGTACGTGGGAACGCTCTTTCTGGACAGTGCTGAAGTGGGGTGCCGTCTTGGGACGAATCGGCCCCCTCTTGTTCCTGTGGCGGCTTAGTGGAGCCCTCTCCCTGCTGCCGAGGTCCTCGCCACCGTCAGAAATCAGCCGCCCCTTCCCTGAGTCGATGGCGACCTCTGCAGGTCTCTGCCCGGCCTTGGCCGGGGCCGCCGCGGTTAGGGAGCTGGCCCACACGTGGTTTTCCTCGCGGGGCTTTATGGGACACTAAAATTCCCGGAATCGTTGTAAAAGAACTCAATTCCATTTTTCTGTTCATTTTTTAATTTTCTAGACACTTGAATCCAGACACAGAACTGAAGAGGTACTTTGGTGCCCGAGCCGTCCTGGGAGAGCAAAGGTAAGGGCCACGGGCTGTGTAAACTGCAGAGGGTTCCCAGAGCCCCAGAGGGGCGGGGCTTGGGGGTCCAGGGCGCAGCTGGTGTCCAACCTCGTCTGTGGCCGGGGCGCTGACCTGCACCCTGTCTCCCACAGAGGCCTAAGAAGCCCGAAATGTTGAGTTTCTAGCCCCAAAATCTTAGGCAGCTTTTTGCTTCTCAGTCAGCAGCGCAGCTGACGCCAGGTTCCGGGATGGGCCTAATCTCCGATAAAGAGCAGCTCCGAGTGGGCAGTGCCATCGGCACCGTGCTGAGCCGTGCTCGGCCCGCGGGTCCATGCAGGTGGTCTGCGGAGGCACACGCCACCCCGGAGCCCAGTCCCCGGGGCCTTGCACGCCCACAGAGCTTTGTCTTTTCAAGCACATCTTTGTTCTGGTTGTAGAACTATATACTTTTCATTAAAGATTTAAGCGGTTTAGAATTGTCTGCTTTGACCCCCAAAGATCCGTTCAAGGCGGGCGGCTGCCTCCCCAGGGCCTCTGTGCGCGCACGGCTTGCCTCCTCGGGCCCTGTTGCCGTGAGATCTCCACCTGACAACGGGCGCCCGGCGGTGTGTTGGCTGCGGTCCCCCTGCGTCTGTGCCGGCATTTCTGGTGGAATTGCGGGGAACGGGCGTCCTGATCGGGTTGGCTGCGTGTCCCCCGCCACCCCGCAGGGCAGCTGAGCTGCCTCCACCCCCCACGGAGCGGCCGCAGCTGCTTTAAGGTGCAGACGGAAGGCAGTCTTGGTGCCTTGACTGTTCTTGACTATCAGCAAGGTTGAGGATTTTTTCATGTTATTTGCCCACATTTCCCTTGCATTTCGAATGTTTTTTTACCTTATGTTTTGCTTTTATTTTTGGTGTTATTTATGACACGAAGGCTTCTGACTTTGTCTTCTTTGGGGACTATTAATGGGAAACATTTTTACTTTAAAATATTGCTCTTTGTCACCTGGACTGCCCTGGGCAGGCGTTTCTCCTCTTCCCACCCTGGCTTCGTTTGTTTGCATCTGCTTGGTCCATTTCTGCCGTTGCTTTACGTTTTCACCTGCTTTTATTTCTGTGCAAATTCAAGTTATTGATGGTAATTACGTTTATTGTTTTTCTTGTGTTATATTTATCTCTTTAAAACTTTCTGTCTGGCTAGCTCTCGTGCAGACACGTGCTGGTGTCACTGGACTGCCAGGCATTTCTTGAGCCGTCGTGGCGGGGTTGGGTCTCGGGAGAGGGGAGCTGAGGGAGCGCCCCGAGACTGTGGGCGCTCGGCCTCACCTGCACGCTGCGTTCATTCTGGTGTCTCTGATTTCGGTTCTCAGCTTCCCTTTCCTGTCACTTTCTTGCTGCTCTGGTGGACGGCGTCTCCCGTGTTCCTGTTCTCTTTCTCTGGTCGCCGGTGGTTTAGGTCACGGTCCCCTGCGGCGTCTGGCCGTGCTCACGTTCCATTGCTGGCGCGGTCGGCATGCGTCCTCGTCACGCTTGCCCCCACCCTGCCTGCCCCACGGCCTTGCTCAGCAGCCCCTGCAGAGGTCGGCAGCGAAGGTGAGGTTGTGCCGTGTCCCGCCCCTCCAGGCCACGGCAGAGACAGCGTGTGTACCCCAAGTGTACGTGGCTGACGACCCCTAAGAGCACCTGGCCCCGGTACACCAAACCAGGTGAGGGGCTGCAGCTGTGGGGGTTGTGCTTTGGCTGACGCTGGGTGCCACTGGGGTTCGAGCCTGCTGGGCCAGGCCTCTCTGTGTGACGGAGCGCCCCGGCGTGGGGTGGAGGGGGAGACAGACCCCCACGCCCACTGCGTTTTCTCTTGACCATGTTTTAACGCAGCTTCGGCCTACCCTCTCTTTTTTCCTGTGGCTCCTATACCATAGCAAGCAATCCAGTTCATTTTTAAAGTGTGATCTTTTATATTTTGTTGCGAAGTAGTGAGTACACGCGAAGAGAAACCGCGCGCGGCGGGTAGACACCCTGCAACGGGCCTGGCCACATGACCTAGGGGCATCTGGGAGCCTCGGACCCTCGGAGCCGGGGCGGCGAGGCTGCCCTGAGCACTGGCAGGGGTGGGGGCTCGTTAGCTGTGCGGTCCCGCGGGGTGTGGACCGAGGTGCGGCTGTCAGGAGAGAGCGAGCCCAAGGCAACCTGGAGCCACCGACCTAGTCCAGGAGGGGACTAAGAAGAGACGGAAGTGTCCAGGTGCATCAGGAGAAACACCGAAGCTGGGCACGAGCAGCAGAGAGGAAGGGCATCGAGTCGTGGGCCATGACCACCATCTCCTCAGCCCTGGCCCGGCCCCGACACTGTCCTCTGTGCCCACCCAGTCTTGGCCCTAAGCAGACAGTGTTTGCAGCCAGCCAGACTGGATGGTGGGCAGCTGCGTGGTCCTCATGTTGTCCTGGGATTTCGATGCTGTGTCCGCAGTCCCCGGGGAAGCGTCCTTCTAGGAAGAGGCCAGGGAGGACGGCTGCTGTGGCCCAGCCACTGGCAGGCAGCCCAGCGCCCTGGGGGAGCGCTCTGACGTGGCAGCTCTCAGGGGCAGGTCAGGGGGTGCGTCTGGCTGACATGGTGCTCTCCCCAGGTCTGTCGATGCGGCTGCTGGAGTCCAGGAGAGGCCTGTCATCCTTCGCGTTTGAGCACAGCGAGGAGTACCAGCAGACACAGCATCGCTTCACGGCCGCCGTGGACTCCATGGAGCCCAGCAACATCGTGGTGCGTGGGCCCCCGCGTGCCCCAGGGCCCGCCACGGCCTCCCCACCTGGGGACCGGCTGCTCCTTCCTGGGGCGTGGGAGACACCTGGGCACCGGGGTCCCTGCGTGCTGACTGGCTGCTCCTTCCTGGGGCGTGGGGCAGGGTTGGCACAGAGGCACCTGGGCACCAGGTCCAAGCTCCCACTTTGAATCACGTCAGTGATTGGGCTTCACCACCCCTGGCGGTATTTTCCCCAAGATTTAAATGCCTGAGGAAAAGAGAGGCCTGGGGCCGGGCGCCACCCACGTGTGACCCGGCAGGCCCTGCCCGTAGCCCTGGCAGCTTGCCCCCTCCCCGCAGGTCCTGCTGCAGACCAGCCCCTATCACGTGGATTCCCTGCTGCAGCTCAGCGACGCCTGCCGGTTCCAGGAGGACCAGGAGATGGCCCGCGACCTCGTAGGTGAGCCCCACAGCCGCCCTGCTGCTCCTGGCCCCGAGTCTCTTCACTGGAGTGCCGCAGAGGCTGGTGGCCCGGATGCTGTTTTATACGGTGACGGGATACAGATGGGTTTGTCAGGCTATTTTTAAAGTAACAGCTTTATCGAGATGTAATTCATAAAATTCCCCCATTTAAAGCATACAGTTCATGGGTTTTAGTAGGTGCCAGAGTTGCACAGCCTCATAGATCCCAGATCATTTTCATGACTTGCAAAAGTGACGCAGCCCATCAGCTCTCACCTCCCTGTCCCCAGCCCCTGGCACCAGTCTCCTTTCCGTCTCTGGGTTTGCCTGTCTGGACATTTCTTATCAATAGGATCATTTAACACGTGTCTCTCTCCGATTTCTTTCATTCACATCCTTTGACAGCGGAGTGATGTTCTGTTGTGTGAACTGACCACGTTTTGTTACTCACCAGCACTTGGGAGACGCCCGGGCCGTTCTCATGGCTGGGACATGTGCAGACGGGCTTTGTGAGGACGTGTGTTTGCATTTCTCTGGCTAGAATCTTGGTGTTGCCGGTTCGGACCCTGTGGCTGAAGTCAGTGCGGAGTGGCCCAGTGATCCCCAAGGTCACGTCTGTGCTCTGTCACTCCCCAAAGTCCCAGCGACGTGGCCTCCTTCCTTCCAGAGCTTTCTTTGTTGCGAGCCGCAGAGGATGGGGTTGCAGTCACTGCCCAGTGGCCGTGACGCTGTCCCCTGCTGTCCGTGTGGCTTGCAGAGAGAGCGCTGTACAGCATGGAGTGTGCCTTCCACCCCTTGTTCAGCCTCACCAGTGGGACCTGCCGGCTGGATTACCGCAGACCTGAGAACAGGTGAGCCGGCCGCCCAGGGGTCTCGCAGGTGCCACACGCTCTGCTCTTCCTCTGGTGCGTTGAAGCCGTCACAGGTGACAGGAGTGTGGGTGACGCAGGAGCAGGTGGCCTGGGCTGTCCTCAGGAGGTCCCGGACCAGGGCATCTCACTGTGTTTCAAGCTTGCGTGCAGAAGGGCCGGGCTCGAGGATGCGCGGCTCAGGCTGGCCGGGCTTAACTGTCTTCTGTGTTAGGAGCGAGCTCAGCCACTTCACCTGCGGCCTGTTGTGTTCTCTTGTGTCTTTGGACTAAAGGACCCTGGTTGTTTACAGTGCGCTGTGATGCTTTGTGTGCACGATTCTTAAATCAGTAGCTTGAGTTCAGCCTGACGCCGTCCCCCGCATTGAATGGTCGTGCGCGTGTGACTCTTCTCACAGACCCCACTCCCACCCTCAGCCCCTGCTCGAGCCTTACCAGGTCAGGCCTGGATGGCCTCAGCAGGCTCCCCGCTGCCCCACCCCCTGGCCTTGCCTTCGGCCTGGTCACCAGGGCCCTGGGAGGGTGGGCGAGCCCTCTGTCCTGGGTCCCAGGCATACTGGCTCCCTCTACCCCTCGTCTGCACTGTGTGCTGGGTCTGAATTTTCTCTACTGGCTGTGTTGGGGCTTTTTTTGGTCTCGCTCATTAAATTCTTAGTTCTTTGAGACAGGTTATGAGATACAAATGTTTCCAGGCATTAACAGGGTTATTGACAAAAATAACTAGGATTCTTTAAATCACAACAGTGCTAATGTCAACTATTGAAATTTGAGGATAAATTAAAATTGGAATTACGTGGGAGATTGTAACTCTGTTCCCTTAGATGATAAATGGTTAAAAAAAACCAAAAAACGCAAAAATACCCAAAATGCTAAAAGCTCCAGCTAGCAAATAAGCTTGGTTTTCTGCACATAGACGCACACATAGCTGCATACAACAAACAGAGCATCACCTCTGCGGACACAGGGACCTTCTCAAGCATTCATGGCGATTAGGCCACACAGGACACGCCCACGCAGCCAGCCAGCAGAGGGTGGGCCCGGCGCACGAGTTCCCCCGGGCGACGTGGCCTTGTGCCTTCCTGTCGCCCTAGCTCACGAGGAACTCTCTTGGGTCTAGGAGCTTCTACCTGGCCCTCTACAAGCAGATGAGCTTCCTAGAGAAGCGCGGCTGCCCACGCACGGCTCTGGAGTACTGCAAGCTCATCCTCAGGTAAGTGTCCGGCAGGGGCAACGGTCCCGTCCTCGGCGACCGCAGGCCCGTGGGCGCCCACACTGGCCCACTCGGGTTTGTCTCCCTCTGCCTTCCCGCTCAAGCCTGGAGCCGGATGAGGACCCCCTGTGCATGCTGCTGCTCATCGACCACCTGGCCTTGCGTGCTCGGAACTACGAGTACTTGATCCGCCTCTTCCAGGAGTGGGAGGTAGGTGTGCAGTGCAGACCTTCGTGCCGGCGTCCTGCATGCTGCATGGGGCGCTTGGCGAGGCTGCGGCAAGATTGGGGGACCCCCGGGGCTCCTGGCTGTCTGCCCTTCAGCCTGCTCACACGTGCACATGAGCACGCATGCACCCACGGCCGTGGGGGCCGGCGTAGACCAGGAACAGGCCCCTACACGCGGGCAGAGGCCCCAGCGCCTGGATGCGTCCGTCAGACTGGGCACGGGAAAGGCGTAGAGTGCCTCATCAATGACCGTCGTGGGGCTGACAAGCTGAAGCGCTGTGTTAGGCAGACGGGGTTACATGTAACACGTGAACGTTTTCACCTTTTTTCTTGAACTGACACATGTGCTCACATGACGTTCGGCAGGACACACTGTCTCGGGTGACACCAAACCTGTTGGGAGAACTTGTAGCGGGCGCGGGCATGCTTGAGCTTTTCCACTCCGCTTGTTGGCGTGTGATCGACAGGCAGCTGCGTAAATCATCGTGAGATCTGTGTCGTCGGAGTGTAGTTGGCCAAGGAGTGCCGGCTGGGGTGCCGGGTTTAGTGACGTTTCTGGAGTCACAGAAAAGTGGCTGCAGGGAGGCCCCACAGCAGGGCTGCTGAGGAGTGTTTACGGTCGTTTATAAGGTTCCAAAACTATGGTGACCGTGTCCCACTTGATAGGGAAAACGTGGCGTTCCGTGTCCTCTCATTTATGCAGAGAAAGGCAGAGGCCGGGCGGCCCGTCCCCAGAGCTGCTGGGGCTGGGGGCATTGCTTCCGGGGCCATCTGAACCGCCCCCTGCCGAGATGCCTCCCAGGTCCTCGCAGAGTCGTTCCCCAGCCTGCAGCTCCAGCTACCCAGGGTCAACCTTGGTCCCAAAATAATGGAAAATTAAGTGGAAAATTCCAGATATAAACCACTGATAAGCTTTAAATTGTGTGCCGCTGAGGAGTGTGATGAAAACGGGCACCATCCATCCTGCGGGGGGCACGAGGCTCCCTCTGCCCACATGTCCACCCTGCACACTGCCGCCTCGGTTGTCAGGTCCGCTGCCGTGGTGTCGCAGTGCTCGAGCTCAAGTCACCATTATTTTACTTCATAATGGCCCCAAAGCCCAAGAGCAGTGACGCTGGCGATTCAGAGACGCCACAGGGAAGTCCCAGGGAGCCTTCGGTGAGTGAGGGCGGGCGAGTTCTCAGGCCGGTGAGAGAAAACATGCTGAGCCGAGACCTACGGCGAGAACCAGTCATCGCCCTCCGTGAAACTGACAAAAAGGACGGGCGCTCGTGCTGGCGTGGCTGGCGCCTCAGATGGCGTCGAAGGCCGTTGATGCTGCTGGTGACCTGGTCACAGGTCCACGTGCGGGGAGCACATGGCTGTACAGGGCTCGGTCCTGTCCGTGGTGTCAGGCACCCACTGGGGGTCTTGGGACATGCCCCCGTGGATGAGGGGGGATGACGGCCTTGTCCTCCACGCAGAGAAGACCCCAGGCAGGAATGAAGTTACTGTCACGCCAAGTTCTGTGAACTCGCGTCTTTGGCCTTCACCCCCTGTAGGCTCATCGGAACCTGTCCCAGCTCCCGAACTTTGCCTTCTCCGTGCCCTTGGCGTACTTCCTGCTGAGCCAGCAAGCGGACCTCCCCGAGCAGGAGCTCGCCTGCGCGCGGGAAAAGGCCTCCGTCCTGCTCCAGCAAGCCCTCACCATGTTCCCTGGAGGTGTGTGTCCCCCCAGCCCCCACCCCCTCCCGAGGAAGGCCATGCGTGACACCGGGGCCTCTGCTCCTGCCCGCAGTTCTGATGCCCTTGCTGGAGTACTGCAGCGTGCGGCCGGACGCCGCTGTGGCTGGCCACCGCTTCTTCGGACCCGACGCCGAGATAAGGTGAAGACTGGAGGGTGCCCTGGGGACAGATGCTCGTGTGCGCTCCGAGGGGGTGCCTGCCCCCGGCGGGTGCTGCCACACGTCGCATCGGCAGTGAGACTGTCTCCCACCGCAGGGGCTGGGACCCCTGCCTATGGACACGGAGCTGTCAGGCACGAGTGGCCTGCAGCCCAAAGCACCACATTCCCCACCAGAAGGGGGCAGAGCCTGAAGGCCCGGGTTCCTTTGCTGTGCTCCATTCCTGTTAGACAGGACCCCTGCGAGGTGCAGAGAGCACGCACGTGCACCCCCCCGGCTCCCTGCGGGCAAGCCCTGGAAGCCCCCCGCAGCCGCCAGCAGGCACCTGAGGCCCAGCCCGGGGGGGTCTTCTCACAGGCCCTGCCTTCCCACAGCCAGCCGCCTGCCCTGAGCCAGCTGGTGAGCCTGTACCTCGGGCGGTCGCACTTCCTGTGGAAGGAGCCCGCCACCATGAGCTGGCTGGAAGAGAATGTCCGTGAGGTCCTGCAGGCAGTGGACGCCGGGGACCCCGCCGTGGAGGCATGTGAGAGCAGGTGGGCTGGGGGACGGGACAGGGCAGTGCTCGGCCCGATGGGCCCTACCTCAGTCGCAGACCTGGGAGGGGTGGGGTGGGCTCCACTCCAGTGCTGTCCCTGTCTCCGGGGCCCTAGGCGCAAGGCGCTGTACCAGCGTGCACCCAGAAACATCCACCGTCACGTGGTCCTGTCCGAGATCAAGGAAGCTGTGGCTGCACTGCCCCCGGTGAGTGGAGGCTGCCCCAGGAGCTTTTTGCGAGCTGGCCTTCCCCCGCGGTGGGTCACGTGCAGGCACCCTCGCCTCGGCCCTGTGGCCTGTGGCCTGCTGCACTGAAGTCACCTCCTGAAGTCCTGAGCACAAGTGGTGGCCTGTGCGAAGGCGACCATGTGATTCTGTTACTTACCCCACTGAGTCACCAGGCCTGGGCAGAGCAGCGAGTGTCCTGGGGGGAAGACGGCTCCCCCACCCCTCACCCGGAGCCTTTGAAGGTGGATAGCCTGGCGCCAAGGGCCGACCGCGGCCGCAAGGTCCATGCAGACCGGGGCCGGCTGACAGGCTGCCGGAGGGTGTCAGTGAGCAGCGCCAGCCTCTGCGCCACCTCCGCCGTGTCCCTTTCTGCAGGATGTGACCACGCAGTCTGTGATGGGCTTTGACCCTCTGCCTCCCTTGGACACCATCTACTCCTACGTCAGGCCAGAGAGGTAGCTGTCCACCTGCTGCTTTGCTCCTTGGCTTCGGGCCCCGGGACCTGACGCTCCCTCCAGACGTGGGCCGCGGAGCAGCCATGGCGGCCGCGCAGGCCGCGCCCTTTCACCTGCTTGTCCATGCAGCCTCCCGGCAGGGGCTGTGGCAGGTGCCAGAGGGAGGGTGTGGCAGGGCCGTGGGGCAGGCTGCCGGGTGAGGAGCGGAGACTGGTCCCCAGCCACGTGCAGGGCTGGGCGGCACTGGTGTGGGCGGCCCTCAGAACCGGGTCGGGTCGGTGCTCCCTTCACGCCTGTGGGGCTGAGTGATGGCCTTACCTGGAGCCCGGCACTGCAGCCGTGGGTCGGGCAGAGCCGCCCACAGGCTGTCTCGTAAGGGGCGTGTGCCTTCCAGATGCTGACGGAACACGTCTTATAGAGTGAAGTCCCTTTTCTTCACTGAGTCGGATTGTGTGTTCATAGGGTAATAGTTCCCAGTCAAATTCTACAGTCAGTTCAGATGGAAAGCGTTATTAACGTCATGGGTTCAAGAAACGCCGACATTGTGGGCATCATGGCGCCGAGGATGGCGAGGGACTTTGCTTCTCGGGGTCGTCTGCCCCTCCGCCCCCAGGCTCTGCAGACCACGGCCTCTCAGAGCAAACCAGGGTCCCTGCCAGGCGGGTCAGCGCCCGCTCAGGGGGCTGGCTGCAGTTCCTCGTGTCAGCAGAAGGGGTCTTCGCAGATGTGCACTCTGGAGCCTGTACACTCCCCGCTCCCAGTGCTGGAAAGCCCTGGAAGCTAGTGTTTTCTCAGAAGCCAGGCCTCCTGCGGGGCAGAGGGCCGGCGGCTGTGGGCCACCCGCCCGCTCTCCGGCTCAGCAACAGGCCGTTTTAAAGAGGCCAGCCACACTGGCCCCCCTCCCCGTCACCTCCCTCCCTATCCGTTCAGCTGCTTCCTGACCTCGCTGGCTTCTCTTTCAGGCTGAGTCCCGTCAGCCACGGAAACACAATCGCTCTCTTCTTCCGGTCTCTGCTGCCGAATTACACCGCGGAGGTACGTGGGCCGGCCGGGGGCGGGGCGCCTTCCTGCGCGGACGTCTAGCACTGCAGCCGCGTGGGCACCCCGCCTGCCTCGGAGCTGGGCCGTGCCGCCTGGGCCAGGCCGCCAGCTCGGACACGCAAGGGCCCGCTTGCCTCGGTGTGGCCACGGACCCCGCTGGCAGCCTGGCCTGTCAGACACATGGACGTGGGCCCCAGGGAAGCTGGGGGGCTGGGCCCACGTCCCAGGAGAGGCCCTGCTCAGACAAGCCTCATTGCCACAGGGGGAGAGGCCAGAGGACGGTGCGGCCGAGGGCCTGAACCACAACCAGGGCCTGAACAGGCTGATGCTGGCCGTGCGGGACATGATGGCCAACTTCCACTTCCGTGACCTGGAGGCCCCACACGAGGAGCCCCCCGAGGGGGATGGGGAGTGGGACTGAGCCAGCGTGACGCGGAGCCCAGCGCGGTGCAGCTGTGCCCTGCTCTGTCTGGTCGGCATCGGCCGTTCCCTGAAGTAGAATTGCTGACCTGCCGTCCGCCTGCCTCCTCTTCCTCCTGTGGCGTGGACGGGTCGTGCCCCGTGTGCATGAGCGCCGTGCCCAGTGCGGGTCACGTGCGCCCCAGTTGGGCTCCCAGGCGAAACCCGGAATAGGCCAGGGGGCAGGCAGGGCTGACGCCGGGGTCTTTAGACTGGACACTGCAGACAGGCTGTCCAATCCGACAAAACAGTTTTTCTGGAAAATGGGGGGCAGCGCCTAATCGGGGAGCCTGAGAGGTGGGTCCTGGCAGCTTTGAGGGGTGTTTAGGGCAGAGGTTAGGGGCATTCTCGGGCTGAATGAAGCGTGGGGGGCAGGCTTGGCTGCTGGGAGGGTCGTGGCTCCCTTGATTGACAGCTGAGAACTACATAGGGGGCTGCCTGTGCCTGTGGTTCTGGAAGGGTCTGGGGCACTGAAGCGGCTGGGGGTGTCCTGTCCCCTGGGCACCCTCCCAGCCCTGACCACCCCTGGAGACAGCGGACGAGGTTTGGAGGGGGCGCTGCCCATGAGCTCTAGGGGGGCCCGGGCCCCAGTCATCACCCTTCAGCGTCTGCCCAGGACCGGTCCACCGATCTCCTCCCGGGAAGTCCCCAGCCGTCCCAGTCACTGGTGTCGTCCCCCACTGGGGAGACCCGCGAGGTCACCCTTTGAGCAGTTCTCACTGGGGGCTTCCAGTGTTGGGGTCAACGTTGCCTCTGTGTGTTGAACACGCGTGGCAAGGACAGGCCCTACAGACGCAAGGCCTGTCCTTTTTAGCACGCACACCTTCCTGCCACTGTGACGTGCTGGGAGGGGGGGCTACACCCATCTCCGAGGGTCCAGTCTGTCCTGGGTGTACATGTCCCACTAGGGCGGCCTGAGGCGAGCCTTAGTCAGTCAGCCAGGAATCTGTGAAGGTCTTCTGAGAAGGGGCTTATTCTCTGGAAATGAAGCAGGGAGGGGAGCTGACCCCCAGGTGAGGCGTGGGCCTGGGGCTGTGGTGGCCATCTCTCAGAGGAGCCGGTGGACTTTAAAGTGGAGGGCCAGCGTCCACGGGCCAGCGGACGGAGAGGCTGGGCTCATGTCATCGCATTGTGAGAGAATGGCCTGACCCTCCACATCTGAACACCTGGCGTCCAGCCAGCAGGACTCAGCCCTCCCAGGCCTTGTGCCCGTGGGCGGGGTGGCCGGTGGGTCAGACCCTGTCCGGGCCTCCAGCGCAGGCAGCACAGGGTGGGCACACGAGCCACCCCCGCCCCACGTTCAGAGGAACCCAGACTGAATGGAGACGCTGGGCCAGCCTTTCCCGAGATGCCACAGGCCGCACCGTCCCGGCCGTGTCTCCTGCTGGCCCAGGCCTGCGTGAGAAGCAGGGCCAGGGGCTGACCTGGGCCCTCTGGCCGGGCAGTGACCCGTACCTTGTTGCCATGGACTCCGGTGAGGGCTTCTGCCCATTTCCCCACAGAGCTCACTGCGCATTGAACACTCGTGTGTCGCAGGCCTACTGTGTGCCCGGCACTGTTCTTGGTGCTGGGGACACAAGGGTGAGGAAGGCCGAGGGGCTTCCTATTCTCACAGCCTCCTCGGGGTGGGTCGGGCACGCTGCCTCGCGGTGCCACGCGTTGTGGGGACGTGGTGCCCGTCGCTTTCTCGCCGTCAATTTCTCCCAGGGGCGTAGATGGCGAGTGACACAGTTGGCCTCAGTACTAGCTGTGCTGCCATTAGACCCTGACCAGCCATGAAGCTGACTTTCCCCAGCTCAGCCGTGCCTGCCGCCTCCGCTGTCTCCCTCGCCAGAGTCCCCACCAGGCGGACCCGTGAGAAGCAGACAGGGCCTCAGCAGGAAGGGCTGGTCCCCTGCCAAAGGCTGCCCAGTTCTTACGCCCTTTGAAGTCTCAGGCTGGGGGTGGAGCACTGGCCACCTCAAAGGCCCCATTTACGGAGCTGGGACGCTCCAGACACGGAGCTGGGGGCAGGGCACTGCTGGCCCGGCAGACGCTCCGTGGGCCCAGGGCCAGGTGTGGCCCCGGGGCTGGCAGGCTGCCGTGGGCCCTCAGGCGTGTGTGGCTGCTCCCCGGGGGGTTCTGGGGGGTTCTCCTGCCCTCTCCCGTGGTGCGTGTGCTGAGCACAGCCAGGAACAGGCAGACAGGACCAGCCATTTGGAAAGTGGTTTGGTCGAATCTACTAAAACTGAAGGTCTGACCCTGACATCCCACTCCTTGGTGTCACCCAGCAGGGACATGTTCCTGGGCCCACTCTGCAGCTCCAAGGACGTCTCAGTGCAGAGGGGAGGGCACGAAGCCCGTCTGGGTTAGGAAGCTCGGAGTAGGGCCAGACAGCGCCGAGGTGTCTGGCGCAGTGGCTGTGTGACCTGAACAATCGCGTGCGGCTCGGCCTCTCTTTCAGATTGGGGCGCCCACCAGCTGCGTGTTTACAGAGTGCGTGCCTCTGTGCACGGCACACGTCACAACAGGGAGCTCCAAGCACGTGGGCGTCAGAGGTGCCTGGTGTGGATGGGTGGGTGCTGCTGGTGCTCACACACGCGGGCCCTCAGGCCACCAGGCAGTAGCTGTGGAGAGAATGGCCTTCGGCAGGGATGTCACAGGCACCAACACTTTTCAAAGGAGGCCTCCCTCAGGCCCCTCCCAGGTCCCCACCAGGCCCTGCGCCTGCCTTGTGGCCTCGTTGTCCCCACCTGTCAACAGGAAGACAAGTCCCTTCCCTCCCCCTAGGCCTTCAGAGGAGGATCTGTGGTCAGCAGACGCATCTTCAGTGAGGAAGTGCGGGAGGCTCCATGGGGCACGGGGCCGTGGGCCCCCCCGACCATGCTCCCACAGCGTCAGGTCCCACAGAGGAAGTGGGGCCGGCAGGGAAGAGGGTGTCTATGTCCCTGCCATCCTCCACGATGACCAAGAGCACCTTTCCTGCAGCCCTTCGGCCACTCAGCGAAATGACCGGGGACATGACTGCCCCTCAGTGAACATCTCACACGGGGTGGGGGTCAGGGTTAGGGCTGGGGATGGCCAGTCAACAGCTAGTGGCAATTCCTGAGGCGGAGCGGCATCAGACAGGCGTTGGGGAACGGGAGGGCTTCAAGGAAGAGGCAGTGTTTGCTGTGGGCCTGGAGGGGGTAGAAGGCCTGGGGACAGGTCCAGGACACCCCCACATGCAAACACCTGGAGCAGAGGCCCGACTGGGGGCGCTGGTGGGCGGAGCGCAGGCAGCTGGCAGGCCACGGTGGCTCTGGGCATAAGGAGATGTCCCCGTGCTCCGGGTCGGAGGCCCTGGGTGTCGTTGGCGCCACCTGGCTGGGCGCTCCCAGGCACACGCCCATCATGTGGCCGCCCTCTGGAGGAGGGGCCCCGTGGACGACTTTAATGCTGTGCGGAAGGGCTCCATTCTTCCTGCTGCAGCCCTCCCTGGCCCGGGCAGGCAGGAGGCAGAGAAGCGGGTGGCCCTGGCTGGCTGCCCTTTCAGGGAAAGGCAGGAAAGGAGCTGCGGGCCCTGAGGGTTGGCGCTGTGGAGCTCGGAGCCCTGGCTGGGAGGGGACCAGCCTCTGGTGGAGAAGGTTGGGCCTGTGCAGCTGGTCCATGCCGGGGCCGACACTGGTCCAGCCGGGGAGAGGGTAAGTGTGAAGGTGGCACCATGAGCTGAGCGGAGCCCCCTGAAGGAATGACCCTGCTACCTGGCAGGACAACGCCAATGCAGGGTCCCCGGAGGAAGCTGCTGGCCACTCTCAACGCCACCCCCCCAGCCATCCCCTACCTCGGGCCAGCCGCCAACTTGACGGGGCCCCAGTGCCTGGAGGTGTTCGTTCCTGACGGGCTCTTCCTCAGCCTGGGACTGCTGAGCCTGGTGGAGAACGTGCTGGTGGTGACGGCCATCGCCAAGAACCGCAACCTGCACTCGCCCATGTACTTTCTCATCTGCTGCCTGGCCGTGTCCGACCTGCTGGTGAGCGCGAGCAACGTGCTGGAGACGGCCGTCATGCTGCTGCTGGAGGCAGGCGCCCTGCCCGCCCGGGCCACTGCGGTGCAGCAGCTGGGCACCGTCATCGACGTGCTCACCTGCGGCTCCATGGTGTCCAGCCTCTGCTTCCTGGGCGCCATCGCGGTGGACCGCTACATCTCCATCTTCTATGCACTGCGCTACCACAGCATCGTGACGCTGCCCCGGCTGTGGCGGGCCATCGCAGCCATCTGGGTGGCCAGCGTCGCCTGCAGCACTGTCTTCATCGCCTACTATGACCACATGGCCGTCCCACTTTGTCTCGTCAGCTTCTTCGTGGCCATGCTGGCACTCATGGCGGTGCTGTATGCCCACATGCTCGCCCGGGCTTGCCAGCAGGCCCGCAGCATCGCCCGGCTCCACAAGAGACAGCACCCCACCCACCAGGGCTTCGGCCTCAAGGGCGCTGCCACCTTCACCATCCTGCTGGGCGTGTCCCTCCTCTGCTGGGGCCCCTTCTTCTTGCACCTCGCACTCATCGCCCTCTGTCCTCAGCACCCCACCTGTGGCTGCATCTTCAAGAACTTCGACCTCTTCCTGGCCCTCGTCATCTGCAACGCCATCGTCGACCCCCTCATCTATGCCTTCCGCAGCCAAGAGCTCCGGAAGACGCTCCAGGAGGTGCTGCTGTGCTCCTGGTGAGGGGTGGCCGGGGTGCCCGGCAGAGGGAGGTGGTGCTATCACATGGCCCCGTTCCTGTGTGACTGGGGAGTGACTTGCCACAGAGGCCAGGCTAGGTGACCTCAGAAGGTGCGGACGCAGAGGCCCTCGAGGCCAGAGAGGAATAAGCATGGATGTCCAGGAACAAGGGTGAGGAGTCGGGGCTGGGAAACAGTGGGCCACAGGTACCCAGGCTGCTGGACACTGCCCACGCCAGGAGTGCCCCACCTCTGCCCCAGGCCAGGCCAGGGCCTACCGGCACCTACTGGGACGTGGACAAGAGCCATCAGGAACACTGCGGACATGGCCTCAGGAGAAGGGACTCTGACCAGCAAGACCTAGCCTCACAGGAAGCAGCAGGGCCCTGCCTCAGGCAGAGGGATGTGTCCGCAGGAGCATGGTGACCGAGAGCTGTTTTTTTGTACCACATGCGACAGCAGCCAGCGCTGGCCAGAGCCTGCTCAGGTCAAGCAGAGGCCCTGGGCCTGTCCCAGTGACCAGTACCCAGGGTGTCAGGGCAGCAGGCGGTCTGGTAAATGCCGTGCTTGGGGCAGCCTCGTTGCTCTCGGCTTCCTTCCAGTTGCTTGAAGCTTGAGGGTGGAGGATCAGGGGAGGGGCTTAGGGGTGGGACCGATGAGTGGGGAGAAGTAAGTCCCAGAGACCAGGGCTGGCCTGCCGGGTGAGGGAACCATGCCCCAAAGGACCCAGGGGCCCGAGGCCCCGCCGAGGGGAGCATGTGCAGACCAGGGGCACCTGCTCTGACCCTGTGCTTCTACCTTGTCTCAGACCCAGCCCTGGGCAGCTAGAGTGAGGAGCACCTGGGACAGTCGCCTCCGTGGTGACGAGGCTCAGCTCTCTTCCTTTCACATGGAGTCAGGCCAGAGTAGGACCCCGTGAGCCTCCTGCAGAGTCTGAAGTTTTATTTCGCAGCGAAGTATTGGGCGAAAGCGAAGGAGAGATGAACGCGGAAAACAGCACTGGCTCTTGGGACCCTGCATTGGACCCCAGCTCCTCCCAGAGGAGCATCTAAATAAATCCTGGCTCGTTTCATTGACAAACAAAAAGACTCAGATGCTGTCCAGGCTGTCCTCAGCTGCAGAAGCAGCAGCACCACTCTGACCCCATGTGTGACCTTGGCCCTCTGGAGGGGCCCAAGGGGCGGGGTGGGTCGAGGGCTGGGTTCTTGCTCACCCAGCTCTGTCTTCCTGGAAGGGGTCAGTGCTCAGTCCGCCCAGTAGGTATTTGAGGCCAGGCCTCCCAGATGGGGAGAAGCTGTCCAGTGGCTGCAGGGGTACCCATATCCAAGCCCCGGGGGAAGGCGGCTGGGGTGGACCGTGCTGCCTGCTACTGGGCCCTCGGGTCCTCCCTCTGCTGCAACCCGACGCCTCTCACAGAGCTTCTTCCACAGACACTGAGAATTCAGTCACCCCTTCTGGATGGGCTCAGTGAGGGCAGCAGCCTCTCCAAGGTAGTTTTAGTCCTGCCTGCAGCTCAGCCCCTGGCCAGTCCTCCAGCTCTGCCCCAGCCAGTGCCCTGTCCAAACTGGCAGCTCCAGCCCCAACTGCCGGTCTTGGGGCTGGAGCTGGTTCCCGGCAGGGTCAGCCTTTGCTGGGAGACAGGATGGTGAGTCAGCCTTGAGCCTGCACCAGAGCCCTCTCGGCTTGGAGGGGAAGCTGCCTGGCCTGATGCCATTCTGATGGGTCTCGCTGACAGGGTGCCGCAAAGCTGCTGCTTTTGCTCAGACAGGGAGGCGCTGCTGGCTCTAGGGAAGAGCCGAATGTTCACCAAGAATCCCCCGATTGGGGGAGGGGGGACAGGGAGGAGCCCCAAGTGGCAGGAAGCCAACCACAGAAAGCCACATCATGGACACACTGTGGAGGAGGGGCTTCTATGGAGAACAAAAGACCCATTTCTATCTGGACTTGCCAAACTGGGGAGCTTCAGGAGGAGAGAGGCACACATGCAGCCCCCCTGCGCCAGCCCAATTCCGAGCACACGCTGGACACACGTGCCCACTGCCGCGGACTGCCCTCCCTGGAGGACTGCATCACTGAAACATCGGAAGGGCCTCATTGTCAGGTGGCTGTGCGCTAACGCCTGACCCCACGAGAGCGCCAGGCCGCAGGAGAGCATGTGCAGCACACCGTCTGCTCATCGACTTCCCACCCTCCCTCCTCTTCCCACCGGTGGACTCTCCCAGTCTTTCCCGCAAACCCCACCTTATACACACATCGTCTTCCCGCACGGCCCCCACCTTGGCCTCACTTAGACCAAGACTCCAGACGTACACGTGACATCAGAGAGTGAGACAGAAACCAGGGCACACCATCCCCGACCCTGTCGGTCCCTCACCTAGCTGTGTCATCATGACAATTCCCGACATCAATAGTCACTGAGCAGAACAAAGTCCACTTGGAATCTAGGGGCGGCGCCCTGGGGGGGCAGGTGACGCCCCCACTGCAGAGGACAGTGAACCTCAGAGCTGCCACGGTCACTGGCCACCGCCCTCCCGGACGCACAGCCCGCCAGATGCTTGCTTCCAGTGCCTGCTGCCGCCTTTTCTTGCATGTGCCACCCCTGAGGGGTCCACCAAGCTCAGAGTACCTTGTCTGTCTGTACCTTCACGCCACAAGACAGGGAGCTAAGAGGCGGCCGTCGCGACTTTTCGGGGTGGGAAGATGGGGTTGGTCCCTAACAAGCGTGGGGAAGAAAGACCCTTTTTGTAAAGCCGAGGAGCGGGACTGGAGAAGGCAGCCAGGGCGGGGTCTGAGAGCCAAGAGGGGCCTCTATTGTCCTCCCTGGAGCCCGGCAGCCCCTCCTTTCGCGTGAGCGGGTGTTGGTTGGGGGCGGGGGGGCGGAGTGCGGGCGGTGGCCAGACCCTGGTGGTGGCGGGAGGAGGCGCAGCATCGCGCGGCGGAGCGGGGATGCGCGGTGCTGATGCTGCAGCGCCCGTGCCGCATTCTGCAGCGGCGCCCCCCGATTGGTCGCGCGCGGTGACGCCACGCAGGGTGCGGCAGGCGGGGCCCAGCCTATAAGAGCCGGCAGCGGGGGCGTCAGACTCTCCGCAGCCAGCCCGGCCGTCCGCTAGTCCCGCACCGCCCGCCACACGCACCGAGCATGAGGGAGATCGTGCACATCCAGGCCGGCCAGTGCGGCAACCAGATCGGGGCCAAGGTGAGGCCGCGCGCCGCACCCACGCGCCGGACCCCGCACCCAGCGCGCCTCCCGCGTCCCCACCCGAGCCGGCCCCCAGGGAGGGAAGCAGGGAGGCGCCGCGCACTCGAGCCGCGCCCGCCACCGCGAAGCCGAGAACAAAGCCCCTGGCCCACCCTGCCGCTCCCGCCCCCGCCTTTCTCCTGCCTTTGCGGGTCCCGGGGGCCCGCCCGAGCGCAGCGCCAGTCCACAGCGCAAGTCCTTCCGCAGCTGCGCCCTCCTCCCCTGGCTGCGGCCGTGCAGCTGGGGCTCTGGTTGGGCGTGGCCCTCTTTGGGGTCGCAACTCAGCCTTGAGCGAGATGGGTGGGGTGGGCAGGTTTGGGTGGGGCTGCCCCCTCAAAGCCATAATGATTCCCTCCGCCGCCCCACCAGGAACAGGAAGCGCCCCTTGCCCCCAACCGTGCTTCTTGGCCCCACCCTGTGCCTTTGTTGGGGGAAGGGTTGAACTCGGACTCGGTTGACCTTGGTCTAGAACTGGACTGCCCCTCGGCGCAGCCCCACATGGCCAGCCTCCGCCCCCCCGCCGCGGGTCGCGTTGGACATGGGAACAAAGCTGGGCTCTGGGCATGGAAAGCTCATCACCGCCGCCCCTCCCCTCCGTTGTTAGCCCACCTCACAGATGTCGGGACTGAGGCGGGAAGGGGAGATGGCATGTACCCAAGAAGTGGTGTCACGTCCCCAAGTGCGGGGAGACCGGCCCTTGCCCAAGGTCACACAACAAGTCCCTGCGGACACGCGCGCGGGGCCCAGGTGGGGTGGGTGCGGCGCTGCGGGCCGCGCTTCCTCGGAGCAATGCGCCGCCAGAGGGTAGCTTTGTCAGGACCAAGGCCAGGGACCCTGCGCGGGGGTTGTCGTCCAGCTGGTCCCCAAACCGGGCTAGGAGACAGGGCCTGGAGGGAAAGGGGCCGAGCAAGGCTTCTTCTGGAGGCTGTTGCCGTGGAAACCAGAGAAGAACAAAAAGCTGATTACAGCGGGGCTGGTGCAGCCACGTGGCTGACGTGTAAATTGCAACTTGGGCTCTAGGGTGGAGGCGCCCAGGATGGGGTCGCGGGAGGCGGTAGCTGGTGACTCTTAATCACGGAAGGGACAGCTGCGCCTGCCCGCGGAAGGGTCTGGGGGAGGGGGAGGCCTGGGGGACGAGGGCCTCAAATCGAATCAGGGCTCCTGGGCCAGTCGCCGACAGCTGCCCTGGCTGGGCGGGAGGGGACGAGGGCTCATTAATGGCACAGGGGCCAGGCCTGCCCTGAACATCTGCTCCTCGCGGGGTCAGGGTCACGGGGGAGGGAGGGCAGCGCTGAGTCCGCGGGGGCCGGGCGGAGCGGCGCAGTTACCCGCTCCGGCTGCTCCAACAGTGTCTTCCGCAGAGACCTTTTCCTGCTTCTCAGCGCTGTGACCCTTGGGTGTGTCCATTATTTTTTATTCCTCTCCCGCTGAGTTTTACTCATGTTCATTTTAAAGTTTGGTTTCTGATCCTTTCTTACAATTAAAACAAGAAAGAGCGGGTCGTGGGAAGGAGAATCGTGTCTCCCTTTTCCAAGCACAGCCCTTCGCGGTGACTGATGGGAGGGGCTGAGCGGTTTCCCTCAGGCCTCTCTGCCCTGGAACCCTTCCAGAAGGCAAACTTGGGGAAAGTGCTCAGGCCCCCTCCACCCCTAGCCCCCCCAACCTCCCACCCCCGCCCAGCAGCTCGGCCTCCGCCCTGGGCCGGCAGTTGCTTGGCCATTTCTGTTTCCTCGTGAGTGGGGAGGGCACACTTTTCCACCAGCCGCAGCGGGCTGGGCCTGGCACGGGGCTCTGCTTTCCTGCTTACAGGTTGTTGCCTGGTGCCCGGACCAGACTGCCCGCTCTGGGGAGGGGTGGTGGGGGATGCAGGGAGGTTGAGGCCATTGGGGCTAGGAGAGGATACGTCTCTCCTGAGCAGTAGCATGACGGCCTTAATGACTTGCAATAGTGACCACTAGTGTTGAGCGCTGTGCCAGGTGCTTTACTCACGTCACCTCAGCAGGGTGTGGTGAAAGCGAGTGTCGCCTTTCCATCAACAATGAAAAAACTCAGCACTCCGGGAAGAGGAGGCAGCTGCCTGGACGACAATGAATCTGTGTCTGCGTGGATACAGCGGGATGCGCGGGGTACCCAACACCGCCCAACAGGGGGATGAGTCCGGGGACCCCCTCCTCCCTTAGGGGCAGGCAGGGCCGTCCTGGAGCCTTTGTCTGCGCCCCCTCCTCCCGGCCTTAGGGCGGGGCGCGGAGGGGAGGGGCCTGGCCCTGACAGCAGCGGGGGAGGGTTTTCCACGGTGTCCTCACTCCGCCCCCTGTCCCAGCGCTTTCCCAATGAGTCACCACGGCGCCCTCCCTGTGCAGGGAAGCGGGGAAGGCCATGGGGTCTTGGAGGGGCTTGATGCCCCAGAGTCGGCCCGCCCTCCCTCCGAGAGCCGCTGCACCCTCTTGTCTGTGCCCCTGAGCGGCGAGCGGCAACAGATCAGCACCGCGGACAGCGCCGCGAGCGCAGAGCCTGACCTGCCCCAAACACCAGACAAAAAACCTGGAGTCTGAAATAGGAGATGTGGTCTGGACCTTGGGGTTCATGGCCATCTGGCAGTTTTCTCATCGGTAGTGATGATCGTAATTACTTCTTATTTAATTTACAAAAAGGTATTTTGTTATTTATTAAATGTTACATGATCTGTTTTACTGAGATATCCATTAACTATTTTAAATTATAATTTTTATTAGTTTTAACCACAAAAGCAAGTATTAATATATTCTCCTTCTAAAAAACTGACACTGTGCAGGTCAGGCTAACGTGCCTATTTAACCACCTGCCTCTCTCCGTCGCTGCTCCCACAGGACACGTTTGCTTCCCGCTTGTCCTGTCCCTGCTCTGAGCGTGTGAGCCATGCGTCTTTGCAGAAAAGGGCAGCGTCTGTCGTGAGGGTCCCTTTTCTACTCTATGCACCGTTGCTCATTGTGTTTGGGAGACCTCATGTCGGTGGTGGTCTTTTACTGTGCCACAGTACTGCAAAGCATGCTGACTTTTTAAAATTATCTTTTATTTTTATTTAAGTTATCTGTGCTTATGGCTTTGCCAACTGAAATAGCATCTAAGGTCTTTTAGCTCAATGAAGCCCATATTTGCTGAATGCTTTTGTGTGTCAGGCCTCATGCCAACCACTCGACGTGGGTACCATCATCACATCTACTTTCCAGATGACAAAGCTGAGGTCCCGAGAGGTGCGGTCACTGTCACACCTTGGCCGGTGCTGGGGTCTGCACCCACTCTGGACCCTCACCTCCTGGAAGGCCATGCCTTCCATAGATGTGTTGGAGACACAGCATTCTCTCCTAGCCCCACAAGTGCCATCCCCCCTCTATGGAAGCTGTGGGTGTCCCCAAAGCCAGAGGTTTGGGGTGCCCAGGGCTGTGAGGACCAAAGCCCTGGGCTCACCTTGTGGACAGCCTCAGGGTGAAGGAGGCATGGGGAACCAGGCAGCAGTGGGAAGCTGTGATCAGACCCTAAGTGCCTCAGTGACATTTCTGTGCATTTATTTATTTTTCTACATACAAAATTAACACACACAAAAATAAAACTTACAAGTGACAGAAATGCACAAAACAGGGAAGGAGTCTAGCCCTTAGCCCCCATGTGGCTGAGAGGGGACCTCTAACCTCAGATAAAAGTCTCTGGTGAATTGCCAGGATTCCTCTATACATTTTATAATAATGACACTGTTTATACTTTTCAGCTTTTTAAGCAATTTTATCTTTAATCTTTTTTTGTGTGTGAAATTAAAACATGCACGTGACAAAGAATTCTGAAAGAACCAAAGGCCATACCATGGAAAGACCACGAGCCGGGCCACAGCTGCCAGAAGGCGACCATGTGTCTGTCGGAGACATCCATATATAGATAAGCATGTGCAGACTGTTCTCTAACTGCTTTTTAAGTGGGCTGTCTTGTCACGAGCACATGACTTCTGTGGAGGACTTGACACCCATTCATCTTCTGAAAGTCATCCCAACCCTGAGAAGCAAAGGGGAGGGGCACTGGGAAGTCACACAGCTTGTGACCAATGACCTGCCCACATGGGCCAACTGGAAGTGCCTGGGGCAGGGGCAGAGCCCTGCAGCCTTCCCTCCACCCAGGGTGCGTGTCCTTGTGTGGACACATGCACTAATAACTCCACACAGCAGTCAGCCTCCACCACATGCCATTCGCATGCTGCACAGAGTAACCTAGTTTGTTCTTACAGTGACTGGTTTTTGTCATCAGGCCCATTGGACAGATGAGGACACTGAGGCCCAGAGCATCTTCGGGACCTGCGCAAGGTCACACAGCTGGGAGGGGTGGTCCAGCTCCTCGCGGAGGCCCTGGACTGCCCTTTGCCTGCTGTGGCTGTGGGAGCAGAGCTTGAGGGGTGCTGTGGGTTCCTGCCCAAGGATGGATGAGCAGTGTGGGCAGCAGGAGGCTGTAGGCCCTAGGGTGGTGCCAGCTGAGTGTGGGCAGGCTGGGGAGTGCCGGGCAGAGGGCCACATGTACCCTGGACTCCGTTTCCATCACTTACCTTCTCTGGGCCTCAGTTTCCTCATCTGGAAAGGGAATAATAGGGATCAGCCACAGAGGGTGTTTGCTGCTGACCCTGGCCGGCAAGTGTGCAGCTGGGTCTGCGGGCCTGTGTCGGTTGAGCTTGAACTACTCTGAGGGCTCCGGTGACCGTGGACGTGGATATTTATGACAGTTTTCTCATAAATGACAGGTTGGGGCTCTTCCAAAGTCTCTCAAAGGGACTAGTGCAGGCTTTGGGTGCAAGCTCCTGATTTTATACCCAGGGATTCAAGGGCACAGGAGGGCAAGGGCCAGGTGAGGGTCCTGGCCACCTGCTGACCCCACCCTCCCCCCGCAGTTCTGGGAGGTCATCAGCGATGAGCATGGCATAGACCCCAGCGGCAACTACGTGGGGGACTCCGACCTGCAGCTGGAGCGCATCAGCGTCTACTACAATGAGGCCTCCTGTGAGCCCCCGTCCTGGGCTGCGGGCGGGGCGGGTGGGCATCTCGATGCCGGGTCCCAGGACCTGCTGCTCTGCTGGTGGCTGGCAGGTGTGACTCGAGGCTCACAGAATAAAGACAAGGAACCCCTGTCAGCGTGAGAGTCAACGTGTGCCGTGGCCATGAAACACGGGCACAGTCCCAGGGAAGGGGCAGGGCTGGGCGGGGGTCCCCGGAATCCTTGGGCAGAAGCTATTTAGCAGCGACTGTAAAACAATGTCCATATCGGATATGAGATTTGGTCCTGGCTGGCTGTGGTGTCGGTCCCCATTCTGCACATGGTTCCAACCTCTGTGGCCCACATAACCTGTGCCTCTTCCTTCAGCTCACAAGTATGTGCCACGGGCCATCCTGGTGGACCTGGAGCCCGGCACCATGGACAGTGTTCGGTCTGGGGCCTTCGGACACCTCTTCAGGCCTGACAATTTCATCTTCGGTAAGTGTCCCGTGTTCCACACTGATGGCAGACCCCATACCAACAAGAACAAATGGGCACAGCCGTTGTCGCTGCGACCTCTCAGTGCAAAGGTGACTTTGCGTTCTGCAGTTGGCAGTGGAGGCCCAAAGACAGAAACCAGTACGTGTTTTTAGCAAAACTAGGTGTGAAATGGAGAATTAGGCTGATGGGGTCATTAGGGAGCTGGTGGGACAGAGGCAGGGCCTCCGGAGGAGTGGTCTTCACCAGTACAGCATCGTGATAAGAGGGCAGGTGGTCCTCGTGCCCACGGCTGGTGGCAGGGCCCTGGACGCTCCCACAGCAACAGGAAGAGGGCCTCACCGCACTTCTACCTTCCCAAGCTCAGCACCCCAACCCATGGGCACTGATCCACATCCTGACCCCGAGCTGCAAGGGACTCTGGGGGTTGTAGTTCATGCTTCCGGCATGGCAGGCCAGAGGGTGGGGGGCAGTGGGGGCAGCCAATCCACTCGCCAAGGACCCTTTCATGAGGCAGAGCGGGACCTGCAGCCCATGTTCTCAGCTTTTGACCAGAGGCCTTCACGAGGCAGCCAGGCAGCGGGGGCCCCAACACACAGCATGGCTGCCGTAGAGGCCTCGGGGAGCGCGGGAGGGTGTGGGCACCCCACTTTGTAGAGGGCATGCGGGCCAGAGTTCTGACCCCACCTGTGCCATCTCCCAATCCCCACGCAGGTCAGAGTGGGGCCGGCAACAACTGGGCCAAGGGCCACTACACGGAGGGTGCCGAGCTGGTGGACTCGGTGCTGGACGTGGTGCGCAAGGAGTGTGAGAACTGCGACTGCCTGCAGGGCTTCCAGCTGACCCACTCGCTGGGCGGCGGCACGGGCTCGGGGATGGGCACGCTGCTTATCAGCAAGGTGCGCGAGGAGTACCCCGACCGCATCATGAACACCTTCAGCGTGGTGCCCTCGCCCAAGGTGTCGGACACCGTGGTGGAGCCCTACAACGCCACGCTGTCCATCCACCAGCTGGTGGAGAACACGGACGAGACCTACTGCATCGACAACGAGGCCCTCTATGACATCTGCTTCCGCACCCTCAAGCTGGCCACGCCCACCTACGGGGACCTCAACCACCTGGTGTCGGCCACCATGAGCGGCGTCACCACCTCCCTCCGCTTCCCCGGCCAGCTCAACGCCGACCTGCGCAAGCTGGCCGTGAACATGGTGCCCTTCCCACGCCTGCACTTCTTCATGCCCGGCTTCGCCCCGCTCACCGCCCGGGGCAGCCAGCAGTACCGCGCCCTGACGGTGCCCGAGCTCACCCAGCAGATGTTCGACGCCAAGAACATGATGGCCGCCTGCGACCCGCGCCACGGCCGCTACCTGACAGTGGCCACCGTGTTCCGGGGCCGCATGTCCATGAAGGAGGTGGACGAGCAGATGCTAGCCATCCAGAGCAAGAACAGCAGCTACTTCGTGGAGTGGATCCCCAACAACGTGAAGGTGGCCGTGTGCGACATCCCGCCCCGCGGGCTCAAGATGTCCTCCACCTTCATCGGCAACAGCACGGCCATCCAGGAGCTGTTCAAGCGCATCTCGGAGCAGTTCACGGCCATGTTCCGGCGCAAGGCCTTCCTGCACTGGTACACGGGCGAGGGCATGGACGAGATGGAGTTCACCGAGGCCGAGAGCAACATGAACGACCTGGTGTCCGAGTACCAGCAGTACCAGGACGCCACGGCCGAGGAGGAGGGCGAGATGTACGAAGACGACGAGGAGGAGTCTGAGGCCCAGGGTCCCAAGTGACGCCGCTGGGGGGTGGGGGGGCAGGCTGCAGCCAGGGCCAAGAGGTCTGTGCCCCCCGCGCTGTGCGGCCACCGACGCCGCCCCAGCCTCGCCCCGCCGGCTT
Organism: Pteropus medius; assembly: GCF_902729225.1. Taxonomy (NCBI): domain Eukaryota; kingdom Metazoa; phylum Chordata; class Mammalia; order Chiroptera; family Pteropodidae; genus Pteropus; species Pteropus medius. The sequence goes on from NW_024352000.1 coordinate 720,426, forward strand.
CCGTCACGCCACCCTAGGGCTCCCACGTGTCTGTCCTTCAGTATTTACAGCATCCCCAGCCCACGCGAGTCTACTCGGCTCCGTCTTCCCATAGGCTGTTTCCATTTTTGTGTCCCTCATTTGTCTCTGCTTTATTGTCAGCTCCAGGCCTGGTGTTTCCTTTTATGGGTTTTTTTTTTTTTTTGGTTGTTGTTTGTTTTTTTCTTGTTTTTTTTTACTGGTTCATGTTCATATTTGGGAGGATACTTAATAAATTTATTGCTGTCAGATACCCTTGCCTGGCGCTAGAGATTTCTTTTTATTCTGGAAAGTTGGACCCAGAGGGGTGAGGAGAGGCAGACAGGCAGCCTGGGTTGGGTCAGGACAAAGGGCCATTTTCTACCAGGCTAGTGGCTGAGACAGCCCTGTCCTTAGAGCTTGCAGGTGTCTCAAGGCACAGTCTCTAAGGGGATCCTGGAAGTGGGGTGCAGGGACTCCTGGAAGTGGAGGTGGAGGAAAATTGGGCCCATCTTGGATGCGGCATTGTCTCAGAACCCCAGGCATGGCACTGCCATGACTTGGGAACAATCCTTGCTCTCCTACAGTGTGACTCACATTCCAGAGTTTTCCTCTGGCTCATCTGTGTGCTGGACGTTACAGGCAGGAAGCCCAGGACCCAGCTGGGAGGTAGGAAGGGGGGACCTGGAGCACGCCCTGGGAAAATGTGGAGTGTTGGAGGGTGGGCTTGGGCCCTGCGAAGGAGTGGTTGTCAGTGAGTTGTGGCTGCCGCATCCAGGCACAGGCAGGCAGGGAGCGATGCGCAGCCCCGTGCGCCCCCTGGTGGTCATTTCCTGTGGCCTCAGGGTGCTTGGTGTCCTTCAAGGGGCCCTGCAAGGTGCTACCCTGGCCACCCACTTCCTTCTGCAGGGAAAGAAGTGGGAACCTGGACAGGCACCAAGTGCCAGGGCCCACATGAGTGTGTGCAGAGCTGGACTGGCCAGAGCCCTCTCCACTCAGCCACCCCGTACCCAAGCCCTCGGGGCAAAGCTATGTTTTCCAGCCTGGCTCCCACAGGACGTAAAAGTGCTTTTGGTGAGGCTGCACTGCGTGCCTCACCCTTCTCTGCAGATATATACGCAGGAGATGAGATGCTGAGGGGACCGAAGGTCGGAGGGGCCGACTATCGGGCTGTGGCCCGGACGTAGGCCAGGCCCTGGTGCCCTGAGCAGCACAGAAGTGAGTCCTGGGAGCCGACACTTCGGGCACCTGCCCTGTGCCAGGCCGGCTTCAAGCATCTCCCACCTGCTCACCACCTCTCCCATGAGACAGCCAAGTGACATGTGTGTGACTGTTGGCCACACGACGGGGATTTGAGCCCTGTGCTGGGTCCTCACCACCATATGGTGAAGGAGGCTGGAGGGGAGCAGAGCACCCACCACGCATCCCTGGGGCTCCGCAGGCCTGCCGGCCTCCACAGAGCTGCACGCAGGTGTCCATAGCTCAGATTCGAAAAGGGTTCTGTGACCCAGGAAGAGTTGAGACACCTGCCCAGTGTTGACGAAGGTCTCCCGACTCCACCCAGTCACTGAAACCCACAGGTGCTCATGCTGGACCCCAGGTGCATTCTGTTACCGGGCCCCACACACATACCCCCTTTAACTTTCACATTATTACCCACATTTCACAGCAAAAAAGGAGGCTCGGAGAAATGAGGCATTTGCCAGCTGGCAAGCGGCAGAGCCGGGTTTCTGGCCCAGGTCTGTGTACATCTGCATGTTGCTTAAAATGTCCACACTTCCCTCACGAGCACGTGTGCCCACAAAAACTTTATCTTTGCTCACATCGCGTCAGGTGTGCCAGCCTCCTTGGGCCACCTGCCTTCGTGGAGCTGGTTTTGAGGCCAACCCCTTCACCCCTTCTCCTTCCAGACCCAGGTGAAGGCACAGGAACCTGGCACTTCCCGCCCCCCAAAACCTCTGCTGCTCCCTAGAGTTCCTCCTTGGTGGGGCCCCCAGCCGGTTCTCTCCCAGGAGCTTCCAGCTCCTTGCATCTGCAGTCACTCTGCTCTCATGCCTCGCCCTACATCACGGACGTGGAGCCCTGCGCTCTGACGGACGCCTGCCTGACCCACTGGACTCCCAAGCTCCGCTCTGCAGGAGCGCACGTGCAGCAGCAGAGCAGCCCGTGGCCAGTCACAGGCCGTCCGCGCCAGCAAATCCATGTATCTGTTACACCTGCAAAGGGGGGGTTGTTTGCAGGGATGCACGGGCAGGAGGAAGCAGGAGGAGCCAGCTCAGTGGCTACTCACTCTTCCAGAACATTCTAGAAGGGCCTGCCTGGCATGTCAGTGAGCACTACCCAATAGGTAGTGTTTTAGGTCGGCCACCTCCTTGGCTGTTTGCCCTCAGGTCCACCTGTCCATGTCAGTCTGGGCGAAGGGCCAGGGGCACACTCCAGCCTCAGCCCTCCCGGTGTCCTTTGCCTGGCCAGCGTGCAGGGCATGCTCAGTGGCTAGGAGATGGCCTCACACCCAGGGGTGGGGCTGCCCAAGCAAATACAGGACACCCAGTTAAACTGGAATTTCGGGTAAACAGGAACAAGCTTCCACTTGGGGGGCATGTGACTACTATGCAATCGTTCCTTAGTTGCTAAACCCAATAACTCTAGACTGGGGGCCCTGGGAGGGCCACAGCTGGACCCACCGTGGAGAGCCAGGTGGTCTTGAACCCGTCTCTCCCTCCATAACCCTGAGGGGTTTGCGTGCTTGCTGTTTGCAGAGGCGTGAAGACAGACTGTCAGAGGCAGGGCCATGTTTGAATGGAGGAGATGGGCGGCCGAACAAACACCATTCTTACCACCCCTGGGGACAGTGGCAGCCTGAGAGAGGAGAGGACCCTGGAGTCTGCCCCTCTCCATGTGGCCAGCTCATCTCCCCTCTCTAGGGTGCTTTCCAGCTGGAAAGAACAAGTTCCTGCTTGTGTGTTAGGAGTTGGAATTCCACATAGATTCATTTGAAAGAAAAGACGTTTGCTCTTAAAATTCTTTGAAAACTATTTGCTTAGATAATTACAAATGAGCACATACACACGCAGGTACCGATAAAGCCCAGCCTTGGAAGACCACCAGATGCAGCCGCTCCTCTGGAGTGTGGAGTGGGGTGGGATGTGGTTTTCCCCAGCAGGAGGGGCCAGGGGCACGTGGGGTTCCGAGGATAGGTGCACCCGGGCAAAACTGAAGTGAAGTTGAGTCCCCGTGGGCAGGATGTGATGCCCAGGATCCTAGTTCCTGGGTGCACTACAGACTTGAAGCAGCTGTGAGGCACTGAAACCCCCCACCTGGAGCTCACACCTTCTCTGGGTTAGGTGACCATGTGACTCAGACACGCCAGGCAGGAGCCAGACACCCATCGCCACTACTGTGGTTGCAAACATCATTTCTCACAGTCTGGGAGTTTCAAAAATTATACCCGCTGTAACCTGAATGTTGTGTCCCCCTCCCGATCCGTATGTCAAATCCTCATGTGACGGCATGAGGAGGCGAGGCCTTTGGGAGGTGATGCAGTCACAAGGGTGGGACCCTCGTGAATGGGCCTAGTGCCCGGAGAGCACTCACCATCACTATGTGAGGACACAAGGGGAAAACGGCCGTCTGAAACCCAGCAGAGGCCCTCGCCTGCCCTTGACCACGCTGGCATCCTGAGCTCAGACCTCCGGACTCCAGAACCGTGAGGAATAAATTCCTGTTGCTCATGTCGCCCTGTCTGTGGTGCGTCGCTATAGCACCCCTAGTGGACTAAGAGAGCAGCACCCTTGGTGCCGACCCACAAAAGCGCTTGTTACAGGCTGTCCTCAGGGGCTGCGACAAGTGCTCAGCCTAGGCGGGGCGGTTTATTGCTCCCGATAGCATATTCAGAAGCATCAAGATTTGAACCTACCCTCCATCCAAGCACACTGAGGCAAACACTGAAAACAGCGCAGATGTTCATCAGCAGGTGAGTGGATAAACTACCTGTGGCCCCTCCACACCATGGATTACACGACTGACAACCACCACCACATGAATGGGTCTCAGAATAATTAAGCTGAGTGAGAGGAGCCAGTGGGAATAAAGAGCACAAAATAAGAGGACATACACCTCTAGAAAATTCTAGAAAATGCCACATAGTGGCAGAAAGCAGCTACCGGCCGTTGCCTGGGGATGCGGTGGGGCAGGGAGGGACTGCGAGGGGAGTAAGGAGATGACCATGATGGCGGATAGGCTGACGGCCTGAGCACGGGCCAGTGCTCACCAGACGCACACCAAGGCGCATGTCGCCTCCTGTGTGTCCACCACACTTCGTTGACGCGGTTAAGAGAACAGAGACTCCCAGCAGCTGCCATCTCACCGCAAATCAAGGCCAAGCGCCCGCGCGGCCCGCAGCCTCCCCGTCTCCCGCCCTCTCCTCCCACTTCCCCTGCGGCCGAGCTGCTCCCCGCCAACGTGCTTGCTGTGTGCGGGGCCCCAGACTCTCGGTTCCCTGGGCCTTCTCGCCGAGGCTCCCCTTCCCAGTGCTTCCCCCCAGCTCTGCGGTGCCTCTTCCCTTCCCACCCTTTGGGTCTTGAGCTCGGTGTCCTCCTCCCCTGACCTTGTTTCTACCTTGTCACCCTTTTTATTTCCTTCTTAGCACTCGTTACATCTGCTCTTAATTTGCACCTTTGCTTATTTTCTGCTGGCTCCTTGAGTACTGGGACCTTGTCTGTCTCCTCACCTCTGTGTCACAGAGCCTCAACTGAGGCCTGGGTCAGCAGAGTCAGCTCCGCAACTGCTGCTAACACGCATTTGTGCAGAGGGCCACCTGCCTGCTGGGACCTTCTTTCTCTCAGGGCCCGCATCGCCCAGGCTCCCTTCCCTCCCTCAGTCCGTGTAGCTAGGCGCCTACAGCGTCCAGGCTCATTCCAGGCCTGAGGCAGTGAGGAGCAAACAGAATCCGAGCTTGCAGCCCCCTGGTTCCAGTGGGAATGGGGTGGGGGTGACAATGAGTAAAATGAGAATGCATGAGCCAGTGATGAGGGTGGCAGAGGGGAACAAAACAGGGAGTGGGGGAAGTAGGAGAAGCTCCCAACGCCGGCTTCTCCCACCCCATCCCCCCGCCCTCCACTGAGCAGCCCCCGACCTGGCTCGGCGCCAGCCTCCCGCTCTGTAAAATGCGCAGAACGCCAGCGCTGTCCTCCCTCCCCAGCTGCGAACACCACACAGGCCCGCGCAGGTGGCAGTGCGTGAGGGAGGGTGGCTGCCTCTCCAGCAGATTCTCTTTTCCTTTTTTCCTCCTCACTCCCTGGGGTTTAAAAAAATATTAAACACCACCATTTTAAAAGTGTGAATTCAGTTTAAAGCCGGGCTTTTGTAATTACGGAATATCTAGGAAACGCAGCCCCTTCCCACACCATCCTGAGCAGGCGACACCAAGTGTCACCCATTTCCCAGAGCGGGTCGTGGAGGCTGCGGGGCGCGCAGACTGCGGGCGGCGTGTCATGAGCCTCCGGGCCGCAGGTGGCAGCAGCGGGCGGCGGGGCCGGATACAATGTTGCGAGGGCGGCGGGGCGGGTTACAATGTAGCCGGGGCGGCGGCGGTCAGGTGAGCGGAGGAGGGGGGCGCCCAGGCGGGTCGGTGAGGGGCGGGGGTGCTGGGGGTGGAGAGAACCGGGCTCTGGGCCCTCGGTGCCCACTCGGCCTTCGGCGACCCGGAGCTCGGGGACCTTTCTTTCCCGGAGCGACACCGAGGGCACAGGGGGTGAGGGACCTGCCCGAGGCACCCACTCACTCCCTAGGAGGGTTCAGACCCGCGGGGTCTGGACGCCCACTTTCCGGTTCTCACCCCAGCGAAGACGCGTTGGTGGCCTCAGCTGTCCCCCACCTCACTCGGGCAGGGCTTAGCTCCCCAGACGAGGAATGGCCTCCCCAGGTGACACTGTCACCTCTTCCTGCGGTCAGCGCGCTCTGTCTGTGGACTTTGGGGTCCCATGGCTGTGCCCTCCTCCACCGATGCTGGGTCGTTCTGAGCCTCAGTTTTCTCACCTATGAAATGGGCAGGGTGGCAGAGGAGGCCTGCCCCCATGTGGGCTGGTTAGTGATGGTGCATACCTACTGTTGTGGGCAAAGGCGGGGCAGGTATGTTTGGGGTTGGCTGGGTCCCTGAGGCTAGCGGTCACTCTGCCAGGCTTCAGTGGCAAACGATCCTTAAAGGGACAGTAGCCCCGCCCCTGCCGGGTCCTGGCAGGCCTCCTTCCAGGGATGAGCCTCCGGGCCGCAGGTGGCATGTGTTCCCCGCTGCCCGCTCCAGGGAGAATTCTAGGGGCCTCCGGTGGTGCTGGGGCCGAGCCCCTGGCAGGACGTGTTTGGTGGTGGCGAGCGCCCCTGAGCTTCAGCCCCGGGTCCCTCAGCTCCCGGGCAGTCCCTGGCCCTCATTCTTAGGCTCCCTTTAATTGCTGAGTCGGTAGGGGCAGTCTTGGGAGGAGGGCAGAGTGGGCAGCAGCAGGTGTTCTCTATTCCTGACCGTTCCCCTGCGAGGCCAAGCCTGAATTCTGGGTGCCCCTGGTGTGGCGGTGGGGCTGGCTGGTGCACTGCACCCCCTGAACCCATGTGTGGGAACATCGTGTCTGCCCTGAGGGAAATATGATTCCCCAACTTGGCAGGAGGGAAACTGAGGCTGAGAGAAGTCAAGCGGTCCCACTCATTGGGTCATCCAGGGCCCCCGTGCCAGGCCTGGGGCTGGCACTGCCCACGAGGAGGTGAACAAAAGATGCTTTTTCCTGGGAGTGGGCAGCCCAGAGGAGAACTTCTGGGGGGAGCTGGGGGGCTCCTGCCTTTGGATTCCTCTGCCATGTTTTAGAGACCCCTGGGGGGCTGGTCATCACATGAGGACAGTGACAGTTTGCTCGGTAGCAGCTCTGGGCTCTGGGCTTCACTGCCATATACAAACATGTAGGCCTTTCGCCCACCCTGGGAGGTAGGCATTCTCCCTAATTGATGGGCAGGAAAATGGGCACGTGTAGCTCGTCAGTGCGAAGGCCAGAGTCTAAATCGAGGCTGCCTGATTCTTGACAATACTAGTGACAGTGATGATAATATGTCGTGCCCGGTGTTTACTGGATGCTCGCCATGTGTTCAGAAGTTTTATTGCCTAATTTAATTTTAACAGTAGGTGCTGTTATTACCCCTATTGGAAATATGAGAAAACAAAAGCAAAGGAAGGGTCAGGCATCCGCCCAAGGTCACACAGCCGGGAGCTTACAGAGCTAGGACACTGCAGTACAGGGCGGGGTCGTGTTATCACCACAAGGTAGTGGGCGTGATCAGTCGGGATCTGTTTTGGTTTCAAGAGACAGAAATCTCTCTCCCAATAACAGTAGTTTAAACAGAAGTTTATTTCTTTCCCTTTTGAATGAAGCTGGGGGTAAGCAGCTCAGGGCTCTATGTCACAACCCAAGGTGGCTGCTCCAGCTCCACCCATTACATCTGCATCCCAGCTAGCAAGAGGCAGAGGGAGGGCTTGGGCTTCGCTCTTTTTAAGAACAAGTCCCAGAAGTCTCATGGGATCTTTCTGTTTACATCTTATTGGTCAGAACATCTAGCTTCAAGGAAGCTGGGAAATCACATAAGCTGAAAATCAGGGTTCTCCACTGTCAAAGAAAAATCAGACCTGGACGGTTGTTACAACAGTAGAAACAGACTACTCAGGACCATTGCTAAGGGTGGCCGAACTGACCTAATGGGGTCTTTGCTGAAGGCAGGCCGGGGAAAGCCGACGTCTGGGGTGGGTAGCAGGAACGAGGAGCCCAATCAGATAAGAGGGCAATCAGGTATCGGGGGGGGGGACTCCTGCCAAACGGACTTCGCAGAATTTTTGCCAGAGCTGGGTTTACAAGGAGGGGCACAGACGGGCCTAGGAGAAGGTTCGGGAGCCTGAGTCAAGTCGGGCCAAGCAGAGAGTCTGTGTCACCACTCAGGAAGAAGGGGCGAGTGAATCCCAGATGGCTGAGTCTCCCCTGCACTCTGGGTGCTTCCTAGGACACTGTGGCATCTGCCATGGAGGTGGGGCTGGGGTACTGGGCCTCAGTGTGAGCCGCCCAAAGCCATCAGGTAATAAGATGGACCTTGAGCCCGTGGCACCTGTGACCTCTGGGCTTGGCCTGGGGCAGGCAGGCAGTGGGTGCTGCGCTCTGCCAGACTGAGACTCTCCCCGACATGCCCAGCACAGAGGCCAGACAGGCAGGACAGGTCCTGCAGGTGCTGTGGGAGTTCCTGGCCCAGGTGCAGGACAGCTGGCACTGGGCAGGGGTGAGGGGTACCCAGCAGGGCTGTCTGTCCCCTCTGGGCTTAGTTCTTACTTGGAAGGAACAGATAGTAGACATAGGATTGTCTTTTATAATGATGAATTATTTCAGCCTGTAAACAGGTGTACAGAAAGCATATTTAACAGCCAGGCACTTACTACAAAGCTTTAAAAAAACCTCTCTGACTTCCTGTAAACCTGTCCATAGAGGGAGAGAGGCTAAGGCGCTCAGCCCAGCCATTTAGGTGGGTGCCTGGGGTGGACACTCCCACTCCAGCCCAAGCCCTCCCTCTGCCAGGAGCCATCAGCCCTGTGTGCCCAGTGTGCTGAGCTCCAGGGAGGGGACACAGTGCCAGGCAGTGAATGAAACACTTCTGCTTGTTGTCTGGGACCCAAGGTGTGAGGCCACCCCTTGACTCAGGCCCCGTAGGGCATCGGCGGGAACGCAGGCCAGTGCGGCGCAGGCAGCGGCGGGGCCTCTGTGGGGCACTGGTGAGACGGGCTCTGCCCAAGGCCACACTGCGGGTGGCGGAGAAGGCCTGGGCCCTGCACCGGCTCCAGTGTCCAGCCTTGTGCTCCGATGGCCGTCGCCGACTGGTATGTTCAGGCACTGTAGCTTTGGGGTGTTCTGACAGGAAAGGGGTGACTTGGTCCGGGGGCCCGGAGTGAGGAAGGCATGTGTCACGGGGTCTGTTGAGCCTTTTGTTCTCGTGGGCCGCGAGGCCATAGCTGGACCACAGCCAAAGGACCCTGTGCTGGGAGCCAGGGGGCCCGGGTTCCAGACTGTCTGGCTAAGTCAGGCTGAGCCAGGTCTTGCTTCTAGCCCTGCCCACCCCCTCTGCATGATGGGAGTATGCTGGATGTCGCGGAGTGCCGCCACGGGGCAGGGGGCGGAAAGGGGGCTGAACTGGTCTGGGGAGGGGCTGAGGATGGAGACCGTGGTGTGGGGGCCTTCTCCCAGACCCCCCTGGGGAGTGGAAGAGGCATCCGCTCTGAAAGCCCAGAAACGCGGAGGAGACAGGCACGGTGAGCGCGGGGGCTGGATGCTCACCTCTGCCTCATCCCGGCCCGCAGGTGGGGTGCTATGGAATGTGATGAGAAGCTGGCCCGGTTCCGGCAGGCCCACCTCAACCCCTTCAACAAGCAGCTGGGACCAAGGCAGCATGAGCAGGGGGCCGGCGAGGAGGCCCCAGACGTGGCTCCTGAAGGTGGGTGTCCAGGGAGGCCCGAGTGGCCATGACACCTGCCCCCGCCCTCTCTTCCTGGGCTTCCGAGAGCTGGCACTATGCTGGCTGCTCCTTTTCTCCATAACACAAACGACTTCCTACCTGTTTTGTCCTTTACTTTTTTCTGCCTCCTTGTTAGGACGAACACTCCTGAGGGCAGGGATTTGTGACTGCCTTGTCTCTGCTGTGGCGCAGGCCCGGCTCACAGCAGCCCCCCTCAGGGAACACTTGGGGCGTGAACTCAGTGCTGAGTGCTGGGGGACAGGGCACCTGTCAGGGTGGCAGCGCCCAGAACTGCAGGCGGAGTCGATGGGGTGCGTGCGCAGCAGTGACCTGGAGCCCACACGGGGGCTCAAGGACTCTGTGTGCAGCACCCCCTCCCACGGCCTTTCTGGGATCCAGTCGGGTTTTTAGGGGTACAGCCTTACGGACCTTTTTTAGCACCTTGGTCGTCTTCTGTGTCTTCTTTGAATGGCTCTTTGTTACCTGCACAAGGGTACAGCTCCTTTGCAAATGGCAGGTGCCAGGGCAAGGCCAGGCTTCTCTTGGCACCTCCTGTGGGCTCCCTGAATCCCTGAGCACCCCACCCCTGGCCAACCTCGCCCCCTCGTGGGGGAAGGGCAGACTGACTTTTCTCTCTCTGTTGTCCTCACCCCTGGTCCTGCGCCCCTCCCCTGCGCTCGCTCCAGAGGTCCTGCCGGAGCTGCCCCCTGTGGAGCCAGAGTTCCACTGTGCTGAGCGTGTGATGGATCTCGGTCTGTCTGAGGACCACTTCTCTCGCCCCGTGGTAAGTAAGGTTCAGGGTCTGGGGTGACACTAGGTGAGCACCCAAGCTGTGAGGAGCCACCCATTCCCTCATCAGCCCACCCTTGGGCACTGGGGCCATGTCTATCTCAGCCAGGGTTCCTGGGCCTCGAATCTGAGGCCCCTGTGACATCTGATCCTAGCCATGGAGACAGGCTGGACCTGGCGTTTGGTGGCCTGAGGCCGCCGTTCTCATGTAGGGCTGCTCCAGTCCCCTACACTCCAGGTTCTCGTGGAGCAGACGGGAGGGCTGACTTCTCTAGGGACCTAGGGAATCTGGCAGACCTGCTGTGGGGGACGGGAGGGCGTGGAGGGAGGAGAGTCCGGCCTGCTTCCCACCACACTTGGCTCCACAGGGGCCACACGCACATGTTCTACACTTTGTTCCTTGGAAACCTTATTTGAAAAAAAAAAAAAATACAAGGGCTTCAATGATTTTAAACAAAAAGTTTGAAAATCTTTTAGTTTTATTCAAACTGCCTCCAGTTTTCATTTGAGAGAAACATTATAGTAACATTAAAATTTAACTTAAGTCAAAAAAGATTCACCCAAAATCCCCAAGTTCTAATTTGCTTTCACTTTGTACGTGGCCTTTAGGCTTTGCCGGCACAGATAAGTATTTCATTTGTGTGTTTGTGTCTTTACTATGACTTTTTTGACGCCCTCCCATGAGCTGCACAGCGAGCTCTAAGAGGAGGGGTTTCACCTCCTTGGGCCTGGTCTTCTGGCCCCCAAGATAGCTCCTGAGGGCAGCGACACCCCTTCCGGGGCACAGTCAGCCCCAGCTCCCCAGCTCTTAGGCCTGAGCCTGTGTTCCCTCCTCTGTGGCAGCAATGTTCTGAGTCCAGGGACTGTGCTGGGCCCCAGACCTGGGTCACTGCGAGGTGCTGTGGCCATTGGTGAGGGGATGCCCGGGGTGTCTGTGGCTTGGCGATTGAGCTGGAGGCCACTTCCTCTGCTTCGTGATGGGCGAGTGGCATTTCCCCAGCTCTTACCCAAGAGGCAGCTCTGTAGAAGTAAGAGAAGTAGTATAGCTAGAAAAACGATATTGTTTTTAAAAAGGAAGTTGTGTTTTGAAAAACATCCTGAATTAGGTCTTCAGGTCCCGCTGGGGGCAGGCAGTGTGGGGAGGTTCCTGCCCGTGCCGCTAACCACCCTGGGCCTCAAGCAGGTTCTTGACCTGGCCCTTGACCCGTTCTGTGCAAGTGAGGAGCAGGAGGCCTGCTCTGTGCCTAACCGTCTGTGAGGATGTGCCTGGCCTGGCCGGGCGGGCAGTGGGGCGAGATGTGACCCACGTGCCCCCCCCCCCAGGGTCTGTTCCTGGCCTCTGACATCCAGCAGCTGCGGCAGGCCATTGAGGAGTGCAAGCAGGTGATCCTGGAGCTGCCTGAGCACTCGGAGAGGCAGAAGGACGCCGTCGTGAGGCTCATCCACCTCCGGCTGAAGCTCCAGGAGTTGAAGGTGGGCAGTTCCAGGGCCCGAGGCGGAAGATGACCGGAAGGGCCAGGACAGGGACACAGGACAGGGACACGGCGCTCTTTCATTTCCTGTGCAATGACTTCCCTATCAGTCTGATCTTAATCAGCCAGTCCTGGGTCACATGCCCACCCCTGACACAGTCATGGCGACTGACTGGCCAGTCCTGGGTCACGTGCCCCCCACTAGAGCACGTAGGTGAGGTAAGTCTCACCTTGAACCACGCGACTTGGGGTAGGGAGTCCTGAAGGTGATAACCGTAGAGGTATTGGATCCTGAAGGCCAGAAACCACAGGTGTCCATGATGCAATCCTCGAGTCTGCACTCTGGCTTGGCTGCCACCGTGTCCCTGTACTAGCTCCTGAGTCCCTAGGAATTTGGAAAGTGGAATCCTTGTTAGGATAGAAGTAAGGCTATGATAACAAAGACACTGCAAAATACAGTGGCTTACAGGAACTAGAGGTGTAATTTTACTCATGTTGAAAAGCCGTAAGTGTAGGTGGTCTGGGGTCCAAGGGGTTGCAGCCCCAGGGTCAAGGGGCTGCCAGGCCCTGGAAGCCCATCCACATCTGGGTCTGCGCTCAGGCAGAAGGAAATGGGTAGGAGGGGCCAAGCAGGGCACGTCAGTACCGCTCACGTGCCCATGGCCCTAACAGAGCAGCCCCTGGGTGTGAGGGTGCAGGACAGGCCGTCTGCAGTCCGGGTGGGCCAGGCCTGGCTGATCGCTGGGCTGTTCTGTTGCTAAGGAGAAGAAGGGCTGTGACCTTGAGAGACACTCACAGTCTTTGTTACCAGTGGTGTGTGGCAGACAAAAGTCAAGGGGCTTGTGTGAAGCCCGGCTCTCCCACGACCCCTTCTTGGGCCTTTCTCCAGGACCCCAATGAAGATGAGCCCCACATCCGAGTCCTCCTCGAGCACCGCTTCTACAAGGAGAAGAGCAAGAGTGTCAAGCAGACCTGTGACAAATGCAATGCCATCATCTGGGGGCTCATTCAGACCTGGTACACCTGCACAGGTGGGCCGAGACCCTGACCGGCTCGTCTGTGTGGGCAGTTGGGTCCCGGGCCGGGTAGAGACCCGGCAGGTATGCTCCCGTTTCGGGCTGCGTGCAGGTGAATTCCGTACAGTATCCTCGGTACTCCTGGGGCCCAGGGCAGGCTGCGGGTGCACAGGGATGAAAGACCCACCCGCCTTCACTGGGGCACACCCACATCTGTGCGTCCAGCACAGCAGCCACGAGCCACACGTGGCTATTCAAACTCAAATCTGCATGGATTCAAAGGAGCATTTAGTTTCTCATCTGCGCTGTTGGCATCACAAGCACTCGGTCCCACAGGAGGTCAGTGTAGAGGGAGCCAGTCCACAGTCGCACCGAGCCCCATCAGGTGATGCTGTTCTGGAGCGGGGACCAATCAGTAAACGACGCAGTGTGTGAGACAGTACCGTCCAGTGAGGAAAAATAAGGAAAGGGAGTAGCACGTGTCCGGGAGTCGGGTGGCCTGAGAAAGCATCACGTGATGTTTAAGCAAAACCGTGGAGGCCAGGAAGCAGGCCAGGTGTGCATGTGGGGAGGAAGGCCCCTGAGGTGGCTGTGTGCGGTGACATCGGTGAGGGGCAGAGAGCCGCATGGCTGGGGCATCGCGTCTGAGAGGCCTGGCGAGGGACACAGGGATGGCGGCCTCCGCGCGTGCTGCACACACAGGCGCTGACAGCCGCTGGCTGCTGAGCTGAGCATAGACTGGAGGGCTGCAAAGGCGGGAGTGGGAGTGGGGGCGTGACAGCCCCCTAATCAGGGGGAACAAGAAGGCCACCAGCTGAAGAACTATCTGAAGGGCTGGAAACGGAGTGCAAGAGAGGGGTTGGGATGACGTCACAATTTTTAGTGCCAGCAGGTGGGGAGATGGAGTTGCTGAAGTCTGAGGCAGGAGGGCTGTGTCTGGGGTGGGTTTGGTGAGGGAGAGCCAAAACCCCATTCAGGCAGCTTGCGGTTGAAGCCATGTCGGCGTCCAGGTGGGAGTAGCAGGTTGGCCCTGGGCTTTTGAATCTGGAGTTCAGGGCAAGATCTGCACATCCCTCTGGGCAGGGCTCAGGGGTAGGGACCGAGGGCTCCGCAGTGAGACATTCTCGGAGTGGTCTGTACACTGGGGTACAGCCCCCGGGGGTCCTGCAGCTGAAGGCCCGCCCGGGGTGAGGATGCCCCCTGCTTCTAAGAGGCAGTTGTTGGTCCCCACCCCAGGGTGTTCTTACCGCTGTCACAGCAAGTGCTTGAACCTCATCTCCAAGCCCTGTGTACGCTCCAAAGTCAGCCACCAAGCCGAGTACGAGCTCAACATCTGCCCGGAGGCGGGGCTGGACAGCCAGGGCTACCGCTGTGCAGAGTGCAGGGCGCCCATCTCTCTGCGTGAGTGCCGGAAGGGCCAGGCCGTAAGGGCCAGGGCTGCGGGAGGCTGTTCTGGGCAGGGGGGGACCCGCCAACAGCTGGGTGACAAAATGGGAAGAACCAGGTAGCTAAGGCCAGCATGGCTGCTGCAGACAGTGTCTCTCTCTCCCTGGGAAGCGACAAGGGGCTGTTATGGCACCTTGTCACTTTCTACTCAGGCAGACCGGTTTAGCCTAGGTCACCTAGGAGTTCCACTGGGCTGGACCTGTACTCAGCCCGCGGGTGTGCGGCCGGCAGGGCCCACCGAGACAGGGAGTAGGAAAAGCACACAGTGTTCACACACGTGCCACATGGCAGGCCTTCTTATCTACTGAGGTTAATTTGTGGGGTCCCCTCAGTAGTCTCGGGGAGGCAGGCTTATTATTGTCCCATTGTATGGATGGTGGGGCAGTGAGGCGCCCGGACGCACCTGAGCTGTCTGTCCTGGCTGAGAAGAGGCCGAGGCAGGTCTGCGGGTGGAACCCAGCCCGCGGGATCTTTTTCTCGTGTTGCGTGGGCACAGCTGGGAGATGGGACCAGCGCCATGGCCCACCCTTGCGTGTGCGCGCGCATGTGTGAGGGGCCAGGGCCTTGACAGTAGCCCCGACTTCATGACGACCTCCCCGCCCCCGCAGGGGGCGTGCCCAGCGAGGCCCGGCAGTGCGACTACACCGGCCAGTACTACTGCAGCCACTGCCACTGGAACGACCTGGCCGTCATCCCCGCGCGCGTGGTGCACAACTGGGACTTCGAGCCCCGCAAGGTGCGGCGGGGGGGAGGGGGCGGCGCCTGCAGGCTGGGGGCGGGGCCGGTGCCGTGCTGCAGCTGCGCAGTCTCGCCCCCGCAGGTGTCCCGCTGCAGCATGCGCTACCTGGCGCTGATGGTGTCTCGGCCGGTGCTCAGGCTCCGGGAGGTCAACCCTCTGCTGTTCAACTACGTGGAGGAGCTGGTGGAGATCCGGGTGAGGCCGCGGTGCCGGCGCCGCTGGGGGCCGGGCGTGGGCGTTGGGGTGGGGGCCTCAGCTCTCCTCCCATGTAGAGACAGTAAAGCCATGTCCGCTCGCAATGTCATGCCGGACTCAGAGGCGTTTTGAAATTTTTGAGTAGCCACATACTTTTTACTTAAAAAAGTAAAAAGCAGGTAAAATTTGTAATAATATATCTTATTTAACCCAATATACCCAACATAATCAGTGTACATTATTGAGACATTACGTTGTTTTTCTTTCGAATTCCTGTGTATATTCTACACTTAGGCGACCTCATCCCGCCCAGCCATGCGCGACGCCCAGGACTTAGCGTGGTGGCGGCCTGTCTGCCAAACCAGCAGGAGAGCAGGGTGGCTCTGGTGGGGTGGTGACAAGGGTCTGGACCTCATTTAAAGGGGAGGGGATTGAGGCGGAGCCTGTTGACACTGGGGCGGCGGATGGGAGCTGCTCAGACCCTCGTGTGGGATAGAGCGACTGAGGACGAGGGGGCCTTGGGGTCCTGCCTGGCCTGGCAGCTGTGGTTTGAACTTGAGCTTAGCTGGAGCCCTCAGCTCTGGGCCGGTCCTGGGGGTGTGAAGGTATTGACCCGGAGCGCAAGGCGAGACGCTTCCGATAGAGCCAGCCCAGGGCCAGACCCGCGGCCTCCGGGAAGTGCCGGGTGCGGCCCTGGCCTGGCAGCCACTGCCCCTCCTGCCCGCAGAAGCTGCGCCAGGACATCTTGCTCATGAAGCCGTACTTCATCACCTGCAAGGAGGCCATGGAGGCACGCCTGCTGCTGCAGGTCAGGCCGCCTGCTGGGGGCGGGCGGGTCCTGGGGAGGGCATGTGGGAAGCAGCCAGACAGGCGAGGGCGCCTCACACCCAGGTCCCTCGAGATGGCGCCATGGCTCGTGTGCGTCATGCCTCTGGCACAGGGTCTTCCGCACCCTGTGGCAGGAACACGGTCTAGCATAAGCAAACAGGCATCCTACCCACAAAAGTGCGCTCTGATGACATAGCGTGGGAAGTACGGAGGGGCACAGCTGTGGTCTCTGCGGCCTTTGCGTGGATCTCCATGCAGTGGACCAGGTGCGGGCTGGCCCAGGTCGACCACAGAACACATTTCCAAGGCTCACCCACTTATCTGTTTGACAAATGCTCACCGAGTACCTGCTATGGGCAGACATGTCTTGGGAGTGGGGGACAAAACGAGACCCTTGTCCTCATGTCAGGCTGTGCCCTGTGGGTGGGGAGGACAGGAAGAATAAGCAGCACTGCGGGAGTGGTGGGGTAAAGCAGGGGAGCAGGGGAGTGTGGACGAGGTAAAGCAGGGGAGCGGCCGGGATGTCGGGGCGGTAAATGGGATCAGGACCCTGGGGAAGTGCCAAGTGCCAGGCAGCGGTGGGGTGAAGCTGGGGCCAGGAGCCGCAAGGTGGCCAGCGAGGCTGGAGAGGCTGCGTGAGTGCAGACACTCGCTGGGCCCGTAGCTCCAGGACCGGCAGCACTTTGTGGAGAGCGACGAGACCTACTCCATCCAGGACCTGCTGGACGCACACACAGGCCGCCTGGGCTGCTCACTCACCGAGACCCACACGCTCTTCGCCAAGCACATCAAGCTTGACTGCGAGGTGGGCGGCTCATCGCAGGCCGGCGGCTCCCTGCTCCCAGCCCTGAGGGTGGGGAGGGCGACGGGTGTGGCCTCCGGTGCCCTTCCGAGCAGCGCTAACCGGCGCTCCCTCCGCCCCCAGCGGTGCCAGGCCAAGGGCTTTGTGTGTGAGCTCTGCAGAGAGGGCGACGTGCTCTTCCCCTTCGACAGCCACACGTCCGTGTGCAGGGACTGCTCCGCTGTCTTCCACAGGTTGGTGCGGCCCCAACCCCCACCCCCAGCTGGGAGCCTGCCTTGCTGCCGTGGGGGGAGGGGGACCCCTGCAGCGCGGCCTCTGCTACCGGATTCTCACAGCCCTGAGATGTGGACTTAAGTCCCTTTAAGTCCCGGCGTCTGTGACTGAACTGGAAGTTCCATCAGGAACAGGCGCCTGTGGGCTGGGGACAGGGTGTAGCAGCCTGGGCCAGGACGCACCAGGCCACCTGCTTCCCTTCTCCAGGGCTGACGTCGCCGTCCCACGCTCAGCAAAGGCCAGCGTCGCCTAAATGTTCTAGTTCTGGCACTTCTAGTGTCTCAGTGATTTTTTCCTTCAAATTTCTCTAGGCTAAAATAATACTTAACAGTTTGTTTATTAAGTGCTTAGGTTCAAACAACTTAAGCATATGGAACTAAAGACTTACTGGATGTTTGGGAAAATAACACGCATAGGTTGGAAGAAAAATATTTTAATTCTTTAATAAGCACAATTGCTAATAATAGGTGTCCACCTGCTGGGCCCTGCACAGCCTCTCACACTGGACGCAGATAGGACAGCATCCCCCACTTCTGTCCGCACTGACTGTCGCCCGCCACTCACCGTGTGTCAGGGCAAAGCTGCGTCTCAGCCCTGCGGAGCTGGGGTCGCTGTTCAGAGGGGCTGCTACAAAAACTCACATGGAAACTGATCTCCCTTGAGCTGGCAGTTTGCATGGGGTCTGACAGGTCAAACACTGCTGTGTCCCCTTCGGAAGTTTAGCGCATGGGACGCTAAGCCCCTCCAGTGCCCTAGCTACAGACCCTGCACGGTGGATATAAGACCGGGTAGGGGCATTGAGTCACAAGGAGCTCTGAGCAGGAAGGTCCTTGTCAGATGGTGACAAGGTGCCCAAGCATAGGCCTGGCAGGTACACCTGGGTGCAGACCCTGCTTGTGCCCTTTGGAAGAAACCGTGCCTCAGTTTCCCCAGCTCTAGAAGGGTATCGGGACCTGACTTAGGAAGCTTGTGAAGACTCACCGGTAGGATGTCACATGCAGAGAGCCCTGCCACACCCCGGAGTCTGACTCTGTCTCCTGTCCCCAGGGACTGCTATTACGACAACTCTACCACGTGCCCCAAGTGTGCCCGGCTCACTTTGCGAAAGCAGTCGCTCTTCCAGGAGCCTGGTCCGGACCTGGACGCCTAGAGCGACGGGTGCCCCTCCCAGGCCTGTCGGCAACCACCCTGCTGGTCGATGCGAAAGTCAAGGTGTTTTGTGCTCTGGAGACCCCTAGGGTGCAGCCCTTGGACCTACCACCCCATGCTGGGCACAGCACCACGAGGACGGTCACCCTCAGGCACTTGCTGGGACGCGGGGCTGTGCCTGGCTGTTTCCTGGGTGTGCTGCTGTGAGGGCCAGAATGTGCCCCCTCTCCCACGGCGGGGCTCCATGGGAGGGGAGTTGAGGGGGGTCTTGTCTCCCCTAAGGGGCCACCCTGGAAACCGTGGAGGGCTTCGGGGGAGTGGCCGGCAAGACCCAAGGGTGCTGGCGGCATACACCCAACCTTGTCTCTGGGGTCTTCTGGCCATCCCTGGCCAGGCCTCCCGAGGTCTCTAGAGGAGGTTAGAGAGAGGACAGGGACTGGTTGGCAGGGCCAGTCCGGGGTTACCGGTCCCATTTGTGCAGCGTGGAGAGAAGGGCCACGGAGCTCTCCCCAGCGTAGACCGGCCGCTGTGCCCGCCTGGGCCCAGGCCAGCTTACCCCATTGCTCCGAGCTGAGTGACTGGGAGTCCAGCCCAAAGAGGCTGTCCTGCTTCCAGGTGTGCCCTAGAAAGGTTCCAGGTAAAGTGAGAAGGTTGGTCACGGTTGGCTGGAGTGGCCTCTCTGGGGACCAGGTCTGTCTGAGGCCTGTGCTGCTGCTACGGTGCCTGTGGAAGGCCGGGGCAGCTCAGAGACCACCACCAGGGGCCGCGGGGGACCTGAGGTCAGGCACTGGGAACATGTGCCAGCAGGAAGCCTGGAGCCCAGGAAGGAAGACCCGGGATGAGGCGTGCGAGGTCCCCCAGCCTAGCAGACAAAGTGGCCCCTGGATGTGGGACAGGACTCACAGCTCTTAGGGGAGGGAGCTGCAGCCAGCCGTGACGTCTTCTGGAATGCTCCATGTTTTGGAGACCCTGTGCCGAGGGGAAGGTTCGTGGGGACAGGGCATTTCAGGGCACAGCTTCCCACTCTGCCCTGCCCTGGGCTGTGCTTGGTTGTCACACGTAGGCAGTGGGTGGTGCCAGGGAACATAGCCACTGAGGATCCGTCACCTTCGACTGGGAGGCCCAAGAAGAGGTGCCTCAAGCAGCAGAAGGGCCCGCTCAGCTTGCCGGCCGACGCAAGGGGCAGGCGAAGACTGTCACACAGCGGCTTTTCAGGCAGTGCTCTTTCCGTCTGTTCTGACCTATCTCGGTGGGACAGTGAGAAGCGAATACCGTTGTGGGATCAACACCAGGCCCTTGGTCTGCTCCCCACCCCCCACCCCCCACCTCCACCGGGCTACATCACATTTCTGTCGTGGGGACATGAGCTAGGCATTCCCAAATTTACTGTATGATCAACACGTTCCAGTTACAATCAATGTCCAGAAAAAACGTGACTGCGCTGGTATTTGCTGGACAGAACTGGCTCCCTTATGTTTTTAGCTCCCCAATTACTTCTCCGAACACCTTTTCTGCACCGACCCTATCTGGATGACAGAGTCTCCGAACAGAATCATGGGTGGTCTTTCTGAGACCACAGCACCGTTAACAAGAACCCACTGAGGAAGCAGTTTGCACAGTCAGCACCTCAGAAGAGCAGCAGGGGACACCCAGCTGTAAGGAAGCTGCAGCCACTGTCTCATTAAATCTGTGTTCTCTGGACTCTGGTGTGCACGGTGAATTGGGGACAAGACAGGATTTGTTGACATGTGAACCAAGCAGGCTTAGGGAAAGCCCACAGCCTTCCCATCCTATGGGGTAGCGTGTCACTGGTTTGGGGAGAAGTGTCTCTTGCGGGGCGAGGAGCACAGACCCGTCAGGCGGGCCCGAGTGCTCTGATGTCGCTGAGCCTCCGTTTCCTCTGAGGTGGATGAACACGCACACTGCACCCCACGGGCTTGCCTTGGCCCTGGGAGGTGCCGAGTGGCATGCCGAGACAGCTCAGCAAATGGCGCTGTGTCATATTTCCAGAGTCCGTGTCGGGGAGGGGTCGTCCCCTTAACCCAGTGCGACAACGAATCGCAGGTCCGGCTCCCAGCAGCCTGTCCATCCTCATGACCTAGGCCACTAAGGGCCCTCACTGCAACTCCAGGCCATTCTCATCACACTTGGACTTCAGGAAACCACCCCACTCCCAAATTACATCCAAACCTCTGGACACATACATTTTCTGCAGAGATGTGAGCTACAGTTTTGACCAGGATCTCAAAGGGGCAGTGATCCAGAAAACCTCAATCTCTGCTTCACGAGATATCTGTGCATCATCCATATCCAGCTGCAGCCCAGGTAGGCTGACAGCAACCCTATTCCTAAAGAAACCAGAGCATTTTGCAGGACACACGTAGAGGGTGGGAGAGGCTGGCTGTGGGTTTGGTGGGTAAGGACAAATAACTAAAGCTCTACCTTGGATATTACGTGGACGATGCAATCTTCTGCCCTTTTAGGTTATGAAACAGTATTCTTTTAACATTTTTATTTTGACAAACTTAGATTTACAGAAATGAATCCATCGCCTGGATTCCCGAAATGCTAACATTTTGACACATTCACTTTATACTTTCTCCACACACTTTTTTTTGGGGGGGGGAATCATTTGACAGTAAGTTGCAGAGATGATGCCCCTTCATCTCTGAATAGTGACAAGTATCACTCGCAAACAAGGATGATATCTTACATGGACACAGTGCAATTACCAAAAACACCAGGAAATCTACATTGATGCAACACCATTATTCCTACGACTACCCACGTTCGGAACTTGCCCTGCACTTTTCGTCTCTTCAACCTTCCTACATCCGGGAGGCTACGTGACACTGACATATCGGAGCAGCCCAGGCTAAACGTTTTGAAGAGTGGCCTTCGAAGTGGGTTCTGATTGGATTCGGGCTTTCGGTGGGAATTCCACAGAGGTGATGCCATGTCCTCCTCAGCATGTCACCTGTCCTGTTGGTGGAGATGCTGGCTTGGACCCGTCTCCGGTGCCCTGTCATCCTGTAGGTACTCGCGCGCTCTCTAGCATCACAAGGTGTTCTCAGCTTATCCTGTGCTTTCCCAGCCCCGGCCCCCAAACCAGCCATTTCTCCACAGAGCCCAGTACCTTTCAGTGGAGAATGGTGTTCAGTGAACAGGATGTGGTCGCTGGGGATGCTATGCCCATTACCACAGAGCTGCCACTGTTTCCACGTCCTAGTACCCTCCATCTATATCTGTTTGTCTATAAACACATTAAAAGCCATGAATTCACAGATACTTCCAATTTCAAAACAGCACAAGATTCTTTTTCTCCCGTTTGCATATTTGTGACTCCCTTCCTTGCCAGTGAGAAACCTGGCCCCATTATCCACAACGTATCTACTTGCTCAACCCTGAAACACACAAAGTACTTTCAGGATTGCTAAAAAGCAGCCCACTAGACTTTCATCTTCGCCTAGAGTTCCTTTTTGTCTTTAGCTGAGGCCATACAGTAAAAATGCACTGTTCCAAATTTACTTGGGTGTGTCCCCTGCTTCACTGTGGTAGTTAATGTGAAATACAGTTCTGTTCGCATATTCCATTTCATGTTTTACTTCCCTATCCTTGTTTATTTTTGTTTGTGTGATATATTAACATGGTTCCCAAAGTCAGAACTTTACAAAAGCTCCTCGGCCACGTGTCATCCACCTCTCCGTTCCTTGGACCCTAGTCTCTGGTTTCTCTTTCCATGTTTCTTTTTGCACAAGTTAGTAAGATACATGTATATATTTTATTTCCCCTTTTCTCCACAAAGGTAGCACACTACATACACTCTCGTGTGTTGATTTTTCAATTAATAACATGCCCTGGGAACGAGTCCCCATCAGTTCAGGCTCCTTCCTGTTCCACCTCCGTCAACGCCACTTACATCTGTCACACACCCGACTGTGCGGCGCTGCCATTCCGGTTGACACCTCTTCCACATATGAACTTTCAGGGCATGTCCCAGCTTTTGCAGTTACAAACAAGGCAGCGATAATCTGTGCTCGTGCATTTTCTTTTGTTGGAGGTGTATATTTAGAGTGTAACCCTAAAGGTGGGCTTCCCAAATCAAAAAACATCTATTTTTTATCGGTGTCTAATGCCCCTCCACCGGGTTCTACCAGTTTATGTTCCCACCAGCAACATATTGAGAGCACCTTTGAGAGTTACCCCACTACCTCACCGACGGAATGTGCAGTCATGCTTTCTGATTATTTACCAATCTGATTAGTGAGAAATGGTATCTGTGTATCTTTAATTTGCATTTCTCTAATTATGAGTGAGGTCAAATTTCTTTTTTATGTTTCAAGATCTAATTTATGAATCACATATTCTGTCCTTTTCTGTTGGATTTTTGGTCTTTTTTTCTTCTCAATCTTCACAAGTTCTTCATGTATCAGGGATATTAGCCCATATGAGATATGTTGGAAATATATTCCTTCCAGTTTGTCAATTGGCTTTGACATTGTTTGTAGTGTCCATGCCCACCCCCCACCCCCGCCTGCCCCAGAAAGGTTTTGTTTTGTTTATATTTTTATATGGCCAAATTAAGCTTTTTATTTCATCTGGATTTGGAGTCACAGAAAACCTTCCCCACACCCAGGTCCGAAGCATCGGCCCGTACTGGCAGTACTTCTGTGGTTTCAGTTTTTACGTGTAGACCCCTGATCTGTTGTATTCTTATGTGTGCTGTGAGATATGGATCTAATTTTATCTTTTTCCAAATGGTTAACAAGTTGTCCTGCACTATTTTCAAAAAAGTCTATCTGAACCTATTTCTGGACTTCCTATTTTACCCCACAGGTCTAACTATTACGCTGCTTTAATTACAGATGCTTTACAGTGTATTTTAATGTCTAGAAGGGCTGGTTTCCTCACTTTGGTTTTTAAAGAAACGTTTTCCTGGACATTCTAACATGCAATTTTTTTAAAGAACATGTTTAAATACAATTTTAATGACAAAATTTGATACTCTCAAGCATCAAAATGAAAACACCAGAAGCAGGGTTTCCGGGGACGCTCAACGCCTGGGAGCGGAGGCGTGGCTGGGCCTCACCCGCGGTCTCGTTTCCGGCTTCCTGATCCGCTGCGACTTACACACACTGAAAAACCACCTAAGACGGTTGCTTCGAGCACCGCTTTTTCTCACTGTACAATTCCCTGTAGCAGGTTACTGCATCATTGATTGCTCTTGAGACTTTCAGTTTCCACTCATCATCGTGGCTGCAACTGGTAAGGACCTGCAAGCCAGCCTCAAAGTGTGAGAAGGCGGCCGCGAGCTGTCTCGTGGTGAGCTGGCGCAGGGCAGGTGCAGCGTCCTCATTCCCCTCCTGTCCCGCTGGCTCCCGGTCCAGCTGCATCAGTCCCTCATTGGAGAGAGCCTCCTCATGGGACCGTAGCAACTGGTCCACATCAGCTTCTACGATCTCTTCAAAAGCAACAGTCCTGGCAAGGGTCACAATGTTCCGTCGAAGCCGTGCAATGTTATCTGTTTGGGACACACTCTGAGACTGAACACACTGGGGCCAAATTTTCTCCCACACGCTATTCATCGTTGCTGGTCTGAGTGCCTCCCACGCTACTGCAATGTTGTCCATGGCATCCATGATGTTGTAGTTCCTCCAAAACTCCCTGATCACAGCTGTGTCCTCCCCGTCTGTTGCTTCTAGGATGTGCTCAAAAGTCCTTCTCAGGTAATGAGCTTTGAAGGTAGAAGTTACACCCTGGCCCATGGGCTGGACTGAGTCCGCTGTACTGTCATGAAGATACTCCACTCTCACGTTATCGGACAGATCACTCAAGTTCGCTGGGTGGCATGGTGCACTGTCTAGGATGAGCAACGCTCTGTTGGTTAAATTATTTTGGGCACAGTATTTTTCAACGGCAGGGCAAAAAAAGGATGTGAACCATTCATGAAAAATGCTCCTGGTCACCCAGGCCTTTTTGTTTGAGCGCCAGATCACTGGCAGATTGGGCTTGGAGTACCCCTTCAGAGCCGTGGGGTTTTCTGAGTGGTACACCAATAAGGGCTTCAACTTAAAGTCCCCAGCTGCATTGCCACCAAGAAGCAGCATCAAGCGATCTCTGGATGACTTAAACCCTGGCTCAGCCTTTTCTTCCACAGAAATAAATGTTCGTTCAGGCATTCTCTTCCAATAAAGCCCTGTCTCATCTACATTAAAAACTTGCTGGGGGGTGTACTCACCTTCTTCGATGATGCTTTTCAGCACTTCTGGGTATGTGTCCTTGTTGCCAGGAGCTATGCTGTCTATCTTGAAGTGGGGCAAACAATGGCGCTCCTTGAATCTCACAAACCAGCCTTTGCTTGCACTAAACT
Source organism: Pteropus medius (assembly GCF_902729225.1). Classification (NCBI taxonomy): domain Eukaryota; kingdom Metazoa; phylum Chordata; class Mammalia; order Chiroptera; family Pteropodidae; genus Pteropus; species Pteropus medius. Next base: position 745,024 of record NW_024352000.1, read on the forward strand.
TTTCTTTTTGAGAGCTTTCGCCTTGTTCTCGCTGTAAGTCATCAAACAAACTCTTAGCCTTTTCCTGAATAATGGTGACACTCAGTGGCATGTTTCGCTGGCTCTGGTCTTCAAGCCACACATGCAACAACCGCTCCATGGTCTCCATGACTGCACTTCGATGGCGAGTCAACCGAGAGGCTCTTAAGGGAGTAGCTATTTGTGAACTCGCTTTGATTTTTTCTTTATTATCTCGGATTGTCGCCACTGTGGAGACAGCAAGGCCTAAGGCCTTTGCGATTTGGCTGAGCTTTTCACCCACTTCAAATCGTCTTAACACTTCTAATTTTATGTCGAGGGTAATTGCTTTACGCTCCCTTTTGGCACTCGAGATAACCGTTGCATTTAGGGGCCTTTTCGCGGGCATCCTTGCCTCCAAAACCTAATAAAATCACAGCAGTCTCTGGTGCAAGGAGGCCTGTGGTCACTCAAAGCTCCCTTGCAGAACCTGCCAAACAGAAATCGGGGCAGGGAGGAAGTGAGGCCTGACGTCCCTGGAGACGTGGGCGACCACAGGCTGGCCTAGCCCCATTGCCCAGACTCAAGCTGTTTCATTCTCGACTCTGGCAGGCAGCCTGGGCCTCTGGTGTCCATCAGTGTCCCAATTCCTCGAAGCACAGCTTCAGGCAATCAAAACCGGCGTGGTTTCTGTCATCCACAGAACAAAAACTCGTGAAGGGGAATAATGCTGTACAGCACACGCCGAATCAGTCCCTTTGTTCACGAGGGTTACCGGAGTAGCACTCCAACCCGTTTGCAGAATAACTAACGGGACGGCAGGACCCGCCAGCGGGGCTTTTCTGAGCTCCGCCCATGGAGGACCCCGGAAATACGTGTCCTTGCAGATGCCCGATTTCAAATAAGTCTAAAGGCGCTGGGCATTCTCTTAGGACATAGCCAGAATCGTCCTCTGGGGTTTCTACGCTCAGCTGTCTGTGTAGGGCAAGGCAGCCCATGCTCAACCCCTTAAAGAGTAAGGCGATGGAGTAGACACCTAAGGAGAGGTCCCCGAGCCGGCCCCCCTCGGCCTTGACGCGCACGCGTAAGGCTTCCCCGAGCCCGCGAGGGCCGATGGGGGCTGTGGCGCCGCGGCGACCCGTTGCGGCTGTGCTGCGCATGCGCGCGCCCCGGCGGCGCGAGGTCGGCAGCGGGCGCCGCGGCTCCGGCTGGTCGGGCTGCTCGCCGTGCGGCGGCGGTGGCCCAGGACAAGGAAGGAGAGCCGGGCCAGGCCCATAGGACCGCTCGGCAGGTGAGCGGGGAGGCGCTGCCCACCGGCTCCGGGAGGCGGCGGCGGAGGCTGCTCTCGACGCTGCGGTCACGTCACCGATGCGCGCGGGCGGGGGGGGGCCGAGCGGGCGGGCGCCGGCGCCTGATGTCCTCCGCGCCCCGAGCGCCTGCTCTCCCCGCGGCGCCGGCCCCCCTCTTCAGCAGTTCCCGCGGCCGCTTCCTTCGGGATGTCGGACGAGCGCTCCCGCCTCCTTTCCCCGCGAAGAGCCCCGTGGTGCGTGGCGTGCGTTCGAGGCCCGCCCCACCGCGAACCTACCGCGCGTCTTCTCGGGCGCCTCGCTCTCATTGCGAGCCCGCTTCTTCCTGTGCTCAGCGGTGACATTCTGACTCTACCTCGCAGAGTTGCTCTGTGAACCGCATGTGATAATGGACGTGAAAGAGTTTTGCAAACTGTTACCTGTTTTTAATAAAAATCATTCGTTGAGCCCAGCTCTGTCACTCCGATAAGTTAATACTGCTTGACGGCTTCCGCGCTGAGAACTTTACACGGACTCTCATTTAAGTCTCACACCTGTCTTGCACAGCTGTGACCGTGTTTTATAGAAGAGGAAACAAGACCGAAGCTGGTCAGCGGCTGTCCTTGCGGCTTGGGACCGTCCCGCCCCAGTGCCTTCACTTTTAAATGCTCCCGTGTAGTACGCCTTCCCCTGGGGTAGATACTATGAAATAGTCCATATTGTAAGGTTGCTTTATTTTTGTGCTAATACATTCCAGGGGCTAGTGATCACATTGATTTTTTTTTTTTTTTCTGACACACCATCGTGGAGTTTTTGGATTTTGATTCAAGGTGTCTTGGTTTCAGATGGCAGCGAAAGGGGAAGATTGATTGATTCCATGGAGTTGTGTCTGTTACGCTTTCAGGAGTGAACTTTCCCCTCTCATATCCTTTCTGAAGACAGTGCATGTCAGTTATAAGTTGTTCTAAAAACATCTGTAAAAACAGAGCCCTTCCCCTGTGGCCATGTCGCATCTTACCATTGCAGAGGGCTGTTCTGGTTGTTGACACATAGTGGAAGTCAGTAATTGACTGGTACAGCGTGCAGCACAGGTGTGTCATGTGTAACAACTTTCATAGACCTCAGTGGTTGGTTCTGAATGGAGGAAGTTGGATGACCTTTGAGTTTTTTCCCAGCCTGAGTCATTCATCTGTTGAGAATCTACTGGCCAGGGAACTGCATCACTGTGAACAGACTCGGCAGGAGCTCTGCCTCGTGGGCTGCTCTCTTTCGAGGGCAGCGTGCAAAGGCTGGAGAGGCAGGTATAGTGTGGTTTATAATGAAGAGATGCAGTCAGCACTCATCACCAGAAGCTGAAGCCCTCGAGGTTTCTATTGTTTTTTTCATTCAGTGAGCTTCCTACACTGTCCCTGCCACACAAGGAGGAGAACCGGACAACAAAGTATATGGCATGTTAGGTGGTTATATGAGGTATGAAGAAAATGGAATAACAGGGTAAATGCCACGTTATTTTTCATGGGATAGTTAGCTCCTGAAGGAAGTAGGGCTTGATTGGGAGCTCACCAGCACACTGAGTAGCAAGCGCCTGGCGGGGCTGCACCTGTGTGAATCAGGCACAGACCAGGGATGCCTTATTTGTGGTCTGACTGGAAACGACTGGAAAGAAAGAACAGTGGCACTTGGCCTGTTGAAGAAAGACCTTGCTCTGCCCAGCCTCATGTCTTGGCTTCGCAGATGCAAAGACCAATTTAAAAAGCTTACCCAGACCAAGGTGAGGATGGTTGGTAGACCTGAGTCTCCGAGAGCTGCATCTGACTCGATGTGGTTGGTTCCCGATCAAGTCAGAAGACAACTAAAGCTGAACTAAGATAAAGGAATGGGACGTTTTATCAAGTGTTGGAGGGAAGGGGTGTACTTGGTACACTTAACGGCCATAGGCCACCCAGTGACTTCTGTCGTGCCACCGGCACCGCTGTCTTTTGGTGATACTGGAGAAACCCTGGGAGGTCTGGGCCCCAGAGTCCTCATCATTCACCTCTAGGCCCCTTTCTTCTTACTTCAGGCTCTTGCCTCTCTGGACTTCTGCTTTCCACCTCTGCAGAGGGAATGGCACCCAGCTAGTGCCCAGAAACCACCACCTTCTGTGCTCCTTTGTCTAGAACTCCTGTTACGGCAGCATGCCTTTGTGACATGTTTATAGTGTCGTTATGTCTCCCACAGTGGCTTCTGGCCCCGTTGTGTGGGGCTTACTGCGACAGGGACCTTTCGATCATGGCACAGAAGTCCCAGGTGGCTCCTCACCACCACCGGCTGCATCTCCTTTCTGAGCTTCCCTGTTGGCTGATTAGCGAGGTAACACTCGCTGGGGAACGCCGTTACTTCAGGGAGGAGCCTGTCTCCCCAGGAAAGGCGGCACGGCTGAAGGAGGAAGCACTGTCCCATGGGTCCAGTTTCACCATAGTAACGTGCTGGGGACGATCCCATCTTTGGTTATGCTGGGATTTTTACAGTTACTCCTGGGATAGTGAGTGTGTTTAGGATTTTTTAGTATGGTAGCTTTTAATGTGTGAGTTTTTGCTGTGATGGCTTCTGACCTATAGTAGTGAAAATCCTAAATTGTCTCTAGTTCTGTCCTTAACTGTTGTTAAGTATTGTTAGTAGCTTATGGTAAGACTGTCATTTTCCTCTGTGAGACAAAAATACAAAGTCTAGAAAGGCATTTGCTTTCCCTGGCCTGACAAAAGCACTAACCTTGGCCGATCAAAGATAAATCATAGTATCCTTTGGTTTTTAAGTGTCACATGATTTTAATCTTAGAATTATGTTTGTTTTTGAGGGTGCAGTAGTTTCCATGACCAAAATGGCCTCAGGCAAGAAACAAGTTTTTTTTTTTTGACAGCTGTAACTATAAAAATTCTTTATGCATTTCTGCAGCAAATTTAGTTCTCGTTTGAATAACTTTTTAATGGGACATTTAAGCAGCTAAATGAAGGCCGCAAGCTTACACTTCAGGCCAGGTCCCTGACCCCTCACACCTGTAATTGCGGCCATGAGGAAGCCCACCTCGAACTGGAGAGGCAGCGAATCCTCTCCCCAGTTCAAGGCGTCCAGGGGTCCGCTCTCAGCAGCTGGGTCTGCGGGTGAAACTGGTGGCAGCTTTCCGGTGGCTGTGCTCAAAGCCACCCAGAGGGACCCATCTGTCTCTACCCTCATGGGCAGCATACGGTTTGCAGGACCCTGGGTGGCCTCCTCAGTGTCTCGCCCACTGTAGGGAACCAGGGGACAGGGTGTGTGAGGTCGCGGGTGCCAGGGCTCCCCACTTTTCCACGTTCCGTATTGAGCCGCGCTTAGATCTCCTCATTTCTGGGTCACTGCAGGACCTTTTCCACGTCGTTCCGGTTTCGATGTCTCAGTGAAGGCAACGAAAGGGAAACTCAGAAGGAAGTTGCTTGGTGAAGTTTTTGGGGTGCTTGGGAACAAACCTGCGTTTCTGCACATCTGAGGGCCCGCGAGGCCGAGCTTTGCATTCAGGAAGTAGAGCAGACGCTGTGTGGGCTGCAGGGAGCTTGTAACCCCGGGCCCCAGTTCGCTTTAGCACACGGGAATCGCGGACGGTTTTCCAAAGCAACATTTCGGACTTGGGGTCTGCCAGCCGCCTTTGTGCACCTTCTAGAGCTGCGTCGAGACTCAGAGATGGGCCCAGGGCGCTGGATTAGACCCAGTTTGGGTGCTTCCTGCCCGGCCAGTGCATGGTTAGAGGGTGCTGCTGGTGCATGTGCCTGCGAGGACTCGCCGCCTGGCCCCCCATCTTTAGCTTGGCCGCTTAGGGAGCTGTAGTCAGTTGGGCAGGGGTCTCCCGGGATAGAGATCAGGGAGGTGTCCACATGGCCAGCAGCTGTGCTTCATGGTCCAGGCCCAGGGCTGTGAGAAGCACCAGAGGCAGGTTGGTGGCCTGCTTTGTCTTAGTGCAGCTGACGCTGACGTGTCACGTTTAGAGAAGCACGCAGAGTGTCATGTAGCCCGAGGCCGCACCACAGCTTCTAGAGGGTGTCCTGGTAGCTCTGGCTTGCTGGCCAGTGAGAAAGCTGGGCTCACCAGTTTTCTGTCTCTTTCTGTCCTGTCACTTGTATAGGAGGGCACTGAGAATCACTCCTTGTCTCCCCACGCTCCCAGCATTACTTCTAGCCAGGCCACAGAAAGTAGCTAGGCCCGCCGGCTGAAAACAGGCCCCCAAACGCAGTGGGAGGTGGGATCCGGCAGAGCAGACACAGCACAGTGCCGGGCGTGGGGGGACAGGCACCAAGCTGGACCTGAGGAGTATGGAGCAGACAGGCCATGGGTCCGGCCGGACCGGCCCTCAGCATGCCCTGAACGGAAGGCAGGCGCTGGGCGTGCACTTGCTCGCTGCCCGTCCTTCCTGTGCCTCTTACTCGCCCTGGAGTTTGACTTGGCCGCCTTGAGAAGACGACTCAGGTCCTGCAGCCAAGTGAGAGGACAGCGGTGGCCTACCAGGAGGCCAGGCGCCTGGTGGTGGGCTAGCTCCTGGAGCACGTGGACCCCCTTGCTGAAGGTCAGTCTCATCCCCTCTGTATCCCTGCGTGTCTAGCAGAGCCACCTCTCCTCCCAGCCCAACCCTTGGCTTCCAGGCCTGAGTGTCCACCTGTGGGTGTCTGTGTAGCCTGTGTAGGTCACGTGGGAATGATATACTCAAGGTGGCGAGCCTTTACTTTTCAAGGAATGTAATGGTATAGAATTTGTCAGAGGATTCCTTGGTGGGTGGATAGGCAGAAAGGCGGATGCTGGTTCCAGGTGCGGTCTGGACACTGGCCACCTGACACCCTAGAGATGTGAAGTTCAACAAGCCTCTCTCCTAAGCTTTGCACCTGGCAGCATGGCCCCTAGAACCTCTCGGGACAGAGGTTCCATGTTGGTCCTTGGGTGGTCCCTGGTTGGGGACAGGGCCCAGGGGTCACCTTTCCTCCCACGCTCTTGTAGGAAGGCCAGTGCTCAGAGCGAGGCCAGATTGGTCAGGGAAACGTCCGGGCAGCACCTGCAGGGGGCAGGGCCTCCACGTGGGCTGTGCCTGCAGGTGTCTGTTGCCCCCCAGCTGGACGCTGGGCCTGGCCCAGAGAGCAGTGCTTGCACACTGCGCCCTGCTGGGGACAGGGTGGTTGAGCGCAGGAGCCCAGGACGATCTGAGGGAAGTCATGCGGAGTGCCCATGCCCAGGTACAGGGCAGTGACGCAGGGGTGGGGGCGCTGACGGGCCGAGTCCAGCCAGCCTCGCCTTCAGCTGCTTGTGCGTGTGCAGACTATGGGGGTGTGAGAAGCTGGGCCAGGTGTCTTTCAGCTTCCTCCCAACCCGGCGAGATGCCGGTGAAGAAGCCGCACAACGAGGCCGCCACCCAGCTCCTTGGCTCCGCCTGTGAGCGGACTCTGGGCCTGCTGACCTGGTTTTGGAGCAAGTGGACAAGGTGAGCGGGGCACGGCCATCCTCATAGAGCATGGGGCTTGAGTTTGAGGCTCACCTTTGGTGGTGGCCGCTGTCCTGGGACTGAATTGCAGGTAGATAAGTGGCTGCTGGAGAAGGTAAAGCTGCCGGGTCCCCGGCCCTTTGCGGAGAAGTCCATCGTCGAGCTTGTGGAAGGCATCGGGGGCCTGAAGGAGAACACGGCCCTACCCGAGGGGCCGGAGGGCTGGAACCAGGGCGAGAGGGGGGCCCAGCGAGCGGCTTCCAGATCCCGGAAGGCAGGTTAAAACGTAACTGGAACCGCATTCTTCAGCAGGGCGCTCAGAGCCCGCGAGGGTGCCCACCCGACCTCCCACCCTGTTCCTGCCTTGCTGCCTGGAGAGCAGAGCCGCGTGTCCTCGGGAGTCCTGTGCACTCGGTGGGGACAGTGCCTCAGCAGGAAGTCCTAAGTGCTGGCCACTGTAACCACCCCAAGGAGAGGTGCTCTGGCCTCGCCTGAGGTCTGGCGAGCTGGTGGAACTGAGAAGAGGGAAACACTGTCAAGGGCAAGTGCGAGGTTCTCACGGGACCGCTTGGGCTGCTGGAGGGCCGCGTGTCAGTCAGGAGGAAACGCCACCTCCCGCAGCTGTGCAGGGGGAGGGTGCTGCAGCCCCCACCTCCCCACACCTGGGTGCGGCAGTCCTCTGCACGTGACGGGGTGGGCCCGTCAGCAGCACCCAGCTCCTGTTTCCACGTGGGGGCCTCGCCGACCAGGGGCGCCTGGGTGTGTTCCCCAGGAGGCCAGGCCTCTGCTGCCTGCAGGCTGCTCTGGGCTGTGGGGTCCTGCTGTCACCCGTTTATTGATCCTCCTCCTGGTGCAAGGCAGCAGCGAGACATGAGGAGGACACTTCTGGGTCGGAAGCTCCATGCAGTGCCTTGTCTGCTTGGTCCTGGGGCAGGATTGGCGCGCTGGGAGCCCAGGGTTTAGTGTGAATGTCGCCGTGCATCCTTCATCAGTGCACAGCTGCCTCCGGGAGCCTCAGAGCCGCAGTGAGGGCATTGGCCATTGTCTTCAAGGGGCGGGCGGTGCCAGTCACCCCCCACCCCACCCTCCACCCCGGGATAGCCCTTTGCTCCCGATGCTGCTCTGGGCGTTCACTCACTGCCCCACATACCCACTGCCCTCAGCCCAGCCAAGACCAGACTGGGATTTGGTCTTAAGTTTTCCAGATCATTTGTTATATTTTCCTCAAAAATAGCATTTCCAGCTTGAGACAAGCACTTTTGTCTTCCACTGTTTGTGAAATATGCATTGTTGTGTTTTTAAGTTTCAGAGGCTCACTCTCTAAGGCAGCCTCCACCAGCCAGTCTCCTAGTGGTCGCCTAGGGTCCTGCCAGGGTCCTATCTAGGGGCTCCCTCTGTTGGAAGGGGCTGCTCCCCTCGATCCCAGGAAGGCCCCACTCGTGGCATCCAGAGCCTGGGGGTCTCTTCCTTTTGAGGCTGGGTGCAGCCCTTCCCTGGGCACAGCCATGGCAACACCTGGCCGTTGCCACCCCTGGTGACTTCCCCTGCCTGCTGCACCCTCTGCCTGCACCCCACATCCTCAGCCCCTCCCTTTACTCCCTCAATCTCTTGGGGCCATCACACCACCTTGATACTTTCCACGAGTTTTGAGTCATTTCCTGGGCCCATGGACGGAGGACACCTGCCCAAAGATCTTCAATGTGAGGTTTGAGGCACCACCTGGCTGGTACCCTGCCCTGTCTCTGGGCCCCTCGTTTTACAGAGGATTAAAGTGGTTGGGGTTTTGGCCTGGAGCTCTTGGGAACTCACCCTGGGCTGGGAAGAAGCTGTCCAGGCGGCACCTGCGCCTCATCTAGCCTGGGCTTCTGTGGGGGCAGGGGCTTCATTTTAATGACTTGAGATCCAGGGCACTTGTTCCTGAAACGTGACCCAAATAAGCAGTCCGGAGGGCAGCACACAGGGGCCCCCAGTGGCTTCAACTGGAAAAACAACAGTGTCAGCTTGCTCCTGGAGCAGCCAGCCCCGTACCACCCCCCGCCCGGCATGCACCCCTGAGCTCATGACAGCTACAAAAGAAGAGACCATGGTTGGGCCTTAGGATGGCTGACATTTTAATCCCACTTTTTATAATTGAGCTCTGTGGAAGCTGCAGCAAGAAAGATAGAAATTGGAAGGAAGACCTGGGCAGGTAGGGTGGGTGGTGCACACGGCCGCCCTTACAGGATCAGTTTGCAGTGAGATTACTGACTGCCGGGTAAATACCCTCGTGTTGCTGCTCATCACGGGTGGAGGGGCAGGCAGAGCCCCCCAGGCCCCAGCATGGGAGGCAAACTGCATTTCCACGGAGACTGGCCCTTACCATGCATGGGGGGCCCAGCGTGCCCCGGGCTTCTGCAGAAGGGCCCACGTGCCTTCCTCAGCAATGGTTCAGAGAGGGACAGGCTGGAGCAGATTGGCTTGAGGACAAAAAGCAAGCTCACGCATTTATATTAAAACTGATCTTGGACTCGCAGTCGACAGAAGCCTAGTCTGTCCTTTAGCACATAAAAAGCAGTGTTGTGGCAGCTGAGCCTGGTGCCCCTGAATTGGGGGCCCGAGGTGGTGGCCACCAGGTCCCCTCATGACCCTAGTGGCTCTTAGGCCACTCCATCCCAGGCCAGGATGCCAGCTGGAGACAGATCCATGCATGTACATGACAGGCTATGAGATGTGTCATGGGCAAGGGATGGGGAGAAGATGAACCCCGCCTGCCCCCCACCCATCTAGCAGGCTGTGGCCGTTAGGCCACATGTGGTGTGTGAGCCAAGGAGGGTGGGTCCAGCTGCCTCACAGGGATCGGGACAAGCAAGGTCTTAGGGCCTGGGGAGGGGGCCCTGGTGCTAGCAGTGCCCCATGGGTGGTAGAAAGGGGACAAGGTTGAAAACAAGGTGACGCTTTTTAGGACTGACACCCCTCCCACATAACTGGCTGGACAGCAGAGCATCCATGGTCTGGAACTTGGCGTGGCCGTTCACAGCCAGAACCCCAAGACTCCCAGGGGGTTTGCAGAGCAGCTGTCATCTGCTCAATGCCCCCCTCACCTGGCACCCACTCGGGGATCTTATGACACACGAGAGCACTGGTCCTGCAGACCGAGGTTTCCACAAGGCCCAGGCCACTCCCGTCCCATCCCTGGGGGGTATCAGCCCTGACCCAGGGATGAGGAGAGAGCTGGACTTAAGGCCACTGGGCTGTGCTTGTGCTGGGGTGCCTCGAGGCCCTGACCCAGAGCAATGCGGGCTGGGCAGTGTCCTTGGGCCACGACTGTGGGGTTCCCCTGCCTTGGCTGGGCCAGCCTAGTCCTCCTTGGGTGGCTCCACAGTGAGAACCGTGTCCATAGCTGCTGGCTGCCGCTCAGAGTTGCCGAGGGGCTGCTGCTCGCGGTTCTGCCCGGCCCTGGTGCGTGTCCAGGACGGGGATCTCAGACAGCCGGCCCGGGGCAGTGGGTGCAGGCCTGGTGGGGACATGGAGGTGGGCTCAGCATGGCCAGGGGCCGTGAATGTCTCCTGTAGTTACTGGGCTAGGCCTGTGGGTGCCTCCACCACGAGGTCCAGCCACACATTGCGGTCCCCTGGGTGCTTAGAAAATGCGAGTGCCAGGCCACCAGCAATGCAGACAGGTGGGCCTGGGTGTGGCCTTGTGCAGGCCCGCCCCCAGACTCCACCTGCACGGGCGTGAGCGGGGAGCGAGGCAGGTCACTGGGCCCACACACCCCTGCTGGCTGCCTTGCCGTTTCTGAGGCCTTTCGGGTCTTGGGCTAAGGGCAGTGCCCCTTTGAGAACTAAAGGGGAAACCAAGGCAGGCTGAGCTGGGGAGGGGCCAGGGCGGTGGAATGGCACCCCGCTATGCTTAGCTTAACTCGTGATTAAATTCACACTTCCTAAATGCCACCTTTAGGGGTTCTGTGGCTTTGGCCTTTCTTTGGCATTTGAAAATCAAAATTCAGTGGTGGCCATAAGAGGAAGACCCCTGAAAGCTGGGCACGCAGAACGTGGAAATGCTGAAGAAAATGGAGCGCTGGCGACAGGTCTCATTTAAACACAATCGAGAGAAAATTATTTTTAACAGTAGGGGTTTGCAGGGTCCGGTGGTCCTGACCCCAGGACCTGCCCACACCGCCCCCCGCACCCCAGCGCCAGCCCCACCTGCTGGCGAGTCACCGGCCGTGTTCTCATCGTCGGAGTCTGCGAAGACCTCGGCCAGCTCCTGGTCGGACATGTCTGTCAGCTCGGTGAGGTCCAGGAGGTCAAAGTGCACCTCCAGGGAGGAGACGCTGCTCAGGGGCTCTGGGGGCGGGGGCTTGTCATCGGCGCAGGCCCCCCCCATGCGGCCCCCCACACAGCCCAGGGAAGAACCAGATCTCTGGGTAGAGCCTGGCACGGCCTCAGGAAGATGAGGCAGCCAGACCCCAACTCTGCTCCCCACACTTCAGACTGAACACTTTCTGGGGTCCCCCACTTTACACGTGGTACAACCAAGGCCCAATGGGCCAAGCCTTAAGAGTTCGATGCCCACCACACCCCCATGGAGTGTCTGGACAGTATGTGGACGCTGCCCCCTACTTCCCAGGGAGCCCAGGTCCCATGGAGCATGCCAGGCACGTCAGCTGTACTTACGCCTCCTTTCTGTCACCTGCAGGAGCCCTGGTGCCGGTCCTGAGATGCCCACCTCCTCCTCGGCCACGGGTGAGTGGCAGCTGTCTCCTGACCCCTGGGCCGGGGTGCTCAGGGTAGCCTGTGGCACCTCAACCTCCTTAATTATTTCTACAAAAGACAGAATGCATTACTTGGGAGGAGACATGGGGGTTCCACCCCCCCAGAGGAGAAGCTGGGGCTCTCCCCCAGGAGAGACAGGGGTCCCACCCCCTCCAGGACACGGTGGCGAGGACTTGAGTAGTTGACTCCTAAGCCCTCCTTTTAGGTGCTGGCAGTGGTCCTTGGGGTTACCTCGGGCCAGGATCCGGGATGGGGCAGGGGGTTTCTCTGAGGAGGCTGGCCTTCCCCCGAGGATGACTGCCTCCTACTGTGGCCAAAGAGGGGATGAATGACCTCCGGACCCCAGCCCTGAGTACTTGAGCTTGAACGAACACAAGCCATGAAAGTCTGGTGGGGACTTCCTCACTGGTCCCTGCTCACCTACCTGTCCTTCGCAGACTGACTGCTTTTACACACCTGTCAACAGGGTCCGTCCCAATGGTGACAGTTACAGAACAGGGAAGCAGCAGACCGTCTTGACCCCAGCTACACCTCATGACTGGGACAGTGTTCCTCCAGGGGTTTTTTTCTATGCAGTTTTTCTTTGAAAAATGTAATTGTTCATTTTTTTTAATATTTAAGTTTTTTTTGTCAGACGAGGGCAGGTGGTCCCCTAGGGATCTGCTTGGTGGAGACTGCCACCCAGAGGTGGGACCGCTGGCCCGAGGGCCACCAATCTCACCTGCTGCTGCTCTCACTTCACACCCCTCCACCCACACCCCCTACCAGCTCCTGCAGAATGTTCCAGAGCCTGCCCACATGCCCCTGAGGTAACTGGGACCCTTGGCTCCCATGACCCCACTCTGGCTCTGCTGCCACCCTCTCCTGGGACCCCATGGAGCAGGTGCGTGGTGCAAACTTGTGCCCTGCAGAGCTTGCTCCCAGTCTGCCAGCTGAGTGCCGAGAGCTGGGCGCAGACAGAGCCCCTGGAGCAGCTGCCTGGAATGGTGGGCTGAGGGGGGCCCAGCTGGGGCCCCCAGTGCCAGCAGCTGCCTGCGAGGGGCAGGACTGTCCTCCCCAACAGTGTAGCCAGCAGCCTGGATGCCGCCACGTGGGACGGGTGGGTCTGGAGGATCCCCAGCTTAGTGGGAAGTGGGCATCAACCCCGAACTGCAGAGCCAGCAAGGCCATCCTGGTCTTCTCCAGGAGGGCACCCCACTCCCCTCGCCCCCCACACACAGAGGAAGTGTGGCCAGGGGAGGGCGGACCTGCTGACTGGTGGCCCGTCAAGCTTTGCACCATGCTGTGTCATCACATGGAGCCTGGGGCTGGCCAGGCTGGACGGACTCAGGGGATCCGGTTCCCGCCTCTGCCGGAGTGTGGCAGCATCCTGGGAGGGTAGAGTTACACCCTCTCCTGTCCTGGCCTACCAGCCTGGCAAGGACACCTCCTGGCCCAGAGGCCACTAGAGACATGACCCTGCTGTGAGCTGGGTTAGCAGGGACCTCTGCCTGGAACCTCAGCCCAACATCTGAGAATCCCTGTCCAGGATCCAGGAAGTCCCTGGGGGGCCTTCGCTCTGCAGGACACTTTGTCTCTTCACTGGGAGGTGGCACAGGTGTGCAGGAGTGTGCTTGCGTCTTGCTGGCCTGTGCTGTGGCCACAATTCTAAGACACTTCTACACACACAGCCTGTGGTGGTGGGTGGCTGTGTCCGGGCTGGGTGCTCACGGCAGGTACTGCCATCTATCTAGAGAATTCAAATAGAGCAGGTGACTCTGGGGTCATAACAGTAGTAGTGACGGTGGCTCTGTGCCAGGCACAGCCCCACCACTATTGTTCAGCTAATGTCACAAGCAGCTATGGGGGAGGGACGCTGAGTGTTGTGCTTTAGAGACGTAGCACTTAGTGGCTCAGCTTGTCCCAGGCACGCAGCACAGGGGACAATGGGGTCTGAACTCGCAGCCACTGCCCGCCAGCCTCTGTTCCTGGTCCTGGCACATGGCTGAGAGCAGGGGCCAGAGGAGGGAGGAGAGACCCTGACCCCACGCCCACAGGGGAGCAGGAGTATGTTCCCGGCCCGACCCAGGTGGAAGGGGATTTCTGAAGATGGGAATAGAGGCGGGGTCTCTGCTCACAGCACCCTGTCCCTGTGTCGCTGGGTGGGGCCCCTCATCTTGACAAGAAGGCATTCATTCATCCATCCATCCAAAAAAGATTTCCTGAGCATTGGGGGCTCCGCATGAAAAAGCACATGTTCCTGCCCTGTGTGGGGTGGGTAGGTTGCAGGGGTAGTTGGTGCTGTTCTCCTGTTAGAGGGAGCTGTGCCATACCTGGGGACACAGGCAAACAGCACACCCTTTCCCCAGAGTGGGGAGGGGCACTCCGCTACAAATCCTGGAGCCCAGGGGCCTTGGACAGCCCCGAGACAGACCCCCCCAGGCACAGTGGCCTGTGTACTGCAAGCACATTCTATCAAATTCCAACATCCCTGAAACAGCATAGCAACTAGGTGTCACAGTCCACAGGATGCAGTATGTGTCTAGGCTTTGATTCTTTTCCATACCCCTTTGGCAGTGGCCCGGTCTTTATAAATGCCGTTGCCCTGGCCTGTGGTGAAGCTGTGGGGGGCAGGAAAGAGTAGAAGACGTAGCTTCTTCCATCAAAAAGTAGAAGATGTAGCTTCTGATACTGGTCTTTCGGCCAGCGGAATGTAATGGAAATGGGAGATTGAGTCAAAATGCCAATGCAGATGCAGGGACACACGGGCCCTGAGCCCTGAGGATGGCGTGCCGTGGTGCCGTGTGTGGCTGTGTCCGGGCTGAGTGCTCAAGGCAGGTGCACCCACTGCTCCTCAGACTATTAAACGTAGAGTCGCCACACGAGGCAACAATTCCACTCCTACGCTTAACCCAAAGAGTGGAAAGCACACGTCCACGTCAGCACTTGCACACGAGAGTGTTCACCATGGCACTACTGTAGGTAGAAGTGGAATCAAACCCAAATGTCCATCTAGACGATGGAAAACTACCCTGCCATGAAAAGCACGCAGCATGGACACATGCTACAACATGCGCAGACCACGAAAACATTACGGCGAGTGGCAGAAGCCAGTCACGAAGGGCCATACGCCATGATTCCATTTATCCAGATGCCCAGAATAGGCAGCTCTATAGAGGGGAGACAGCAAATTAGGACAGGAAGTAGACTGGCAGTAGCCAGGGGCTAGGTTTGGAATGGGGAGTGACTGCTGACAGGCACAGGGTTTCTTTTTGGGGGATGGAAATATTCTAAATTAGATGATGGTGATGATTGCGCAACTTTGTGAACATAGATGCTCCTCGACTTACGACGGGGTTACATTCCAGTAAGTTGAAAGTATCATAAGTCAAAAATGCATTTAATACGCCTCACCTACTGGGCATCGTAGCTTAGCCCAGCCGATCTTAACCGTGCTCAGATCGCGGGAGGGCGAGGGCATCGCATCGCTAGTCGGGGAAAAGAAGAAAACAAAGTGCGGTTTTGCAACACGTATCGCTCTGGCGCTGCCATAGAGTCGAAAGTTCGAGGTTGAATCATTGTAAGTTGGGGCCACGTGTATATTACCAACACTGAATTGTACACGGCAAAAGGATGGATTTTTATGATGTGAATTATTTCTCAATTTAAAAAAATCCTCTATGAAAACACAGGTTGACCGCCAGGCACCAGGCTCAGATGCCAGGGCTGGGTGTGAGCAGTGTGAGCTCCAGGACCCAGGCTTGTCCTAGTGCACAGCAGGTGCACTGTGACTGTCTGCGGAATGAGTGAAGCCGCAGCCCTACGCCACAGTCACAGTTAATGAACGGCTGTCTGACGGATCAGTCTGGTACCTTGGAGGGCAAAGGGACAAATCTCTTCCTGGGGTCCGAAGCAAAGTAGTGATCTCACAGGCAGGCATGGGGTAGGTGCCTGGCAGCCCGACCGAGCCACAAGCTGGGTGCCTGAGCAGCCCCAGAATCAGCCAGGCCAGGGCAGAGGTGCTGGGTGTTTCTGATGCCCAGGAGAGCCAGCCCATGGGATAGCAACACCTGGTTCTCAACCCAGCACAGCCCCTGTGGGAGAATGGAGTTGGGGTGCCACAGCCCATCCTCACCCAGGGCTGGCTGCTGATGTGAGTGGAGCTGATAGGGTTTCTTGTGCTATGCTGCTGACCTATTTTCCAGCACATTCGTGCCAAGAACCTGGCCCAAATCTCAAGTTCTTTGCCGTGTGTCCAGGTCTTTGCCCCAGCATCAAGGCACGCTGCACACGCCGATGAGTGAACAAACAAGTTAATGAAGTGAATAAAGGCCATAAAAACCCAAATGGCACAGGGAGGGAGAGATGGTCATAGAGGTGGGGCACTTGTACCCCATTCCCAGGTCCTTATCCTGGATTCAGGGCTCCTCCCCCAAACATGTGGAAGCTGCTGGGTGGCCTCAGCCAGGCTCAGCCTCTCTGGGGAAGGGGGACTGGAACTCTGGTTTTCCAGAGGCAACAGCTGGGACCCTTCAAGAAGCACACTCTCCGCCACACCCACACACACACACTTCTCATCTTCGTGTCTGTACATTTTGATCATTAAGAAATTATTGTTAATTTGTTTAGGTGCAAAAATGAGATTTTGATTACGCTCTATAAGAACCTTATCTTTTAGAGATAATTTCAGAAATAATTATGGGTGAAATATGTCTAGATTTCCTACAAATTACTACTGAGGGAGGGGTGGGGGGGGGTCTGGTTAAGCAGGTGGGAGGTGGCTCTTGGGGCTTTACCATGCTGCTTTCCTTACTTCTGTGTGTGCTTCACATGCTCCAAAGTAATGTGTTAGTGACCTGTGAGAATGACAGTCACAGCCATCCACACGTGACTTCATGAGAGCCCATGGCGTGGGGGTTGCCAGCCCACTGTGCAGGCAGGAAATGGCTACGGGGTGAAGGGCGTGAGTCCTGAGTGTGGCCCAGCCCCCCCCACAGTGCCTGCACGGAACAACACCTGACAGGTACAGGCTTGTGCACTGAGGCAGCCCCGCCGAGTCTTCCAGCGAGGGAGACTCAGTCACTGAAGAGCCCTCAAGGTCCTCTCCCACAGGCCTGCAGGGGAGGGGCTGTCTCTTCTCACAGAAGTGGACACAGGCTCATGGGAGGCTGCTGTGCCCACATCTCACAGCCCTTGCTCTCTAAATGGTCCCCTTCACACCCCCACAGAGCTGCCACTGGGCTGTGCAGGGTGGGAGCGGAGGTCCGGGGACTGTTAGCCTGGGGGGGCGGGGGCGGGAGGGCGGAAAGCTGGATCCCGCCCACAAATGACAAAACAAAGAAAACCCACCCTCTAGCCCCTGGGTGTGTCTGGCCGTGCCTGCCAGTCGCACGAAGGGCCCCCGGGCAGCTGTCTGGAACGCACCTGCGGTACTCAGCTTGCAAACAGCGGCGACGGACCCACTGCTTCCGAACACCTCCCGGGCCAGCACTTTGGGTCTCAGAGGAGGCCGCTGGTGCCGCTGGGGGATCCCCAGCGAGTTCAGGGAGTGGCTCCGAGGGATGGGATCCCCAGGAAACCAAGGATGCCCCTGAGGCCAGGCCAGGTAGGCGGGTTCAGGAGTCGTGCAGTTTGCATCCAAGTTCCGATGCGGATGGCGCCCACAAACATTCCTGAAGGGCTTGAGAGGGGTTCCTGGGTTTCCTCTCACTACGGGAGGGTCCCAACCACCAGAGTCCCGGACAGCTGACCGGCTGCGGGGGGTCGTTCCGTACACACCTGCCCTCCCAGATGTGTGCTCCCCTGGGCCTTGCCCAGGCTAGCAACCCCTGCAGGCATGGCAGCCCCCTGCTGGCCGTGCCCCCTCCGAGACCCTCTCGGCCCGATGCTGAGCAGGGCTCCGCCGCGGCCCCCTCCCAGCCCACTGCCGCCCTGGCCCCGGGAGCCGCTGCTGGGCGAACAAAGCAGACGCGCGGCCAAGAGGGCAGAGTCGCCCCCCACGTCTCGCCCACCCGGACCCCAAACTCCGGCGCTAGCACGCCCCATCCCCTGGTCCCCCGATCCACAGCTCGGCTCGGAGGGCTTCAGGACCAAACTCTGGACCACCCACAAGGGGCACGCCCGGCTCGGCTGCGGGGGCCGGGCGCGCAGAGGACCAGGGGGCGGGGACGCGGTCTGTGCGCCCCCTGCCCAGCGCGGCGGCTGTGTGGAGAGGCGCCCGCAACCTCGCGCGGCGGGCCCGGCTTCCGCGCGCGCGGCCGGGAGCAGCGGTCACCCGAGCGGCCGATGGTCTTCGCGGCCCTCGGGCGCGGCAGACTAGTGGGCCGGGGAGAAGGGGCTGCGGCTCGCTGCGGGAAAGGCGTAGCTCCTGGGGGCTGGGGCCGCACTCACCTCCCGGGCCGGCGCCCTCCGGGGGCTCCATGCGGCCGGCGGCGTCACCCGGCCCGAGAGTCCCTGCAGCTGCGGCGACGACTCGGCCCCGGCTCCCGGCGCCGCGCATCGGGCAGCAGCCCGGGGGCCGCGGCGGCGGGGAGGAGCCCGCGGGGCGGGGCCCGCAGCTGCTCCCGGGCCGCGGCCACCCCATCCTCCCCCCGGCCCCGCAGCACAGGTGCGGCCCCGCCCCGGCCCGCGCGCGCCCCCTGTCGGCCCCGGCCCTGCGGACCCCCGCCCCGCGCCGACCTCGCCCCCACCGCCGCCCCCGCCCCCGCCCGCCCCGGGCCTGGCGGTCGCCTCCCACCCCTGCGCGCACGCTCTGCCCGCAGCCGCGCTGACAGCTGTCCATTTGTGACCCTCCGCCCCAGATATTTATGGGGCGCCAACAATGAGCCCGCGCTTTGCACAAGGAGAGGGAAAGGCGGAGCCGACCCCCGAGACGAGGGACCATAAGCGTAGAACTGCAGATTGTAATGGGTGTTCTGAAGAAACGGGGGGTGGAGGTGGTGGCGAGAGCGTTTAAATGCAAAGCTGAGGGGTCGCGGGTGGGGGACGGGAGATGAGGCGATGGGCGCTGGCAGGGACGGCGCTCCTGGGAACGGAGGCAGGGTCCGGGCTTGTTGAGAGCACCAAACCGTTCAATCCAGTCCCAAACGCTGCTTTGCTTCCCTAGGACCTCACTCAAGCCCTCGAGCGCACTATCTCATTAATTCTCCCAGTGATCCTAGGAAGTTGGGATCCTGGTTTTCCAGCTGAAGAAGCTGAGCACAGAGAGGGTAGGTAACCTTCTCAAGATTGCACAGCCAGATGCAGAAAGCCAGAAGGCCCGAATCCAAGCCCAAGGTCTGCACTTTTACAAAAATAAAACAAACCGAAGAAAAGCTTCAGGGAGAAAGAACTCGAGTGTCCACAGCATGTGGTGGAAAAGGCCCCCAGAGGTAGAGGACAGGTATGAACCTGGTGTTTGCAGGAATGGCGCCCACTCAAAGGCAGGGTGGTTCACACAGCTTCAGCCCTCCAAAGTCCTCACGCCCAGCCCAGCTCAGATCACAGAGCCCAAGGCCTTTGAGACGCTCAGTCAGTGAGGCAGGCTAATAATTCTCATTTTTCTTGAGTGTACAAAACAAATGAAAACAAAAACTGCTGTTTACAACTGCCTAAAATGATTTCATGACCCACTAGGACAAGCCCCTGCAGTATGCAAGCCACTGGCCTCTGTGCTGCCCCAAAGGTGGAGAATTTGGCCTCTCGGGGACAAAGCTGAGCTACAGGGGTAGCGGGGTGGGAGGGTAGACAGCGGCTGGGCACTGGTTGCTCCGAGTTAGCTGGGGTGGCAGATTGCATTTTCTCAAAATGGTCAGAGCGATGTTTCTGATTCTACATGTCTTCCAGAATTGCCCATGCCCATCAAGACACTCTGCAGCTATACTCCTGCTTGAACCTGGGCAGGGCACATGGCTAAAGATGTGCTCTGTGACTTCCCAAGCTGAGTCCCTTGGAGGATTTAGCTGTCCCTCAGAAAGCTCCCTTGGAACCCAGCCTCCCTGTGTGAGGCAGCCCAGGCCACTCAAGAGGCCACTCATGTGTGTCCTTTGAGATCCCCCCACCCCTCACCTCCTGTGGGGTGGTATGTGGAGCCAAGATGACCTGTCTCCATCCAGTCCTGGCCGAGTTGCAGATTCATGAGCAAAACAGATACTGTCACTACATTAAGCCACTACATTTTGGGGGTAACCTATTATGCAGCCACAGTAATTGTAATAGTGGTTATTGTTTAATAATTGTCCTTGTTGAGAGATGAATAAATGTCTTCAGAGAAACTCTTGTCAAAGGGGTCCCAGGAGCCAGTGTTTATTTATTTTTAACTTTTCATTAAGAACATTTTCAAAGCAAAGTAGAGAGAATAAGACAATTAACCCACATGTACCCATCACCCTATTCAGCGATTCCCATGATGGCTGATCTTGTTTTTTTTTTTTTACTCTTGGTCACCTCCACATGACATCACTTCATAGGTAAATATTTGACTATTTATCTCTAAGAGAGTCTAGTCTTCTTAAGCACTCTGTCATCCTAACACTCAGGTCTCTGCTGAGCTGGTCCAGTGGCCCGAGGCAGTCCACCTGGGGCAGTTACCCTGGACAACCAAGTAAGTGCGTGTTAGGAAGAGCCAAATGTTAGACAACATGGTCAGTGGTTGGTGGGTATTAATATTTGCTCTGGATTTTTCAGGAAACTCAGATGCCATTTATCTGGGTTTCTGAGCTGCACAGCTTGATGCCGAATAAAAGTATCTTAAGCCATGGATGTGAAGAAAAGTCTCTTTTCTGAAAAAGAAAAAATCTGAACTCAAATCCAATAGGAAAAGCACAGGTCGCTGCGGACCTTGTCGGGAGCCCAGGGTGGCCCGAATTATCCATCTCTGCCATCCATGCTGATGGACCAAGCGACTCTATTGGTTTGTGATGAATGAATACCCTGTCTGGTTATCCTGAGCTAACCCTCTGATTCTCGCCCTCTTTGCTGAAAGGAATTATTGTTAATGCATTTATTTAATTCAGGACTCCCAGAATTAAAGCAAAAGCCAATCAGCATGAGGCACCTAGCATTTTGGGTCTGCAAAGTAAGTGTTAAACCATAATAACTACTCTGCTGTGTTACTGGGCTGCATTGTCTTGCCTGCCAAATCCCCTCTGGGAGGCCCTGGCCTTGGGGAGGTGGCCCCTATCAGGCCAGTTGCTCTGGCACAGAGGCTCAGGCTCTTGGCTGCCCAGGTACAGTGACAGGACCAGACCTCACAAAGGCCCCAGGGCCTGCTATAAATAAAACTCAGGACTATACAAGCTGGGTCAGTGCAGTTCCACTGTGCAGGTAGGGCTGGAGTGGGCAAACAGGAAGCCCTGCAGGCTCATCCTGTGGCTCTCAGATCCTGGCCACTGTGTGGGTGTCTGAGGTCTGAGCAAGCCCAGCTAATAAGGCTATTTTGCCCTGGGAGGGACAGTCAGACTCAGGCCGTTGTCTTTCTTCATTACACTCTGTCCCCATCTTAAATCTCCAGGGGGAGAAGCTTCTAGAATCTTCTTCCCAAAACAGATGAGAAAAACATGACCTGCTTCAAAACCACTAGTTAGGAAGATGCTGAAGTTGAGTGCAGAAAAGACCATAAACCATAAGTATGTATAAAGATGGGCACCTGCTTATGATAAACTCTCAGCTTTCTGAGTGACAGAGTGATACATGTAGGTAATAGTGCGGTGGCAGGGATCAGAAATTCACTTTGGAAATTGTAAACTGGTGAGGAAAGGAACCTGGTAACTCTCATTTCTTCTGCCTGTCTGGAATACTCCGACAGAGGTTTCTGGTGTTCCCCCCACCCCGGGTGAGAACAGGGCCCACAGGGGACCTCTTCAGGCAGAGCAGTTTATTTTTGTGAAGAGGACACATGCTGATTTCAAAAGTTTGAAGCTAGCTGGAATGTATTTTTCTTTCTTACTGTTACTTCTAAAGGATTGTGGAAACCTGACTGTCTCCCATCCTCATCAGGCCAGAAGGGAAGGGATCTTCAAGATGGGCAATGGCGGGGTGGGGGGTGGGGGGCGGTCAGGCTCAGTGGCAACGTCCTAGCCCAAATTTGAATCTAATTGCTGTCCTCCCTCCTTCACTGAAGACATCTTTACTGAGCGCCTGCTGCGTACTGTCCTGGGCACTGCGGGTAAGAAGGGGGCGAAACAATTTTCCTCCCTTCACGGAACTGAAGTTTATTGGGGGAGACCGGGAGTGTAAACGTACATCCCATAGGGAAACGCATCTCGAGGCGTCGGAGAAGTCAAAAGTGGATGATGCCCAGCTGCAAGCAAATCCTACCGGACTCGCGTAAACCCTGGGTGGGCCCAGGGCTTGTTGCTAGGGACGCGCTCCCGCCGTTGCCAGGGCCTGTAGAAGTGGGCGGAGTCTCGCGAGGATCTTCGATATTTCGTGCGGGATCTCACAGCGGTTGCTGGGAGACGGCGCAGCTTCCGCGGGGCCGGCGCTGGGGTCTGTAGGTCGCGGCGCGGCCGGACGTCCGGAGCCATGGTGAGGAGGGCCGGGTTAGTCCGTGGTTGCCGGCCTGCGCGCGGAGAGACCCCGGACGGGGAGGCCTGGGTCCCTGGGTCCCTGGAATTGGGGACTTGGTGCTCTCGTGGGGACAGCCCCCTGGGGAGAGCGGATTCCCGGATCCCGCACGCACTTGTACTGAGAGATCTGGGCCGTCCAGGGTCCTGTGTTCACAGGGGCGGTCCTAGAACCGCCCCGCGTTTTCCCCCACGACCGAGGGTCCGAGGGCAAGCTGTCCAGAAGGGAGAACCCGCGTCCAGCGATGCCCTTCCTGGAATGGAGGGCTCCGTCAGTCAGAGCCTTGGGGCCTAGGGTCTGACCTCACAGGGTCCCCGTGGAGGACAGTGGGGTGCAGGGGTACCTTAGCACCTCCAGTCGCTGGGATGGAGAGTCTGGAGGCGTGCCACAGTGGCTTGAGGTCCCTCTGCATCCATGGGGTGCCCAGGGCAGCGCCTGGGGTACGGGAACTGCCGTTTCCTTGGAGAACCTCCGACGAGTCAGGCCTGTGCTGAGCAGCAAGGTGGGAGCTCGTTGCACCAGCTCTCCACCGGGTCTCTCAGGTAGGAGGGCCCTCAGCCACCCCCCCCACCCCCCAATAAGGAGTTGTTGAGAACTTGGTTTCCAGGCAGGTGCAGCAGGGTGGGCGTCAATAGTGGGCAGGACGCCTCTGATGGGGTGGGCTTGGAGTCAGGGTGAGAAAGGGGGCCGATGCGCATTCGGGATGAAGATTGCACTGCGTGGTTCTTTGAAAATCCCCTGGAAAAAGACCCGCAAACTGCTTCTACCAGTTATTAACTCACGGGGATATGCATGCTTTTCTTCTCTTTCTTTTCCTCTTTCTCCTCTTCCCTTTTGCTCCATGCTTGCTAAGATTTCCACATAATTTTTTTCGTGAACATAAAAATGTTACCGAGACACGTAGATGCAGACACACAAGCATGGGCCACAGGGAGTTGGTGGGAGTGAAGGCAGAAGGACGAGGTGTGGGTGCGACATCGGGGACGTGAGAGGGGGCGGAAGCTTCTCTCTCATCTTGTGAGTTGGTGACAGCAAGGGGGGACACCAGAGCTGCTGCGGAGGTAGCCCTCTGGTCCAGGGGCTGGGGGCAGATTCACACTCGGAGGGAAGGGAGCCTTCAGGCAGCTTCTCCCGGCCACTGAACAGTTGTGCAGGTTTCTCTGTGGTGGTCACCAAGCGTAATGGCCCATGTGGTGACATTGGACACTGGCATTGAGGTTCTTCCTTTTGAGGCCAAGTAAATTTTGCACCCACACCAAGGCAGTCTCTGCCCTGTGTCAAGAAGTGTGTTTGGGACGAAGCCCCTCCCTTCCTTTCAGGGGAGGAGACGCTCTCTTGAAAAGGGAGGTGTCTCCTTCTCCACAGGTGTCAGCAGAGAATGTGAGTGCACTTAGGGGTGGGACCCCATAAGGTGGAGCGATGGGCTCTGGGTGGGCGTGTTCAGCAGTGAGAGGCTGATGGCGTCCCTGGCCAGGCACGCTGCTCCCAGATGACCCCGGGCGGGAAACAAAGCCAGCCAGAAGGTGCGGGCACCACACAGAGCCTCCCTTCCTTACCCAGTCATCTCTTCTTTAACCGAAGGCGCCCAAAAAGAAGGGGAAGAAAGGGAAAGGCAAAGGCACCCCGATCGTTGACGGGCTCGCTCCGGAGGACATGAGCAAGGAGCAGGTGAGCGGGCAGTGCGCCTCGCCCAGCCCTGGGTGGGTGGGGCAGTCTGCTTTGTCTCTGGCCTTCTGTCTCCGTGAACCTCTCAAACAAGTGCCCGCTCGTCCTACCCTGCCTCTTGGTCCATCTCCCTACAGCCGGGCTCCTGCGGCTCTGCCCAGGCCTGCTTGGCCTTCCCGGTCCCCGTGGCCCTCGCTTTGTCCAGGCCCGTCTGGCCTTCCCGGTCCCCGTGGCCCTCACTCTGTCCAGGCCCGTCTGGCCTTCCCGGTCCCCGTGGGCCTCACTGGCACTCTCACGTGCAGTGCATATATTTTTTTAATGCAGTGCAGCCACATCGAATAACTTTTTTACACGGTGCCAGGGATTTGGAAGGGAATGTTTTCCTGATACAAAAGCTATTTTTAGATTTCTGTGTGTCTTTTCAATCTTATCCTTTTATGCTCCTGACCTTCACAGAGGTATTATCATAGTACATGCATCTATAGTGTTCTCGTTTACCATTTTATTTACCATTGAACAATAGGAATTATTTTAAGCTACTTGTCCATTTTGATGAAGTTAAGGGCTAAAGGACATAATTATATAATGACAGTTTTAATTAAAAGGCTCCTAAAAACTGTAGCCTGTTGCAAACCACGAGAGCAAGTGTGGCGCCTCCTCCAGACTTTGTTACTGACGACCGCCTGTGAGCATCTGACGGGGGTTAAGAGTGGCTTGATTTTACAGCAGGCCCTCAAATGACATCGTGTTGTAACGTGGCTGAGATGCTGGCGAGCCTGGACTCTGGTTTATGGCATCAGCCTGTGGTGACACTGGTTTCCTTGTACGCCGTTTCTCTTAAAGTCACAGCCTATCGAAAACGTTAAGTGAGGACTTACCGCACATGCAGGGAGCCAATGGTAGTTTAAGTGGAGGGTGGTGGGGCCCAGTTTGTGTTCTGGAGGGTCACTGCGGCTGGTCTGTGCAGAATGGGTTGTACATCGCATTGCCTCAGCAGTTGAGATGTATCTTATCTTCCTGTTTACTTCCCGTCCCTGTGCAGATGGAACTGTGACATGGCGGTGGTGGGTCCGCAGAGCCTCGCCATTGCAGGTCCGAGGCATGAACACCTTGGAGGTGTCCAGTGCCAGGAGGGGTGAGGGGCTGGGCACAGCTGCAGTCAGTTCAGTGTTTTGTTACCTTGTGGGCGTTGGGCTGCCGTGCTGTTTTCTGATTTGTTAAGAGAAGCTAGAAATCTGGATATTTATAAGAAATCTAAATATTGAATGATGGCAAAATCTAACAATGTGAGCCAATCATAGTAGGGGGGAACCTGTTTTAGACTGTGTGAGTGACGCGAAAGGTCCCTGACACAAAGATGATGTCATCTGCTGAGGTCCTATTTGGATGCTAGGGTACTGTGTCTCCCTCATGGGGAGTCATGCCCGACCTGGGGACCTTACCCCCTTGGCTCTCTTGAAGTGAGAAATGTCTTCTCTGTGGGGAAGGGCTGTCAGCGAGAAAAGCTTCAGTGGGTGGCCTGAGGTTGTGCTCAGATCACTGGGAGCCTGCCCAATTTTTTTTTTTTACCTATTTGCTGATTGACAGTTGGCTCTGGACCAAACTTTTTGTCAGGGCTCTACTGGATTTGTTTAGTTTTTGCTTACCATATATTTTTAAAGGCGAACTTTTTTCATTCTGCATTATTTTGCAAATGTGTTTGCATCCTGCTGTATCATTTTCATATCTGTATGTCTTTGGGCCATATAATCTTGTAGTTGGTATGCTCTAATTTCTCAGCCATTTCTGTATTTAAAATCATATTAGATCATTTCCTTTTTTATTTTTTTTTGCTGTTTTAATAACAGCGTGGCTAATATCTTTGAGCAGAAAGCTCTTGTGTTCTTTTGAGAAATTTCTTTAGTATAAATTCCCAGGAGTGTATGAAAGGATATAAATGTGTTTTGATTATTGGCCAAATTCAAGAGATTTTTGCTGTTTACTGAATGTGTCCCATCCCCAGAGGCTTCCTAACTTTTTATAGCTCTCATGTTTTTAGATGAGTAGCCTTCATCCTCCCAAGGCCCCTCCCACACTCTGCCATGCCCCGCCAGGTGGAGGAGCACGTCAGCCGCATCCGGGAGGAGCTGGACCGTGAGCGGGAGGAGCGCAATTACTTCCAGCTGGAGCGGGACAAGATCCACACGTTCTGGGAGATCACGCGGAGGCAGCTGGAGGAGAAGAAGGCTGAGCTGCGGAACAAAGACCGGGAGATGGAGGAGGCAGGAGGCACACAGGCCCAGAATCCAAAGGTGGTGGGGAACTGCTGGGAAGGAGAGATGATGCTGGAGAAGCTGAGGGGGCACTTCCTCTCTCTTGCTTTAGCAGCCCCCTTTGTTTGTCCTACCTTCTCTGGAACCCTGAGAGATGTCTTATTTTTTTATAAAATTGCACATGCGCGTGTTTAATTATTATTACACATGAAGGTGATGTATATGTATTATTGTATTATAGATATTACCTAATTGGCGTGTGTGTGAAATGAATAATGTGTACAGAGTATGTTGTTAGGTAGATGCAACTATGTGTGTGTGCAATTGTCACACCTTTATGTCTGTGCAGAGTGTGATCGCGTGTATTAGGTGAGCATGTATTACTGTGCAAATTGAGCATGTTTACACACATTCAGGTATTGAGAATAGATACAGGTGAGCATGTGTCTGCGTGTTAGGTGAGCATGTTTGCATGTGCCCAGGTGAGTGTGTGTGCAGGTGGTATGCATGTGCAGATGACCGTGTGTGTATTGGAGTGAGCATATATGTGTGTATGTGTAGGTATGTGTGTGCGTGTGCAGGTGTGCCTGTGCAACTGAGCGTGTGTGTGCAGGTGAGTAGGTGGTACCCCTACTGCCTGTAGGTCTACAAGCAGAAGGTGAAGCACCTGCTATACGAGCATCAGAACAACCTGACGGAGATGAAGGCTGAGGGCACCGTGGTCATGAAGCTGGCCCAGAAGGAGCACCGCACGCAGGAGGGCGCGCTGCGCAAGGACATGCGGGCGCTGAAGGCGGAGCTCAAGGAGCAGGAGCTGGCCAGCGAGGTGGTGGTGAAGAACCTGCGGCTGGTAGGTGTCTCCGCTGGCTGCTGGGGACAGCGAGCTCCTGATGGTTCAGTAGCAACTGGGAATTCACATTCTTGTTTAAAAGGTCCCGCATTTTGGCAATTAGTTGAAATATTAAAAAAAAAAGCGTGCATCCAAACAGACCCACTTTGGGGGCCAAGTACAGAATTCTGTCTCAGACTTGAGCCACAAATTGACATGAGGCAAATCCAGCCCCGGGCCCCTCTCCGTGTGTGTCAGGTGTGTTTGGAAACACAACCATTAGAGTGTCCTGCATGCCATTCCCTAGGCTTCTACGCAGTTTGTCATGCGAGGTGGGCTTATGAGTCCTTGGCTGACTTTTGAGACCTTTGGTCCATTCTGGGGGAGGCTGGGGGGATGGGGGCGGTTCTAGGTGGAGGCTGACACTTGTTTGCTGAGTGCCTATAAGATGCCAGGCCCTGTTCTGATCTCTGGGGCCTCCAAGGAGCAGGATTGACACATGTAGCTGATGGTCTGGAGAGGGGAGACTGTACTAGCAGAGCAGACAAGGTGTCGGGTGCACACAGCACACCCCAGGGCGTAAGTGCTGGAGGGAGAACATGTTTGGGGTAGGGGGCTGCTGGGATGAGGGGCGTTGCATTTCTCTACAGGGAGTTCTGGGAATGCCACACTGAGAAGGCGACTTTTGGGCAAAGGCACGAGGGGCTGAGCCAGGCTGGGGGGACCAGGCCAGGAGAAGGGATAGGTAGTGGGCCATGCAAAGGCCTAGAGGAGCGAGGGGTCTGGAGGACGGGGGCATTGACCCTGGCTGAGCCGGGGGCCTGTGGCAGGTTTGGGCAGAATGAGGATGTGTCTGACTTTGGGTTTCAAAGGCCCTTCCTGGCTGTAGAGTTTCAAAGGCCCTTCCTGAGAAGACTTTGTGAAGGCAGCTGAGCCTCAAAGGGATCTGGGAAAGCTCAGTAACGTCACAGACTTCGCACCGGAGACAAAGGGAGCGCAAGTCTTGGACCTTCAAGCATCCTTCCTGATGGAAGCACACAAAGGGCTGGTTCCCAGTGACCCCGGCGGTGTGAGGCTGTCTGCTCACCCGAAGCCATGCAGCAGCATGTGGCCAGAGTGCCCTTTTTGTGTAGAAATGTCACTCTAAAAAATAATTAGGGCCTTTTGAGCCATCCTTCTCTTGCTCAGGCCTACTTCCGCTTCTGGAAGTGTACTTACCCTTCTAATAAAACTTTTCTTTTCTACTGTAAAAAAAAAAAAAATTATTCAGAATTTTTATATAGTAACTGTCTTGAAATGATTTTTAACGTTGCTCTGAGCTCTAGCTAAAGTCAGTCAGCAGGCACCTGGAGAGAGCCTGCAGGTCTGTGCAGATGGCACCCTCCACCCCGCAGGGGGCCAGGCGGGGGGCCGAGTGTGGTCAGTGCCTGGAATGTCCGTTAACATTCTCGGAACCTCAGAGGTGACTTTAGCCAAGGGCCGTGAGTTATGAAATGCAGAGGCCCCCTATCCGTGTTGTTCTGGGCATGGCCGATGAGCTCGGAGACGAGGGGATGGCACCCACTGGAAGCCACATGGGGTGTACTGAGCCTGACTCTGCACCGTGAGGAGCAGGGCCAGCCCCTCTCTGTCCCCTAGTAATGTCCTGCTTCTGCCTTTGCAGAAACACACTGAGGAGGTCACTAGAATGCGGAACGACTTTGAGAGGCAAGTGCGAGGTCAGTGTCTCAGGCGTGTGTCGCGGGAGGTGGCGCGGGAGGTGGGGCGGAGCCATCAGAAGGCAGATCACCGCTGGGCCTGTGAGCGCAAGGCTCAGGACAGGTGTGCAGGGAGAAAAGGGTGTGCAAGGCGACAGGCGTGCAAGGCGACAGGCCATCAGAGCCCTGGCGCAGCGACCTTCCATGGGAGCTGGGGGCCGTGGTTACCACCCAGACCGGTGGCCAGGAGCAGATGCTGGTTACTCAGTCTCGTGGGCAGTGTTCTTAGGGTGGTCTTTTCCAGGGGTCCTGGCCTGAGGAGGCTCCATCTCAGAAGTCTGTCTGGTTAATAATTGAGCCCTTGGACCGTGGCTAGTACCACTAGGGTCAGTGGATGCTCAGCTGTGCAGGGCTTGGTCAGCAGCGCCAGCCACAGGCAGAGGACAGCGGACGGCGGTGTGGGCTGGACGTGTCCTCTGTGGGCGTCGCGGGAAAGCACTCCGCCTCAGCCCACCCGCTCCGCGGCAGGCCTTGCTTCGCAGCCTCTGTCCGGGAGCGGCTCGTTGGGTAGCACGGGCCCAGCTGCGCTGCACCTGCTGAGCTGCGCTTTTGGCTGCCGCCTTGCAGAAATCGAGGCCAAGTACGACAAGAAGATGAAGATGCTTCGGGATGAGCTTGACCTGCGGAGAAAGACCGAGATCCACGAGGTGGAGGAGAGGAAGAACGGCCAGATCAACATGCTCATGCAGCGGCACGAGGAGGCATTCACCGACATCAAGAACTACTACAACGACATCACGCTCAACAACCTGGCCCTCATCAATTCCCTCAAGGTGCCGCGTGGGCCAGGCTGGTGTGCCGACAGCTCCCGACCCGTCAGACCCAGCACCCCGCCTGTGAAAATACTGATAATGCCCCTCAGTGCCCTTGACTGAAGCTCACGGGTGAGGCAGCTTCTCTCTGCCCGTAGCTGAGAGCAGTCAGGACACTGCCCCACCTGTAGCCGATGGGTACGGGCTCGGGCAGACCGCAGTGGGGCTGCAGCACGCGGCACAGGCAGGCATCATTGTCACCCAAGTGCTGGCAGTGATAGGGTTCCCACAATGCCCCTTGGGGCATCCTGAACACATCTCATGGAACTACATTTTGGAAAATTCAGAATAAGTTAAAATTGTGCCGAACACTCTGTGTTTACACATAAATGAGATCTCGGTGGTGCGCATGTGAGCCGCCGGCAGGCACGGTCTCGGGGCAGGTGAGGCCGCAGGCCCCAAGGCTGCCTGCTGAGCCCTCCCGCACCCAACCTGTGCTGACAGGAGCAGATGGAGGACATGCGGAAGAAGGAGGACCACCTGGAGAAGGAGATGATGGAGGTGTCCATGCAGAACCGGCGCCTGGCAGACCCTCTGCAGAAGGCTCGGGAGGAGATGAACGAGATGCAGAAGAGGCTCGGGAACCATGAGAGGGACAAGCAGATCCTGGTGGTGAGTTTCTGCCGAACTCACCCTTGGCTCTGGAGAGAAGGGCCGTCAGCCCACCCGCGGCTGAGGCCCAGGGCCCGGCGAGAGGGGCCTGACCCTGGACTGGGGCTGCAGCCCGACCCTGGACTGGGGCTGCAGCCCAACCCTGGACTGGGCTGCAGCCCGTGTGCTGTGAGAGGCGTCCCGTGGGGCTGGGCCACTTATGCCTTTGAGCCTGTTCTTTCTGGTTGTTATTTTTGGCCTTGCCACCTCTTGGGGGCCCGCATTACGATTACGTGGCCGCCCGAATGCTGAGTGCTTCCTGCCCCCACCTTCTTTTCTCTCCAGTGCACAAAAGCACGTTTGAAAGTCACGGAGAAGGAGCTCAAGGCCCTGCAGTGGGAGCACGAGGTGCTGGAGCAGCGGTTCGTCCAGGTGAGTGGCCCGCAGGCCGGGCTCCAGGCGCAGAGGGGCCCTCCCTGGTGCCTGCCTGTCTGCTTCTCGAAGGCCTTCACGCCGGGCCGGGCTTCTGGGTTCGGAAGTGGGAGGCCCCACCACCTGCCCCTCTGCCCTCAAGATGCAGAGGCCTGTGGCACGTCCTGTAGGTGGCCTGGGGTCTCGGATGGGCTCCCTGGTGGGGAGCAGGTTGCCCACCCCTTGAGGGTCATAGAGGTAGCATCTTTTCTGCCACGTACACGTTTCTAAGTCCTGTCACGCACACACTGTGGGCTCACGGACTCCTGGGTCTGTAAGGAAGCGGGAGGGCCCTCCTGCTGCCCTGTGCTGGTCCTCACAAGGGGTAGTGGCTTCCAGAGTCCCCCAGGCCTCCTCCTGTGTCCTCATGTAGCTGCGACTTCATGCTTCACGGAGAGTGGGGTCACCCCTGGAATGCCCCCAGGTGGCATCTGCAATGTGGCTTTGTCCTCACATCCATTTCTTGCTCCCCGGCGAGTGCTCGTCCGTTGAGCCGGTCCCGTGAGGGACAGCTGCTTCAGTCCCTCACTGTTACTGGCGTCACCACTACAATGTGTGCAGCTGTGTGACCATCTCAGGAAAGTCCCCTCCTCGCAGTGGGATTACTGGGCCAGGAGGTTCGCATTCGGGTTTCAAGTAGAGGCAGCTGAGAGGGCTGTTCTGAGCTCTTCGTGCACAGGGTCCACGAGGCCTCCTCCCACCCGCACGCACCGCAGAACCTCGCCGATGTGGCTGGGTGGAAGCGTCTCCCAGACGCGCGGTTCTGAGGTGTCTGGTGAGGCAGGGACGCCCTCCTTGCGCCCGTGCCGTCTGCGGGGTCTGCCGTCTCCGTGAGCTGTGGCGCGGGCAGCGTGCTTTTTCACTCACCTACTGAAATTCACAGGCGCATAGGACGATGATAGGTTGGGCCCGGTTCCGTCCCATACACGTGCAGGGACGTCCATCATGTCAGACCTAGATTAGGCTTCTTCAGAGATGCCTACGAAGGGCCTGCAGGCTGATGAACGGGCCGAGCAAAGGAGTCACAGCAGATGTTCGCTTGGCAGCCTCTGGGAGGCGGGGTCAAAGGGTGTTCACTTTTCACATTTCTATAGAGTCCTGGTTTTTCCACAGTTAACAGTAACAGGAGATGAAAGATACGGTTGATTGACAGGCAGTTGGCTCCAGGGCTGTGCTCTAGATCTGTTTGTGGGGCACGTCGACTTGGGCTTCTGGGACCAGGGGCAGAGGAGGTCGGTCCCCAAGAGGCCCCCCAAACACCACCTGCTAGAGTTTGTTGCCCGTGTCCGTCTTGAGCCCACTGCTCCAACCTAGGGTCAGGTCCCCCTGGGGCCTCTCCAGGACTTGCCAGTGATCCCTATTGCTTCCTGAGACAGCGTCCTACGGAGGGTCCAGCCAGTGTTTCTTCCTCCTCGACAGGTGTGGATAGCTGCGCTCTGTCACAGGGAGTGGGGGTGTGGGCTCTGGTGTAGACGCAGACTCGCCTGCCCGCGGGTGGCACCGGTGTAGCCGACACTGAGAAGGTGTTGGCTCTGCTGTAGGGCATCCTGGCACGGGGCAGAGGGCGAGGGGCTTCTTGCCGCGAGAGGCCCCAGGAGTGCCGTGTGACCCCCCCACCGCCCGTCTGCAGGTGCAGCAGGAGCGGGACGAGCTGTACC
Source organism: Pteropus medius (assembly GCF_902729225.1). NCBI lineage: Eukaryota > Metazoa > Chordata > Mammalia > Chiroptera > Pteropodidae > Pteropus > Pteropus medius. The sequence goes on from NW_024352000.1 coordinate 777,093, forward strand.
GCAGGTTCACCGCGGCCGTCCTGGAGGTGCAGCAGAAGGCCGGCTTCAAGAACCTGGTCCTGGAGCGCAAGCTGCAGGCGCTGAGCACCGCCGTGGAGAGGAAGGAGGTGCAGTTCAGCGAGGTGCTGGCGGCCTCCAACCTGGACCCCACGGCCCTGACGCTCGTGTCCCGCAAGCTGGAGGTAGGCCGCACGCGGCTCCTGGGGAGGGCTGGGCCACGCCCCATGCTGCTGCCCCCAGCACGTGGTCTGGACTCTGGTCGGGGGCCCCTTGTCTTGCTTCTGTGATCTCTGTGCAGATCCTCAGCCGTGGGGAGCATCTCCCAGGCCTGGGCTACCAGGCCCCCATCCTCTCACTGGCTTTTCTCTTATCTGAGGTCACCCTAGCCCCTTCTTCACCTATGGGTCAGCTCAGCCGTCAGGCCCTGCGTCTCAAGCCATTCTCGAACCTCTGGGCCCAATCTTGGGCTTCTGGAGGCCGACAGACACAGGCCTGGGGACAGCTGAGTCTCCTGTACTCAGCGAGACCGCTGCCAGCATCCCCCTGGACACTACAATGGCCTGCTCTGCGTGTGCGGTCAGGGCAGGGAAGCCCAGGCCTTTGTGGGGGTGCTAGGGATGGCTGCCCAGAGGGGTCACATCTGGACAGAGATTAGAGCTTTCATTCACTCGAGTCCAGTTCTTTGGGGGTACTCCTTGGTGCTAGGACTGTCCTGGGCACAGGGGACAACAGTAAACAAGACAGATGAGGCCTCAGTGCCCACGGGTGGCTGGGTCAGCTGATACACCAGTACTGTGGCTGCTGCTGGATCTGCTATCTCTGTGTGAACCACCGTGAGCACAGCGCTGGCAGCTGAGGGACCTTCCTGCCTCTGATCCTGGGAAAGACAATTGGTCCTGTGGCTGGATGAGGCCCTGTGCTGCCAGTGAGTGGCATGGGGGATAAACAGCCCTGCCCTGGGTCCCTGCAGCAGCGCCGTGGGCCAGGGTGGCCGTGCGTCAGCTCTCGCCTTCCCTGGTCAGTTACCTGGCTTCGTAGGCAGGAACTCTGTGCCAGAGTGACTTCCAGGCAGCAGGTGGGGGTGTGAGGGGCACCCCCCCGGGCTGCAGTGGCAGTGGGGGTGGCTCCGGAACCAGCCAGGCCCGCCCGTCTCCTCTCTTACCACTCAGACGGAGTTCTCGTGGAGAGGCAGGTCCTGTGTCATCTCTCCCTGGAGACCTCCCCGCTGGCTTCTCCCATGTGGGTGTCTACCTCAGTGGGGCCAGGCTGTTCTTCCCTGTACATCTGGGGCACCAGCTGGAGCCCCAGACCCCAGGCTACCCTGTCTGCCTCGGCCCAAAGACGAGTCTCTAAATCACATCTGCCTCTCTCCGCAGGACGTTTTGGAGTCAAAGAACAGCGCCATCAAGGACTTACAGTACGAGCTGGCCCGAGTCTGCAAGGTACGGGACCCCCGTGCTCAGGGCCGTGCCCCTCTCCTGGTGTCCCTCAGAGGGCCTGGCGGTGCACGCTGGTCAGCCAGGGCCGTCTGTCCTGTCCAGCAGCTCTGACTCTCACTCTCACACCATAGCACTGACCTGGTCTCCTGTGCTCCCCCAGACTCGGGCCACTGTCTCCAGCAAGAGACAGTTAGGGTCTAAGATTTTCCAACCCTTTTGTAAGTCTAACGAAAGCTGCACCTGGGCATGGGCCTCCTGCAGTTGGAGGGCCATGAATGCCTTGACCCCGTCCCTGCCTTGAGGCAGTAAGGGCTGGGCCCTGCACCCAATGTCCCCACCACTCTGGGCCTTGCCTGTGGGGATGCAGACAGCACTGCCCGAGGACGCATTCACAGCAGCAGCACCCCGAGTGACTTAGATGCGTCCAGTTCTGTGAGTGGACGTCGCCTCTGGTCCTGTCGCACCTGATGAAGGCAGTGCCTGTCGCTGGTGTTGGGCCTTCTCTTGGCCCTCCCCGGCCCACTGGCCCATCTGGACCCTCCCTCAGATTCCCTGGCACCCTGATACTTATGTGCATAAAGTTAGGGCCATCTACTGGTGCGTGCAGCTCTTGGGGGATTTCCAGAGGTTGTGTCCGATTGTCAAGAGGCCCAGACCCCAGTAAAGAGTGGAAGCCAGGCCCAGCCCCCAGTTCTCACTGGAGCTCGGCCTCAGTTCGCCCTGTCACCCTTCACTCCAAGCCCTGGCACACTGTTCTCGACAACGGCGAGGATCACGTGGCCCCTTGGGCTTTTGCGTCCAGTTAAGCCAGGCTCCACACATTTCTCGTGCGTCAGCTCTTCAAACCCTTAAACCGTCTGATGAAATGCACCCTGTTGAAAACACCCACGTCCCAGAGGAGGGAGCAGAAACCATGTGGCCCAGTCTGAGCTTCTCTGGGATGGGTGGGGCCGCCCACATGCTCCCCGGGGGCAGGAGATAGGTACCTCTGGACAAGACAGGGAACGTGCACACACAGGGGGCCGAGCTGGGCAGCTGGGGACCGTGGAGCCAGGAGCAGGCCCAGACCACAGTCCTGCTCTGAGTCTGTACCTCCCGCCTCAGTCTCCCTGGCTGTGGGGCAGGAGTGGTGGCAGCGTTGGCCACTGTGGGTCACCTGAGTTCAGGATCAGGTCTGGCAGAGTGAGCAGCTGGCGAAGGTCGGCTGTGTGGTTCGCCAGCACCATCTCCTACCATGGAGCTGGGGGCCTGAGCGGGTATTGGCCTTGGCGTTGCTGGGAGAGCCGTGCTGTGGGCCCGGCCCCTCCGACACTGCTGTCTCCACAGGCCCACAACGACCTATTGCGCACCTACGAGGCGAAGCTCCTGGCCTTCGGAGTTCCCCTGGACAACGTGGGCTTCAAGCCCCTGGAGACGGCCGTGGTCGGGCAGACACTGGGGCAGGGCCCTGCGGGACTCGTGGGCACGCCAACGTAGCCCCCGCCTGGGACTTCTCCCTGGACGACACCCCCTTTATACAGCAAGGACAGCAGGTGTGTGTTTTTGAGATTTGTCTGGTCAGCAAATGAAGGCTTTCCACGTTGGCCACGTGTCCTGTCCCATGGCTGTGGGAGACACACCTCCCCAGCTGCCCATCCAGCACCCCTCCCGCCCCGGGGCCGGGCAGCACCCGCTGAGCTCTGCGCGGTGACCACAGCAGCCTCGTGGATGCCAGCAGAGACTTTATTGATGCCCAAGTCACAGCTGCCGCAGGGAAATGGGAGCCAGAAACCCCCGCAGGAGGTGGGGCCTGAGGCCCCCCGAGGGGCATGGAGCCCACTGTGAGGGTCGAGGGTGGCTCGGGGGCCATGGTGATGGGATGGGCACCCACAGGCCCGCTGGTGGTCAGCTCCCGCGGTACGTGGTGTAGGACCAGGGGCTCAGCAGCAGGGGGACGTGGAACTTATGGGTCTCGTTGCCGATGGTGAAAACGACCTGGGAGAGCAGAGCAGGGTGCGGGCAGAGCGCGGGGCCGCACGCGGCCACCAGCAGCCCGGCCCCAAGGCTCCGGGACGTGGGCCCGAGCTAGAGCCCGACGCTGGGGACCTGGAGAGCTGCGGGCAGGGCCGAACGCTCCCCAAAGAAGTGCTTAGCTCTAGGGACCCCTGGGCCTGCCGGGGCTGCCCAGGGGTCCACCCTGAACAGGTGAGGGGAGACTGCGAGGTCGGGCCCAGTGAGTGGGATAGGGCTTGGCGGCACCTCTGTCCCCAAGGGCTGAGTCACCCTCAGCCGCCCGCACAGCCTGGCCCCGAGCAGGGCAGGTCACTGTTCTCCTGGCGGCCGAGGCCCTCACCTCCACGTACGGGTAGAAGCTCTCCTGTCCCCTTTGCTTCCAGTAGCCCGCGGTGTCGAAGGACAGCTTGTAAGTGCCCGCCTTCATCTGGCCTGCCGGCAGGAGCCCGGGGCAGCGGCCGTCGTGGTCGGTGTAGCTAGGGGGTAGGAGAGGGCATGGGGGTCCCCAGCCTCAGACACCCCGTCTCAGGGCCTGTGGAGTGGCCCAGGGGCATGTTGGACAACCCAGAAGCAGAGGGAGAAAACCTCCCAGAATCTACCCCAGGAGCAAAAGTCGCTTTACATCTGGCCTACATTTTTCCAGGTTTTCTCTATGCATAAGTATTCTTATTTGCAAACTTACAGTGCGTAATAGCATTCATATTGTTTTATAGCTGGGACTTTTCATTTACTGCATTGTGTATGGCTTTCTGGGTCGGTAACTGTCCAGACCCCCATCTGCCCAAGCCCGGTTCCCAGCTGCACTGAGTCCCCAAGGGATCTGAGGCCTGTGGCTTTGCTCCCACCAACTGTGATTTCAAGTGTCTGTTGTGCCAGGATTATAAAGAGCATCACATCCCAGCGGTCCCTGGGGCGTGGGAGTGGGTCCATATGACCTCCCACCCCAGGACTCAACGTGTTCTTCCAAGACCGCAGCCAACCTTCACAGGGAACCTGGACCCCCAGTTTTTGTGAGGGGCTGAAAGCAGAGGGAACACACTCCACACTCTCAGGCCCTGAACCTTTGGGGCCTGGCCCCCCACTTCCACCACCAGAGGAGCCTACCTCCTTCAGGCCAGAGGGCCTGGGGGACCTGCTCACAGGGCCAGCCCAAGTGCCATGACGCCAGCCTGGGCGGGGCCACCCCCAGCAGAGCCTGAGCGAGGGGCATAGCCCCAGCGTGGGTGGAATCTAGCTTTTCCCCTTGCCTCAGTGTCCAGCCTGTGAAAGGGGTAATCGTGGAGCCTGCCCACAGGGCCTGGTGAGGATAGAAAGAAGAGGAACACCGCGCTAGCTTGCTGCCTCGCACAGGGTTACCTGTTAAACATGGCGACAGTGAGGCCTTTCAGAAGCCGCCTCAGGCCTTAACCAACCCAGGCCTCAGGGGTGTAAGGCTGTCCCAGAAGGGACGACACTGGCTGATGCAGCTGGCTCCGGGAGTCAGCAGGGCACTGTGGGGCAGTGGTCCGCGCTGCCATCAGCCCTCAGTGCCCACACTCCTTGCTGGCTGGGATCCTTGCTCTGGTCACAGGTCAGAACGCAGGACCGGCCCTGTGCTTAGGTCCTGCCCCAGACCTTCTTCCTACCTCGTTCTCAGTTCGGTCCACTGCTGGCCACGGTCCTCGAGCCTGGACAGATGGAGGCCGAGGCCCTGGGCCGGGAGCCCCGAGGCCGTGTCCAGCACATGTGTGGTCAGTGGGCTGCTGACCGGCCCCATGCCTCTGTCCTGGGCCATGAGAGGGGCAGGGACGACTGTGTGAGGCTCAGCCTTGTGTCCACAGCAACTGCAATGAGGCAACAGCCTTAGAGTAAACAGCCCCAGGGGACAGCGTCCCAAACTGCCCCTTGGCTGGAATTTCTCATCACCCTTACAAGGCTGCAGTGTTAACAGTGAAATACAGTTGGTAAACCACACGGAACCGTCCCCCATTGCCCCCGCTGAGGCCCCCTCCCCTCCACCTCTGACAGGCAGGCCGCCCCCTCCGGCCCCCATCCAGCTGTCTAGCACTGGCCAGCTGGGTCTCCTTATTCTCCCAGAATCTACTTCTTTGTGCCCTGGCTCATGGGTCACCCCGACCTTAGTCTCAGGCAAACCAAGGGACAGGAACCACGGTCCAGGTCTGGCCCTCTACCTCCGGGAAGCCCAGGTGTTGCTGGGGCGTGCACAGCCTCACGGCGGCCCCCAAGCTCATTCCTGGTCAACCCCAAACAGTTCGAGGTGGCCAGAGGTCACCCCACGCCCACAACCAGCCTTGGGGAACAGGTACCTTCCAGGGCCTGCCCCTGTCCCGTCCATGTCACCTCCCAGGACTGAGGGCGGGGCAGGCATGTTTCTGACCAAACGGGAGGGGGGAGGTTCATCTCGGTGCCCACCAGGAGGGCCCCAGGGTACTTCGCTCAGGATGGGGCCCGAGGGGCGAACTGGGCAAACAGACCTGCAGGCCGTGGAGGTTCCTCCCAGGCTGGAAGCAGACGAGTCCAGGGGACCTGCATGGAGATGGGGTGAAGAGGGATGGGGCGGGCTGAGGCGGGGACGGGGCTTTGAGAGGCGGGGTTTAGGGGAGTCAAAGACACGTTTTCTAAGTTTCAAACAAGTTAACCCTCGCGCCTGCTCAGCCCCCACTGAGGTTTGCCTGACTCTGCTATGGAGAACACGCTGCTCTTCTGGGTTCTTGGCTGACAGTGCTGCCCAGTGTTCCCCTTACCTGCTCAGCTATAGGTCCCTAAGCAAGCTGGCAGCATCCTCACTTGGGTGGCAGACCAGCCCAGCAGAAAGCAGGAGGGGCTGGCCAGAGCTGCGGTGGCCACTGTGGTCACAATGCAGAGTGTGTGGTCGAGGCAGCTGGCCACGCCGTCCTGTTGCCTCAGCTGCTGACGTCCTTTTTGTCCAAGGACTATCGATCTGTTCCATCCAGGACAAGTGCAGTGTCAGGGGGAGGTGCCGGGAAACCAGCAGGTGTAGCTGGAGTGGCCCTGGGGGCCGCGAGGTGTCATGGGGATAGGACTGTCAGGAGACAGGAGACCCAGAGCCCAGCAGGGGTCAGGCAGCACTCACTCCTCTGAGCCTCTTAAAAAACGGGGACGTGGCTGCCAGCAGCTGCCAGCTGGGCTGGAGGGGCAGGTGAACGCCAGCTCCCTGCACGAGGCTGTGAGACAGTGGCAGTCGAATCCTCCTTATCAATGAGCCCTGGGAGGTGCACACGTGTTCACATCACAGGTCAGCCCTGTTCTTTGGAGGAGGAACTGTGCAGGATGACGGAGGTGGATTTGGGGCCATCCCGGAGGCTGGGGAGCACGTTAGGAATACCGTTTGTTGCTGAAGGGGAGGAGGAGGGAGCAGACCTCTCTACTCGTCTTGAATTGCTCAGCCTTCCAGGACAGGTCAGGGGTCAGCCCCGGTGGCCGTCTGTGAGCTCCCCTCCCACAGGACTGTGCGTCAGTCCCAGCTTCTCTGCCAACATCACCCCGTAACTTTGTCCCTCGCCCACAGCCCCTGCTGAAAGCCACCGAATATTTAAAGCGTTCTGTCCTAGTGATGCGGGACAGGGCAGATTTCCTCGAGCTGGTGGGGAGATGAAGCCCCACACCTAGAGAAGAGGGTTTGGTGGAGACCGTAGAAATGATTCAACACACACGCCAAAGTTAGAGTCAAAAGGAAAGTGTATTAGAAAAGGGGTCGCACTCCACAGACAGTGTGGTCTCCTCTCAGAGGCAGACAGTGAGAGGGACCATGAGAGGGCTGTGGAAAGGCACGGGGACAGAGTAAAGGCACTGAGACGGACCCCGAGTGTTCGGGGAATTTAGTTTATATCTCATTGTTTAGCTCCTGTGAGTTACAGTTGAAAAGACTTTGCTAACCCGTTTCCTTTGTGAGGAGGGGAAGAGTGTGCAAGGGAGAAGGTGAGAGTTTGCAGAGCGAAGGGCCAGCTGGCAGTTCCCCGCCTTTAATCCATAGGTTCCCCATGGTTTTAGCCTTAGGGAATGACTTTAGGTTCCTGGGTCCCCTTCAGGGGTGTGGGGAATGGCTTGTTAGCAATCCCAGCAGAAATCTTCCTGTGTTCTGCAGGTGTCCTCCTGGCCTGGCTGCAGGGCTGATCAGCACATTGCAGTCTCTGATTGTGGCTTGATTAACCTTTTTAATTCTCTTGCCTCCTCCCTACATTACTAGGCGAGTATCCAGGGAAGGGAAACAGAACTATAGACACACATCTTTTTAAAATGCATGGAGTCTGTGGCGATGCCACCCTGAACGTGCCCGATCTCTCCTGATCTCGGAAGCTAAGCAGGGTCAGGCCTGCTTGGTACTTGGATGGGAGACCACCTAGAAATACCAGGTGCTGTAGGCGTTAAAAATTCATGGGAAAAATGCAAAGACAGTAACGGATATTCATTGTTGAAACCCACATAGTCTATGCAGAGACTCTTCACGAGCCCGGCTCAGGGAGAGGGACAGGTGGGTCACAGTTCTGGGCTGTGGGGTTCGGGTGACCCCTGGGTGGCCTGCACTCCTTCCTGTCTCCTTTAAGGAGCCGGGGTCAGAGATCAGCCTTCGGAACCCGTCCTAGCAGGAGCAGGACTGAGATACGCTCTGGTCTCCCTCAGCAGCGAAAGGTGGCTCGTGCAGGAAAGGGTGCGATGGGACCCTCACGGACCGTGTGTGCTGCCCTGTGTACTCGAAGTCCGTCCTGGTTCCAAGAGAAACGTGGCCGCTTGGAGCCGTCGGCCCGTCACCCAGTGTAGCCGTTCACCCTGCTCTCACCTCGGCTCTCCCTGGACTCTCACCCATCGGGCTCATGGGGATCCCGTGATCTTGGGCCATCATGGACTTTATCTGTGAGCGGGCGGCCAGGAATGACCAACCTTGTGCATGTCTCCCTGCTCATAGCATGTCTATTGTCCCATCGGCTTCTACTTAACAAACATAAGTTTAAAGATACAATAAGACTGTTGAAATAGAAATGGATGCATTGAACCACGGGGGTCCCAAGGTACGAAGGGGTGCCTTAGAGAAGCTGCTGTGTTGGGGGCTGGAGAACACCGTGTGCAGATGAGGCCGTGCAGGGGCTCAGACCCACTTCCGGCTGTCCCCAGAGCCGGTTCTCAGCAGGGGTGGGTGAGGTCAGCCTCACGGGGCATTCTCAGTACCTGAGTGGAAGGGGCCCAGGCTCAGCGGGGAGGGCAGTGGCCTGGAGGGAGGCGCACGCGTGCATTCTGCCTCCCTGACCTCACGCCTCCTTCTCGCAGAGAAAGCAGTGTGTGTACACAGGCTCTGAATGCAGAGACTCCCATGCCCTCACCCTCCCTTCACGCCCCCTTGTCCAGCACTGCAGACCGGGAAGACGTGGGCCCTGGAAGCTGTTCAGGGAGACGTCTGGGTTCCCAGCCGTCTGTGCCAGGTCCTGCCTGAGCCGACTCAATTCTGTCAGACCAAAGGGCTGGTTACCGTTCCCGTTTCATAGGTTAGAATGCAGGCACAGAGAAGCTGAGTATCTGGGCCTAGGTCACACAGCTGGTGAGGGCAGAGCTGAGAGTCAAACCCACTGTGGTCCAGTCTGGAGACACATGCTGTGCACCACGAGATGCTAACCCCCAAGGGACAGCAAGGAGAGAGTGAGGCAGACCAAGTGCCCCAGACTGAGCCACGCGCTTGTCCACGCACACATACACGTCCCTCCCAGGATTTAACAGACAGGAAACCAGGAGAGGAGCCAAGAGAAGAGAGGGAGGAGGGTGGGTGCCTACTGGGAGAAAGGCCGCACTTCCCAGGGGTCCAGGGAACTCCCTTCCCCGACGAGTCTATCTCAAATCCTAGATTCTTTCCCTGGGCAAGACCCTAACTAGACTGGCTCCAGGCCTACACCTTTGCAGGGGTTGAGTTCCCGTGGCTGAGAGTAGGAGTTCTCTGTGGCCCTCCTGGACCCCCCTGATTTCACTGACAAGGGGGTAATGAGGTATGCGGGCTTCAAAGTTGTTTGGAGACAGAATTTATTAGAACAGGAGGCAAAAAAATGCCATGGAGGTTGGTGCTGACATCCCCGTAGCGCTAAGAACTATTTGTCCATCTCATCTCTTATCATGAAAGTGGAAGATTTGTTAACTAGTTACTCCTGTCCGCTTTTCACTCTAGCTTTTCACTCTTGGGGAGCGTAAGGGGTATCAAGGGTGTGGTGGCTACATTTGTCCTGTGGCTGTTGAGATACAATTTAATGCTAATGACTCACGCACACTCCCTGCAAACAAAGGGCTTCTCCCCTGAGTGTGTCCTCTGGTGCTTGATGAGATGTGACTTTTGTGTAAACACATAAGCTCACTCCCACAAGGGCTTCTCCCTGAGTGTGTCCTCTGGTGTGATGAGATGTGACTTTTGTGTAAACTCGCTCACACTCCTGCAAACAAAGGGCTGCCTGGGTATTGTCCTCTGGTGCCTGATGAGACTTGACTTCACACTGAAGCCCTCACTCACCTCCCTGCAAACAAAGGGCTTCTCCCCTGGAGTGTGTCTCTGGTGCATGGAGTGAGACTGACTTTTTCATTGAACCCTCGCTCACCTCCTGCAAAGGGCCTCTCCCCTGAGTATGTCTCACAATGGCCCTTTCTCCTACTACACAAACAAGGGCTTCTCCCCTGGAGTGTGATACTCTGGTGCATGGTGAGACTTGACTTTTCTAGATTCGCTCACACTCCTGCAAACAAAGAAAGGAAGCTGCTCCCCTGATGTATCCTCTGGTGCCTGATGAGACTTGACTTCACTGAAGCCCATCACTCACCTCCCTGCAAGGGGCTTCTCCCTAGGTGTCCTCTGGTGTTGTGATGAGGATGTGACTTTTGTGTAAAAACCAGCTCCCTGAAACAAGGGCTTTCTTGCCTGGTGTCCTCTGGTGCCTGATGAGACTTGACTCACACTGAAGCCTCACTCACACTCCCTGCAAACAAAGGGCTACTCCCCTGGTAATCTCTGGTCATGGTGAGACTTGACTTTTTTAATTGAACCCTACGCTCTCCACACTCCCCACCACACCAAGGGCACTCTCCCTGAGCCATGTCCTCTGAGGCCTGATGAGGACTTGACTTCACACTGACCTCCTCCCGCACTCCCTGCAAAACAAAGGGCTTCTCCCCTGGTGTGTCCTCTGGTGCATGGTGAGACTTGACTTTTCATGGAACCCTCGGCTCACACTCCCTGCAAACAAAGGGCTTCTCTTTGAGTATGTCCTCTGATTGAACTTGACTTCCTGAAGCCTCCTCACCTCCCCTGCAAACAAAAGGGGCTTCTCCCCTGAGAGTGTGTCTGGTGCCTGATGAGACTTGACTTCACACTGAAGCCTGGCTCACACTCCCTGCAAACAAAGGGCTTCTCCCCTGAGTGTGTCCTCTGGTGTCTGATGAAATGTGACCCATCATCAAAGCCATGCCCACACCCTCCATACTTGACTCTTACAATTCTTGATGCTCCTACTCCCACAGATGATTTGCCTGTGTTCTCTGGATTCGCTTTCTGGCTTGTGCTGGGCTCTGCCTCCATCATTCTCTCACACTCCCTAGGGCTCCCCATTTGCCCTTTGGGTGGTTTGGAAAAGGCCCTAGAAATCTTCCTCTGCCCGTTCCTTTCAAGCATAGGTTTGGACCTTTCTTTGACCTCTTGACCTTCAGCTTTGTCATTCCAGCTGCGTGGGTCAGTGTGCTGCTGCTGCTGCTGCTGCTGACTCTGATCTTCTGGGTGGGGCTCCTTAGATTGGAAGTGTTTTCTCGCAGATATTCCTGGGAGGCTCTGAGAGGGGTGACTGCGTTTCATGTGCTGGCTGAGGAATTTCCGACTGGAGAAGGCCAGAGAGCAGGAAGGGCATGGATGGATCTCTGGCTTTGGTTCTGCTGGAAGAGAAAATTTTGATCAGGGCGGATGCCGACAAGGCTGCCTGGGCGTAAGACCTGCCCACTAATCACTCCTGTTGTGTGGACAGTGCAAGCTCTGTCTCCCACAAAGTGCTCCTCTGCAGTCTGTCTTTTCATTCCATTTTTATGCCCTACATCATCTTCAGAAACCCGGAAAGCCCAGTCCAGGGCCTTTTCTACGTATGGCCCAGACTATGGACTTTGAAGAAGCATCCGAGGCAGTTTGGCTCCTCGTGGAGATGGAGCTTCGGTGCCTTTACCCACATCCAAGTATCTTGTAAGTTATGATGTTAAAGAGAAAAACCACAGGCCCAAAAATGGTGCCACACATGCTAAAAGCCCTGAAACCAAACCTAGATTTTATACCTCAATCAATTATACTTTCAACCTCTCCCAGAAACTTAATCTCAAGCAACCGGTCTGGAAATTTCTCATCAATAGGAACGAGGTGCTCTCCATCTGCCCCCAAAGGAAGAAGAGGCAATCTGCATGATAAAAACTCTCCCCCACCCGAAAAGATGGCCCAGCTCAGGAATAACCCTTTCTTTTCCTTTGCTAGGAGCTCCTTTGCCCCACCTTTCTTCCTGTAGAAATCTTGCAATTTGCAAAACCCCTCAGAGCACCCTTGAAGTTGCAGGTGGACTGCTGCTGATTCATGAGCAAATCCAAACAGATCTTCAGATTTACTCTGTTGAATTTGGTTTCTTAAGAGCCAGATCACTGTGACAGTGTCTGCAGCCATTTTATTCTACTGAGAGATGAGAACACACTGCATGACTTGGTGGAATTGTCCTTGGTGATGTCCCACGATAGGAAAGATCTGTTAAGTCAGGAGCTACTCAGCCTGGAGGCCTACAAGCGTGGAAGGCAGATGGAGTAGTGGTTAAAGGGAGCGTGGGGGAGTAAACCCGAACCGAGCCTCCCATTCAAAAAGACACGTTTGACTGAGGGCCTCTACGTGCCTGGATCTCCATCAGGAAGTGGGATTCAGATTGGACAAGACAGAGCAGTCCAGGTCCCACTGACTGAGAAAGGATTTCAATCTAAAATGGAACAGGAGGACACAAAACGGAAAATCACACACACGCCCTCAAAGGATGGAGCTGAAATGGGAGACTGATTTCCTGTAAATGACGGGTTTACAAAAGACTAAGACTTATCTCCTGACCAGTGAACATCCACCAAGAATCTCTCCCCACCCTCAAGCCAGTGAGCGTCCTGCCTGGACTCCGGCTGGACTCCCCTCTTTGCGCTCCTTGCCCATGAACTCGGCCTGCTCCAAGCCCTCGACAGCCTCGCCTGTAGCATGCGTTTCCATAATTGCCATTCCTCTGCGATCTCAAAGAGACTCAATTTCTGATAACTTGAGCTTGCCTCAGTTTACCTCGTTATCTAGGCTGAGAGAATGTAGGACTCTCGCTCCCGCTGACTCACCTAGGTCATGAACCGCTTCTCTCTCAGTGTTCCACCGATCATAAAGTGAAAATATGTCCTTCCTCAAGCCTCACAGCAAGTAGTCGTACTTGATTTCTCATTCGATGTTAGCCCACTTCAAACACAACAGGAAGTCGTGTCGCACAATACGTCCCCATCCTTACTTCCCGCAGCCCTGGTTCCCATCCATCTTCAGCCACTCTGCCGTCCTCTCACCTGGAGACGAAGCCATCTCTGAAGGCCTTCCCCACTGCAAGCCTGTTTTCCAAGCATTCACAAAGCACAATCTTAGACCAAAGAACATGCCACTCCAAGCTGAAAGTGGCACCATTGTCCCATCTCACTCAGAAGAGTCCCCAGTGTCTTAGCTGGATCATGGGCTCTACATTCTGGGCTGCTAGACATCCTTCCAACCTCCGTCCTTACCCTCCATGCTGAGACGTGAGTGGTCCTCAGCCAGTCCTCCAAGAGCCCACCTCTTTCCCGCTTTGCCGGGACGCTTTGCCCACAGGTGTCTGTCAATGTTCTCTCCTGAGAGTGCCCTCCTTGAGCGTCTGCCCCACCTCCTGCCCTCACACTGACCCGAGGTCACTGCTGATGTCACACATGCGTGTGCACCTGTGCTTCCCTCCTTCACTCTGAGCTGCTCAAGAGTGATGACTCTGATCATCGTGTCCAGTCTGCATTCCCAGCTCCAGGACCCTGTGCGGCACAGAGCAGGAACTCACACGACAACTAACTGAAATAGTGAGTGAATTCATGTTAACATGCAAATTTCATTTAGAAATATGGAGTAAATTAAGAAGAAACAGCTGACCAGGTTAGAAGAAACAACCTTGGTGACAGAGTTGGTAAGTGCTTGAAAACTTTTTTTTTTGCTTTTAAGCCTTTCGGCACTACATGCTGTTAATATATTTTGTGTATGAAATATTTTTAAAAATCAGGACAAAAATAACAAATATAAAAATTGTTCCTGAAAGTCAAAGGCATATGAAATGAATGCTTAATTTCTGGAGCATCTGATTTGAAATTTTACTGACTTTAGAGCAGATTTTGCTCTAAGAGGTGGACCGTGAACATTTCCAAGGAGAATCCCTTCCTTCCTTTCCATCTGAAGAGCCGCGGTACCCACCTCTCCCCGCGGTGAACTCTCTCTTCCACTTGCTGCCCCACTTGATGCCCAGCCCCTGGCCATACTCGTCCCCGTACCAGACCAGCATTTCACAGCCTGGCATGATGACGCGGCAGGTCCGGTAGAAAATCTGCCTGCGAAACTGAAAGGCCACCAGGTTTTGGTCTTCATCGTCGCGGGCACAGTTCACATACCTGGGTTGAGGCAGCTGGAAGGAAAGAAAACCACAGGTGACAAGTTTCCCCCCGTCACATCCATGTCCAGCTCCTCACCTGACGCCTGCGGCCGTCATGCTCTGCTGTCGCCCACTGCCCGCCACGCTCCTGGGGAACCTGTCCACACCTGAGCCTCGTTCACATTGTCTTGTGGACGCCCGTCTCCGAGTCCTGCTCACAGTGCTTATACTGCCTAAAAAGCCTCCCCTTGCCCTGGGAGGCCTCTGTCTCAGCACGGTCACGCAACAGCAACAGTCCCACACAGTCTCTAAGTCCTGAGAAAAGAGAAGGGGCTGCATCACGAGGCAAAGAAGCCCACGACCACCCTGTACTTCGATTCTCTGCAGGCTTCAGAACCCAGTTCTAGTTAGAATGAGGCCAGGGTGCTTTGCTGTCCTCACGGGTTAAAAGTTCCTTGTATTAGGCTATCCTGGTGCTGCGCACTTCTCACAAAATAGGAAAATTATGGTTAAATATTTCTAAAAATTGTTTCAAGTTTGTCTGCAGTAAATCCTCATAAGGATATGGGTTGTATGATCTGTTTCAGTAATAAATTCCATTGTCTAAACCAGAACATAGTGCTATATAAATGTTTGTTAGATGAAGTCTGAATCCAGGGTCCCCAGTGAATTGAGGGTCCTTGAGGTTTTTTCCAGTGCCCAAATTTTGTCTAGCATAAAGATTTATATTTTGAGGACATACTGTATTTTATCTCCTTTTTTCCCTAAATGTCTATTGACATGAAAGAGCACTGTATGTGGGGAGAACGGGAACAGAGGACTGCGGGGGATCACTGCGGGAGGCACAATGAGAGGGAAAGGGCGGGGGGCTTGTCAGGGAGGGGCGTCCTCTGGGGCCCAGACGCCTACTGGCTTCACCTCATCCAGTTGGCCCGGGACTCATCCTTCCCATCGACATACTCAGCAGTTTCTCCCTTTGGTGATCTGCGGTGCAGGAAAAGAAGTTAAAGCCTTTATTGGTGGGGAGGTGACAGTCAGAAGAATTATTTAACTCTACTGTCATCAGGTGTGTCAGCCTGTATGGATTCCACTGCCAGCCGTGCCCATGTGACATGAGTCTTATTCATCATCTACACATCTGAGTCAGTTTGTCTGCTCAGAGCAGGAGCCCAGAGGCAGGAGCCGTTCCTATGTGTTTGTCCCACTGAGTTCCCACTCCCCTCTGGTCTTTAAGCAGGAGCGCTGTGTCCATGCAGAGTCCATTCTATGCACAGAGCCAACCACGTTATCCCCATCCAAGTCCCATCCTGGACGAGGTGAGGGCTCACCAGTGCAGAGGGGAGGTGGGGAGCCCAAGGACAGGGTCAGGGGTTGCTGCTTCTCACCATTCAGGAGTACTTGCTGTTGGCTGCCTCTTCGTCCTCTGTGACCTGGCCCTCATAGGGGCCAAAGAGCAGACCCAGTGGTAGATTGGACGCCTCATTCCAGACTCCAAGCCCAGCCTCAGGGATGCCCGATGGCCCGATTCTCAGCCCAGGGGGCAGAGTGAGGGCTGAGTGGTTGGGATGCCCAATGTCCACCTCACTGTCCTTTACAAATATGGGGGACCCATGGGCAGCACAGCTGTCGATGAAGAAGTTCTGACACTTCTCACAATCTAGAGGTGAGAGCAACAGGGATTAGGGAAGGTGTCATGCGTGTCCCTTCACATGAGAGCTTCAGACCGAGCCTGGGCACACACGTCACTGAGCCTCCATCCTGTACCCCAGGTCATGGGAAGGAGGAAATTATTGGGGAACAAATGACCAGATAAAAGTATTGTATCCAGGCGTAACAGCCTTCCTGTGAGAGTCACTCACACAGGTAGTCGTCATCCTGGGGCTCGCTGACCTCTTGGTACACACGGCCCATCCTTTCTCTGAGGCTGTCCATCTTCACTTCAACCCCCTTTCTTCTGAGTCCTAAGTTGGAGAAGGGTAGGTGAGTGAGGTTGGTGTGATCTCGAGCGCTAGTCTGTTTTGTCAGAAAACACAAAATCTCCTCCCATCAAACTATCACCTGCCCTTCTGTATACCCTGTTTTTTTCCTCCCTTAAGTATTGGTTCAGAGAGACTAAGACTCCACATGGACCACAGATGGAAGATTCAATTTTAGTTTTAGTGCTTCCCATTATCAGGTTTAACTTCCTAACCTTTCTATTCACAAAATGGTTCATCCACATATTTATTCATTCAGAAAATATTGGTTGAGGGCACATTATGTGTTAGGCACTGAGCCAAGGCGTGGGCAAACACCACCAAGAAAGTATGGTCCCTATTATCACACATGGGTTTACTGAACAACTTGCACATACCGAGTCTTTTAAATTTGATTTTATGCTTTCAAGCAGTATATGAGCTATGTATCCTTATCTTCACTTTACAGATTACCATTCGGGAGCTCAGAGAACTTATAAAATTTGCCCAAATCCCCAGCGCTAACTTCAGATCTCCACTTAGCTCAGTTTAAACCCAGGCCACAGCCCACCCCACATACCTAGGCTGTACTGATCAACCTTTCCAGAGGACTTAGAGGAACTAAATCCCCCAAATTATTTTCTCTTACCCAGCTTTCGTCTAGAGTGCTGTCTTGAGGCACTTGCTTTTCCAGGAGAGAACACTGGTTGCTGGTTCTGTTCTGTTTTCACTTGCATGACTTTAATTAGTACTTCAGCAACCCTTGTAAGTACCTGGGGATTATAAAGGTGATAGGAAAAAGAAAGGACCTATGTGTGTAGGGAATCCAAGACTAGAACCTGTGCCCCAAGGCTCTTTCCTTTCAACTTTCTCTGGAAAAGTAAGGGTGAGGGAGACTGGGACTAGAACAATGAAATAGTTGTCAGAAACATACCTAGACAATAAAGAAAATGATGCTAAAAGTTGTGATTTGCTTTATCTTGGAAAGAATATTTGTAATTTGATGAGCTGGTTCCCATCAATTAAGTTTGAATAAGGTTGTACCACCAGCTAGTTCTCTTCAGTTTCCCAGTCCATACCATACTAATTCTATACTATTGTCACAGTGAACACGACACGTCATAATGTTCGTCAAAGTGTCCTGTGAGCTATTTAACACAGTATGAATGTGAGATTACAGTCCCACTATCAATTTACCCCTCAGCCCTCTCCATATCTGAACTCTAAGTCACAAATATTATCTTCAGCATTCATTGACCCTCTTTCACATTTGTAAATGTGAAATCACTCATTCAGAAAACATTCAGGGGCCCTCAAGGGCCCTGAACTGGGCCTGGGACTTCTGAGAAGAATCAGGTATGGGCCAGCTTCTCAAAGAGTTCGCAGTACATGGGTAGGCAAACTAAACAAACAATCTTAAACTGCAAGAGAGTTGCCCAATTGGAGCTCGGAGAAAGAAGCTGTTACTTCCTCCTAGAGGAATAGGCATTTGAAAACAGTTCCAGAGACATGAATTTATAGTGTGTGACTGATGTGAAGTCCTTAGGCCTGTTATCATCTGTTATCATCAACCCTGCAGCATCTCAGGGCTAGGAGATGCTTCCTTTTCTTAGAGTGCATGTCTCTGAGGCTGGGGTCCATACCCTTTTTTATCTGGGACCACCCACTGTACAAACTGCCTGTGTGTCAGTGAGCTTCCCTTAGTCAGAGGGTCTTACATACCTCTCACTTGAGCAGAGAAGAAAAGATTTGAGGTTGAATGAAAAGATCAGTCAGATGAATGAAGTAAGCATGTGTGGATAAGAGAGCATAAACTTTATAAAACCGTGAAAGTTTTAGTGAGTTTATGAGTGGCTTAGAGAAGGAGCTTTGGATTCAATTGCAATACCACTGAAAATGTGACCTCAGACATGGACGCAAACATTTCTGTGCCTCTGAAACCTCAGTTTCCTCATCTATAAACAGTGATGGCTATAGTACCCACCTCACAGGGGCGTTGAAAGGTGTGAGTGAGTTTAGTCATGTCTGTAAAAGAAAGTCTGAAATACTGTGAAAACAAAACAAGTGGCAGCTCCTATTGTCGATGTATTAACTATTAAAATGATGATATCAGACACTGTTTAACAGATCAGGAAAGGATGGCAGCAGTTCCTAGGATACTCTGTATTTTCCCACTCTTACCTAAATTTGGATCCATGAGGAAGATTTTCTTGTCTATATATAGGATTGGGGAAACACTCACCTTCTGGTGTTTACTCTGTTCCACTCCAAAGGCCACCCAAGAAGGTTGGCCTAAAAGGTGATAAGAAATCAGTGTTTTGGTTGGTAAATGTTTCCAAAATCTGTAGATTCCTCTTAGGGACACAGAATTCTGAATCAGAGAGTGATGAGTACAAGGACAATCCGAGGGTGATTAGAAAATGGTTTCCGGAGTATCATTAAGGCCTATGCTTCTATTGCAAGCATCAACTAATTTTCTTAAAATGTTAAAAAAAAAAAAAACAGACAAAGCCTCATCTATGCTTTATCCTATGTTAATAAGGTAGCTATTACATTTATTTTAAAAATAAGTTGGCCTTTCATGACAAAAATGCTCAACAAACTAGGAATAGAAGGAAATACCTCAACATAATGAAGGTCACATATGAAAGGTCCCCTTCTAATATCACACTCATCAGTGAGAGACTGAAAGCGTGTCCTCTAAGATCAAGAACAAGGCAAGGATGCTGACTCTTGACACTACTATTCAACATTGCGGAGGAGAGACTGTTTCATGACATGGCTGCTGTGGGACCCTCGAGCTAGATCCAGTTGGGTGCAGGCCAGAGCAGAGATTGCTCCCCATAAGTCCCCAGAGACAGTCTGGCCAACCCCTTCCCTACGCTGGATCCTAGAACAGTCCATTGCCCTTCCCCAGGCAGGCATTTCCCCTTTCTTGGTGTGGGTCACACCCCAGTACCTCTATCCATCTTGCCCTGTTCTATATAACTCCTTAGCACCTGTCACGCTGCATGGAGGGTATCCACGGTGTCTTACCATTGCCCAAGATGTGCGTCATATATACATTCCCTTAATAAACTCTTAATGTTGGCAAGAATGTGGAAAAATTAAAACCCTTACACACTACTGGTGGGAATGCAAATGGTTCAGACACTATGGAAAACAGCATAAATGTTCCTCAGAAAATTATAAATATTGCCATGTGATGTAGTAACCCACATTTTGGGTATATATCTAAAATAACTGAAAACAGGATCTCGAATAAGTATTTGCCCACCCATGGTCATTTCAGCATTATTCACAATATCCAAGACGGGAAAGCAACCTTAATGTCCAACGATAGATGAATGGATAAAATAAATGTGGTATTTACATACAACAGAATCTTGTTTAGTCTTAACAAAGAAGGACACCCTGTCCTATGCTACAACATGGATGAACCTTGAGGGCATTAAGTGAAATAAACCAATCACAAAAGACAAATACTGCATGATTCCACTTAGAGAAGGTATCTAAAGTAATCAAAGTCATGGAAACAAGATAAAATGGTGGTTGCCAGGGGCTGGGGGGAAAAGAAATAGGGAGTTTTTAAATGAGTGTAGAGTTTCTTTCAGTCATGAAAGACAAGACAGTTCTAGAGATCTGTTGTACCACAATGGGCGTATAGTTAACAATACTGTACTGTGTACACTTAAAAGCTGTAAGAGTAAATTTATGATGTGTTTTTTAAAAATGAAATGAAAAATACATTTAGTGGGCTGTGGGTTTTCACTGAGTCCAGATAAGATATGTAGATGTATGGTAAACCCTCTTTTCACGTCAAAACCTTGTGGACACCCACATGTTGGGTTTACAGATCTCTTACACTACTTTGAAGAGCCTGAGGAATCAGAGACCCGTAGATGGGGAATCTCAGACCTAGTCCAAGTTGCTCTCTCCTGTTGAGGCAGATGGACTTTCTTCTAAACTCTCCCAAGCAGCAGAAGAGAAAGTGAACTGCTCACTTCTATTTCATAATGACTGCACTCTGCTACATTTACCTGATTCCGTTTCTACTCTGTGACAAGTGGGAGACATCAGGGAGACTCAACAGCTGCCTGAAAACCTCTCCCAGAATCAAGACAAAAAATCAGGTTCATTTCGGGGTAGGAAGATCATGTGGTGTGATAAAATATACATAAATGAATTATAAATCTTTACATAATATCTTAGTCATTTCTTCTGGGACATTTAATTCAATAACTGAACTACGATGAGATTAGTGTTAGAAAGCTTTTTGGTGGATTAACTAAGGTTACTTTAATTGCCCTTTAATTAACAATGTTTAGCAAAAATAATCTTTATAAAATGATAAAAGTTAAGTATATAGAAAAGTATGAAAAATTATAATGAAAAACCTATACATCTACTACCATTCAGTCTGATCGCAACATTCTGCCAGCATGGCTTCAGATCTTTTTCTTCCTATTTTAAAATTCAGAAACAAATAAACAAACGACTAACCAAGACACAGCCAAGCCACCTGTCAGAGCTTCCTCCTTCTCTTATGATGATAACTATTTTGAATTTGTTATTTCTTATTCACGTTCAGATTTTATACATTTAATGCTATTAATGTATCTATAAAATGCTTAATTATTTTACACATTTTAAAACTTTATATGACTAGTCCCCTAGTGTATTACACGCTGTTTTGCATCTTGCTTGTTTGCTGAAAAACAAACACTGTTTCCTTGTCACCTCCTTAGATGCGGCTCAGACCTCAACCTAGGTTGGTTTCAGGATTGCACCTCCAAGTCCTCCTGGCCACTCCATTCTTCATCAGAATCCTCAGAGTCATCCACCTGAGGTTTGATGGCCTGCCTACGGCGACACATGAAGGCTGGTTGAGGGGCTCTGAGACCTGGAGAGAAGCAAATTTTTGTCCTGAAAGAGAAGAGCTTGAAAGAGGGACAAAGCACCCCCAAACCAGGGCAACTCACTCTGATGGGCCAGGAAAATCTAGAACAAGGCATCCCGAGCTCTGCATTGTCAGTGCCAGCCCTGCGCTGACACCAAAGATCAAAATTTTCCTCTAGATTGCTCTCCACACAGAATAGAACTGTAGGCAGATGGAGCCAAACGAATACAGGTGTTTCATGTTTCCCAGGCTCACCTGCACCCAGCACTTCTTGTTTCCTATAGCCTGCAGCGCATCATAGTTCCTTTTCACATTCCTGTAACGAATTTTCTCCCAGTCTCCCATCTCTGTCCATTCTTCCTTGGAGAAGTATATGGAAATGTCTTTGAAAGCATCTTTGGCCTAGAGAAAATAATGGAGTCTACCAATAATTTCCTAACACAAGTCAGAACTTCAAGCTGGGCCTTCTTCTCCACCTGTGTGCAGGGTGCAGACAGACCTCGGGGTGGTCTCTATGAAACAAGGATTAGGATTTTCTCTCCCTCCTCATCCTGTCCTGCTCCCTGAGCAAACACTGAGCATTCTCCTAGCTGTCCCCTGATACAGAGCAGGTGATGATGCTAGTGTCTTGTTCTCCCCCCACATCCCACACAGGACCAATGGCCCATTCTGTGCACATTCACAGAGAGGATCACCCGCCAGCACAGGCCAGGAGTTGTGGTCCTCTAGGAACCAGCTGTTTGTCACCAGGCCCCTTGCCCCATCAGACCCTGCTTGGAGGCTGGCGTTGCTTCCCCCACCTCTCACCTTGGGCTTACACCCTGTCCTCCTTGTGTCTCCCTCAGGGGCTTCCTCTGGGGACCTGTCAGGCATCATGGTTGGGGGACCACCAGGCAGACCGCTCCAACTCGAAGGCTGCAAGGGCCTCTGAGTCTCCCAGCCCCGAGGCCGAGGTGCCTGTGGAAGGAGGAGGTGCTGAGAGGGGTGACAGCGCAGACCACCAGGGGGATATGGGGACCTCACAGGACCTGGGGACGTGGGGCAGAGCCTGTGGGTGGGAGGTCTGCAGCGCCAGCTCAGAGCAGCCGAACGCGAGCCGGGCTGTGTTTCTCGGCTCCCCTGGAGCTCGGCCACCTCAGGAAAGTCTGCCGCGGCGGTGGGGGAGCCCTGAGCGGCGAGGCCCCGGAAGCCCGAGGAGACGGAGAGGCCCGTGTCCCGGGAGTGGGGTCGGCTGACCACCGGCCGCCGCTGCAGAGATGGGAGGCGAACGTTCCTTACGGGGAGGGCTGGGGATTCCGCCGGGGGACGCCGCGAGGGTCCGGGCGCAACGCACGCAAAGCAGGCTCGGCCTCCACGGGGCGGGGTGCTCTCGGGCTGAGGCGATCTGGGGTCCCTCGGCTGGCGGTACTGCGGTCTCTCGGGACAAGATTTGGGGTTTTTCAGGAGGAAGGCATTGCGGATGCTCAGGCCGAGAGAGTTTGGGACCCCTGAGGCTGAAGAGTGGGAGCGCGCTGGGTTCCCCGACACTGAGGAAAGCTGGGTCTTTGACGCAGAAGGGACCGAGAGCCTCAGGACGAAGGCTTTTAGGGTTTCTGAGGCTGGGGGATTTGGTCTCCTGTGGGTGCTATATTTAGGGTTTCCCGAGGTGAGGGGTTTGGGGTGCCTCAGGCTCAGGGGAACTCGTGTCCCTCGAGGCTGATGGGATTTGACTTCTCTCAGCGTGAAGGGCTCTAGGGTCTCCTAGGCTGGGATTTGAAGGTCTCGGGCTAAGGGTTTATGAGGGTTTCGCATAGCAAAGGCCTCCCATTTTCCTGTCATTCTCCCGGCACCCCCGGGCGCTGCCCACCCTGACCAAGCGACGTCTCCGAGCGCCTGCGCGCTTCCCGCCCTCGGGATGTGAGGCGCCGCGGAGCGCGAGGTGCCCGCTCCAACAGCCGCGTCGACGCAAGCAGCCAATCACCGCTGCGATCCCAGGGTCCTACTCACCAATTGGCGGTCAGAATACGCTAAAAGGGCGGAGCCTGACTGTCAGTCACAGGCAGAACCCAGTCCCAGGCTGGGGGCGGGGCTGGAGGGCGTGTCTTCACGCCTCCTGAGGAAGGTCCCGCCCCAGCCCGCGGGGATTGGCTGCTCTGGGTCCCGCGAGTGCCTGTTAAGAAGCCTTCGGCGAGGTCGCGCCGGCCGGCGCTTTTCGTTGCCTGATTCGAGCGCGCCGCGGTGAAGCGCCCGTCCGGTGCCGCGCCCAGGTCCCAGCCCCGGGACAGGAGCTCGCGGCAGATGTGCAAGGTGGACACGGCCGTCTGTCCTGACAGATTCTTTGTTCCACCCGACTTCAGTCAGGATCCCAAACTTTGTCCTAGGCCCGTTCGTGCCCTTCCTTGTGAAATCCGCTTTCAGCAAGAACTCTGTAAGCAGGTAGTGTGTGGTGAATGCCTCATTCCATCCCGGGAAGACTGTCATTCAGTAAATTCTGATGAGACAATGTGTAGACGAAGTTAATTCCGTATGGGTCAAAGATTCAAACACAACAACTGAAATAAGTGTTTTAGAATCCCCCTGGGAGAATTTTAATCTCCCATAAAGAAGTGGCATTATGCGTCGTAGGTATGTTTAAGTAAGGCGGGTCTAGAAATGCTTCGGAAATAAGACATACTTAAAATCAATCAGAAAACAAAAAGGCCTGGAAAAACCTACACGTATTTTGCATAAAAATAAGACATCAAATGCAAAGACGGGGTCCGCAGAGAAGGGTCAGTTGAAAACCTGCTGGCTTTCACAGGATAAAGTGGGAAGAGTGTTTCTGGGCCTTTTGCTAGTTTTGATCACAGAAATGTAACGTGATTTCCATGTCTTGGAAATAAGCCAACTAACTGTAGATTTTTTATAATTACTGTGATAATAAAGAGAAATCTCACTAAAGCGGAGTTGAGGGGCCAGCAGGGGGCGCTCTCACGCGGAACCGCCCGAGGTCAGTTACAGACCCCGCAGGGGAACCCTCCCTAGGAAAGAATCGTCAGTTATGGGCCCCCACAAAAAGAAGGACAGTGGGTCTCCGACAAGAAACCGACTCCCCAGCTACTCAGCCAGTGAGATACTGTCATCACCCTAAACTTACTCTTTTTCTCGAATGCACTTTCATTCAAAATGACCCTTCCAACTTCCTCCTTTTTCTCTACAAAATAACATTCCTCTACTTTATTTGCAGGACTTGCCTATGACTTTTGCTATTGTTTGCTTGTCCCAAATTGCAATTATTGGCTGTTCCTGAATAAACCCATTTTTGCTGGTAAGATAACTGATTTTTTAATTTTTGATTTTTTTCCTGAGAAATTTTTTATTTTATGTAGCAGTAGCCATGAATTTTTATCATTAGTTGTTACATAATGACTGCCTTGTGCTCTTATCAGTGGCGTGAGCATTTTATGTCCACGATTCACTTCTGTTTTTATATCATTTTCATGATTTATATAAGTACAGCTATCAGTGAAGGTTTAACATTGAGATGCAATCTTGCATTCATAATATCTGATGTTTTGCAGATAGCAATGTAGAAGAGATTTAATCACCTTTTCATTTGAGTCACTTTACGTAAAACATAAATCAATAATTTAGACGTTCTAAGTCTCTAAAGGAGATTTTCCACTGCACTCGTAGAAATGGTCCCAGACAGTAAGATTTTCAGGAACGACTTCCATGTCCACGTCCTGTTGTAATTTCTGTACCATTTTGTTTCCCAGCTGTTCGATGCATGCAGATGGGGTGCGGATTAGATGAACGTTTTGCTTCATTTCTTTGACATCCTGAACTTTCTGTAGTTCTTCATTTTTCTTCAACCAGTTCGTTATAAATTTAGCTTGGTGTCTGATTGATCTCCTCAACTCTCTTCATTGCATCAATAGTTTTTTTCCCCCACAGCTCTTGCTGGTATTTGACAGGTCCATTTCTACAGTTTTCAAATCCAAATGAATTATCCACTGTAAGCTCTTTACCAGCAGCTTATGAATGCTTTAGTCCACCTGAGCTTGCAAGAACTGCTCTTCTTTTTACGGTTTTTATGATACTTGGATTTGCAGAATCTGAACACCTTACAATCCTTAAGAATATCATGTGGTGGTCAGGGTGTATAGGCTCTAAACAGAAATAACACTTTCCATACACTTGTTGAGCCGCCTGGGGACCCACCTCTCAAACACCAAGCTTGAAAGGAAGTGACATTGCTCTGTCACAGCCCGTTTCATTCCCCCCACCTCTTTAATCCCCACCCCCATTTCCACCCCTGACCTACGGATGTTGCCATCTCCCTTTTTAAGAACTGGATCTCTGAAGGTGGGGCATCTTCTCCCATGTGCTCGCGGCATGCACCCGGGGCCTGGCACCCCTGGCGCACTCGGGGGGCCTGGTGCACCCGGGGCCTGGCGCACCCGGGGTATGGTCTGTGGATCCATCTGGGGTGCGAACCCAGGACCTTCTGCATGTAAAGCAGACGTGCTAACCACTACACTATGGAGCCACCTCCCTGTTTCATTTTTAAGGTGAACATTATTCAATGGCCCACATGGGGATCCAGAGGAGACCTTGGACATGTCCGGGGCTCTTGAGCAAGCAGGTGCAATGCCCACAGAGCCTGTTGAGCTGGCCGTTCCCTCGCCTACCCTGGTGTTTGAGGCTTGGTCTCTCTCTTGGATCAGAGCTTCTGCTCTCATTGTGTCCGAAGCTCTCCAGATTCTATTTGGGATCTATTTTAAGTCTTCACCCTTTTCTGATTAAAGCCCTCGTTTTGCCTGCAAGTACTCACTTGGCACTTCCACCTGACTGGAAATCAGGCTGTTCTCTTGGAACTGTGCTAGACGTTGGCCCGATTCTTTTTGGAACTGGCCTGTTTCCACTGAAACTGAAATGCCTGACAAATGACTCCAGAACAGAAAAAACAATATTAAAAATCTGGTAACTGTTGGTTCAATAAAAATAGGGAACTGTAATTTCGGCCAAATGAAAAGTGGTCCCACTAGAGATTCTGATTCCCACTCCTTACACTGTGCATACGTTAAACCATCAGGCCAATGACAGAATGATAGCTCTTATGAACCAGTATTGGTGTGGGGATACTAATAAGGCCTCAAAAGGTGCCTACCTCACTGGTTCCACTTGTCCAAAGGACAGCCCAGGGAAGCCTGTGAACACTGTCTCTGGACAGTTCAAATTGCCTAGTAAACCTTTCGAGGTTTGGTGAATAAAGAAAAGCAGTAGCGTGTAAATCGGAGGAGTGTAAACACTGTTTTGTTGTAACTCTATTGTCTGTGAAGAGGGAAAGTATCAGGTAAGATTAAGTTTTGTTAAGTCAATGCTGTATATTATAATCACTACCTAATCACTAAAACATTGATTTAAAAAATGTGTAGCTACCAAGCTTCGAGATGGAAAAAATGAAATAAGATAAAATGGAATAAAAGAACCTATTTCAAATAGCAAAATAAAAATAAAAATAAAGCAACAAAATTCTCCCAAAGCAAAATAAAATCTCGGAAACAAATTAAAAAATTCAAAATGCTCATGATAGAAATATATATATAAAAGAAATGGAAATCATGTGTCTTTTGGTAGAAAGATTCAGTACTATAAATATGTCAGTTCTGTATACAGTAATGTAAATTTTAATTTCATTCCAATAAAAATAGTTTATTTATTTAAATTTTCAAGCAGGTTAACAAGAATACATGTAAAATAAACAAGCTTGAACAACAAGGAAATTTTGAAAACCATTAAGAGAACTGGATGGGCAAGCCTTTCAACATATATACATATATATATATGTGTATGTATTAGTGTATATATATGTGTGTGTGTATATATGTGTATATATATATGTATATGTGTATATACACACACACACACACACACACACACAACGAAATGCATAACCTCATTAAAACTAGTGGCCCACATTCATTTCCTTTCTCAATAATACCTTGACCACCCAAAGTGTCCAATTTGCACCCAAAGCATTCCAGCAGGAAAGTTCTTATAGTTCATAATATCATACTGTGTCATATAGTTACTGTTCTTATCTAGAGACACCTGGTCACAGCACTGTTGTTAAGTTTTATATTTCCTAGAAATGAGGAAGCTAAAAGAGAGACAATCTTAATAGAAAAAAATTTTAGAGAAGATTGTGTTTCAGTCACCAATTTCAAGACTGTTAGATGTATGTTCTTGGAAAAGTTGTTTATGGTAACACTTTGAACACAGTTTTACCAATATTACAGGGTGGTGAGATCATCTATTCCTTGAAATAACACTTGTCTGAACTTTGCAAGCAAGTAGTACTCTTAGAAATAGTAGTTATACGTGAGCCTTTAAACACTGTGTTCGATCCACTACACTGCAGCATTCATTCAACGAAATAACATTCCTATCAAATTATGTGAAAGTGGCACATGTAGAAATGTGTGTGTATGACACATAGAAATGTGCGTGTATGACTGTTTTACTTGCATTACATGCTGAATACATACATTCATTGAAATAACGCCATTCTCAACTTGGCAAGCAAGTAGTAAGGCAGGATACTTAGCCTAGGGAAGACCCACTCCAGGATATGGCTTTGAAATTTTTCCTCAATCCCTTACTTGGTCCTCTCCCTGTTTTGATTTCAAGGGTGAGACTCCAGCACAAGAAACAGCCCAAGGCCAGAAGACAAGACAGATGGCCTTGGGCCACCTCCTCCCCTTTTGGGAAACAAACCAAGACCAGGAGACAGATAGCCTTGGGACATCCCCCAACCCCCCAAAAACCAAAAGTCCATAATTCAGACAACTGGGGGCAGACTGTCTCTCTGAGCTCCCTGACTTTTCTCTTAAGAAACTTTCACTTTAATAAACCATACTCTTTTCTGCTTGCTATTTGTCACGTTCTTGGATTCTTTCTCACGGCATAAGACAAGAATCTGGTCACCGGAGCTCCAGGTTGGGTTCTCTCTTTGGACTACTGCCCTGCTGGAGCTGTCCAGCAGCAGTAGCACTCCTAGAAAACACTACTGCACATGTATATTTAAATTGTGTTTTACATGTATCACATGGTAGTCACAGCACAGGAATGTATATAAAACTGCTTAAATACACATATTATGATGAGGGTGAGGGTTAGGGGGTAAGGAAGAGGGTTAACGAGTTAGGAGGTCTGAGGGTAAGGGTAAGGGATTAGGGGTTAGGGGTCAGGGTCAAGTTAGAGAGTTAGGGTGTTAAGGTTAGGATTTGGGTTGAGGTTGGAGTTATGGAGTAGTGGTCAGGGGGAGGGTTAAATTCAAGGTCAATGGATCAAGGTTAGAGTGTCAGGGTCATGGTTGAGGTCTGGGGGTCTGAAACCTAGGGTCTAGGGATCAAGGGGTTAGGGTCTAGGGTTGTTAGATTTAGTGTTGTTAAAGATTACGGTTTTGAATAAGAAGTTAGGGGTTAGGGTTAGAGGTTAAGGGGTTTGGGTTAGGGCTTAGGGTTTGGGTTTAGGGTCAGCAGTAGAGTTAAGGTTAGGGTTAGGTTTAAGCATAAATAGTCCACCTCCCCTTCCTCCCTTTCCATCTCTCTGAAGCAATCAGGACACAGGACACACCCAGCATCACAGGTGAGTCAGGGTTTGAGTTCCACCATTGGTTTTATTTCCCTCGTCCTGATCTCTAATAGAAGAAGGATGCAATGTCTTTTCTAGTCACTGACTGTTTCAAGTTCTGCTCACCCTCAGTCTAGGGTTGTGGAGGGCCTCAGAGGTCAGCAGTTTCCTCCCACCATTCCTTCTGGGAAGGGGCTGCTGGCTCTTCTGTGCCGGGGCGGTCCCAGGTTCAGCAGGGCCCTGGCACATGAGGCACTCGATAGACAAGTGTGGATTTATACAGGACCAAGTGTGATGAACTGCCAGCCTCCAGGAGCAGCCTTCCTGAGTGCTGTGGGGGACCTCCTGGGACTTGCCAGCTCCTTCGTCAAATCTGAGTGAGCATCAGGAAACAGGTCTCAGACAGGACAGCCCTTGGCCTCCAGCCATCCAGGGAGTCATCTATGGTTCTCCAGCTCAGTAAAGTCTGGGTTGTGTCAACTCCAACCCCGGCCAATTACTGAGCTGACCATACTGCTGGGCATTTGAGCAGCCACCTGGGAAGCCCAGGCAGCCCCTTGGGATGTTTCAATTTCCAGCATCCATGTGGGTGAGACAAGTACCTCTTTTCTCACAGCCTCAGCTTCTGAGAGAGGTGAGAACCCTGCAGACATCTAGTGTATGTGAGAGGTGAGAACCCTGGCCTCTCTAGTGTATGTCATCATGAAAAGTAACTCTTTGCTACGATCTTATGGGCATTTCTGGAATAACACCTGAGGAGTTGTCATCATGAAATGTTATTCTTGCTGCTGTCTCGTGTGTATCTCAGGAATAATACTTGAGCTCATGAAAAGATTTTTCTGTTGCTATCTCGTGAGCCTTTTGAAAATTACACTTGAGTGTATATCATCATGAAAAGTTTATTTCTCGCCTTTATCTAGTTTGCATCTTGTGAATACCACTCGTATAAGTAATAAAAAGTTATTCTCTGCTGCCATCTGGTGGGCACTTTGAAAACACCAGGTGTATGTCATCATAAAAATTTATTTTCTGCTGCCATCGGGTGGACATTTCGGAAATAACAGCAGAATGTTTATCATCACGATATTCCGTCTCTGCTGCCATCTGGTGGAAATTTTAGGAATAACACCACAGTTCTTATGAGAATACATTCCCTGGGCTATTCGGTGTGCATTCTGAAAATAAATCCAAGGCATGTCGGTATGAAAAGTTTTTGTCTGCTGCGATTTCGTGTGCATCTTGGGAAAAAACACAAGAGTGCATTTCATGAAGTGATTCTCCGCTACCATCTGGTGAGCCTTTTTGAAAATAACCCCCAGATGTATGTCATCATAAAAGTTTAATTTTGGTGTCATCTGGTGGGCATTTTGAGACTAACATCCAAGTGTTTGTTATCATGACTATTCATTTTCTGCTGCTATCTGGTGGGCATTTCGGGACTAACACCACAGTGCATGTCATAAACATATTTCCTCTCCTATCTTGCGTACATTTGGATAATAAACACAAGGGCATGTCATTATGAAAAGTTTTTGTCTGCTGTCATCTAGTGGGCATTTAAAAAATAACACCCAGGTATATGTCATCATAACTATTTGCTTTCTTTTGCCATCTGGTGTGCAATTGGGAAATAACATTGCAGTGCATGTCATGAAAAGTTATTTCTGTTATCTCATGTGCTTTTAAAAAATAACACCTAAGTTCATGTCATTATGAAATTTTATTCTGCTGCCATTTCATGTGTATCTTGGGAATAACACAGGAGAGCCTGTCATGAAAAATTGTTCTCTGCTACCATCTCGTGGGTTTTTCGAAAATAACACCCAGGTGTATATCATCACTACAATTTATTTTCTGTTACCATATTGTGGGCATTTTGGGAATTACACTCTTGTGTGGGTTATCATGAATATCACTCTATGCTGCTATTCGGTGGGCATATGTGGAATAACACTATTGTACATGTCATTAAAAGTTATTTTTGCTGCTATCTCGGGTGCATTTGAAAATAACATGTAAGGGCATGTCATAATGAAAATTTTTTGTTTGTCGTTATCTCATATAGTTAGAAAATGACATCTGAGGACATTTGGTCAAACAATGTTCTTGAACATGGACCTCTTGTGTGTATCTTGGGATAAACAAAAAAGTACATGTCATGAGAGATTATTCTCTGCTGCCATCTGGTGGGCATTTGAAAATAACAGGGAAGTGTACGTTAATATAAAAAGTTATTTGCTGCTGCCATCTGCTCAGCATTTTGGGATTAACGAAGGAGTGCACATCTTGAAAAGTTATTTCTGCTACTTTCTTAAGTGCATTTAAAAAACGACTCCCTAGGGTATGTTGTTATAATGGTTTTTTCTGCTGCCATTTTGTATGAATCTTGGGAATAACACAGTAGTGCATGTCTTGAAAAATTGTTCTCTGCTGCCGTCTCGTGGATATTGTGAAAATAACACCAGTGCATTTCATAAAATTTTTTTTCTGCTGCAATCCTGTGGACATTTGGAGAATAACAGAGTGTAGATCATCATAAAAAATAATTTTCTGCTGCCATCAAGTGTATATTTTATTAATAACACCTGAGCGTTTGGTCATGAATATTCATTCTCTACTGCCATACGGTGGCCATATAGAGTCTATGTCATCATAAAACTTGACACTCTATTGCCATCTGATGGGCTTTTGGGGAATAACACAGAGGTGCATCTCATGAACAGTTATTTCAGCGGCTATCATGTGCATTTCAAATTAACACCCGTGTGTATGTCATCATAAAAATTTATTTTCTCCTGCCACCTGGTGGACCTTTCGTGATAACACCAGAATGTAGGATGTCATGAAAATTAATTTTTTGCCCCCATCATGTGTGCATCTAGGCAATTTGACCACTGTATGTAAAAAAACTTATTTTCTGATGCCATCCTGTGTGAAATTTGGGAATAAACAACAGTATTTCTCATAAAATGTGATTTCTGCTGCAGTCTCATATGTATTCTAAAAATAAACTCAAGGCATGATATTATGAGAAGTTGTTTGCTGCCTTTCGTGTGTATCTTGGGGAAAGAACATGATTGCATGCCATTAAAAATTATTCTCTGCTGCCATTTCATGGACATTTTGAAAAAACACGCAAATGTATGTCATGAAAATGTATTGTTCTACTGCCATCTGATGGGCATTTGGGTATAACACCACAGCTCATATCATAGTTATTTCTGCTGCTATCTCATGCAGTAGGAAGTAACACCTAAGTGCTGGTCGTTAAAAAGAGTTTTTGTCCTTTCCCATTTTGTGTGTATCTAGGGATAAACACAGGAGTGCATGTCTTGAAAAATTATTCTCTGCCGTCATCTCATGGGCATTTTGATAATAAAATGCAAGTATATGTCAATATAATTTTTCAGCTGCCATTTGGTGGGCATTTAGGAAGAACACCCAAGTGTAGGTCACCATGAATATTCATTCACTGCTGTCATCTGGTGGATATTTTGGGCATAACACCACAAGGCATGTCATAAAAAGTTAATTCTGCTGCTATCTTGTGTGTATTTGATCATAACACCTAAGGGCATGTTGTTATGAGAAGTTGTCCACTGCCACTCGTGTGCATCTTGAGAAAAACAAGGAGTGTGTGTTATGAAAAATTATTCTCTGCTGCCATCTTGTGGGAATTTTGAAAATAACACCTAGGTGTATGTCATCATAAAAATTTATTTTCTGCTGCCATCTGGTGGGTTTTTAGGAATAACACTTGAGTGGTTGTCATGAATATTCATTCTCTGCTTCCATCCAGTGGGAATTTTGAGAGTTATGCCACAGCGCATGTCATGAAAAAATATTTCAGCTGCTATCCCGTGGGCATTTTATAACTAACACCCAGGGGCATGTCATCATAAAATGTTTTTGTCTGTTGCCAATTCGTGTGCATCTTGTTAAAAACAAAGATTGCATATCTTGAAACATTGTTTCTGCTGCCATCTTGTGGGTACATCGAAAATAACACCCAGGTATATTTCATCATAAAGATTTATTTTCTGCTGCTACCTGGTGTGAATTTTGGGAATAAAATCTGAGTGTTGCTTAGATACAAATTTGTTTTCTGCACCCATCTTGTGTTCATCTCGACAATTATACTAGATTGTAAGAAAAGTTATTCTCCGCTGCCATCTGGTAAGCATGTTAGGAAGAACACCAGAGTTTTGTCATCATGAATATTCATTCTCTGCTGCCATCTTGTGAGCATTTTGGGAATGACATCAGAGTATAAGTAATAAAAATTTATTCTCTGCTACCATCTAGGATGCATTTAGGAAATAACAGTAGACGGTAAGTAATCAAAAGTTAATTTTTTGCTGTCATCTGTTGGGCACCTAAGGATTAAACTGCCATTGTTTGTTGTCAAGAATAACACCACAGGGCATAGCACGAAAACTCAGTTCTGCTGCTATTTGTGTGCACTTGTAAAATCACATCCAAGGGGATGCCGTTATGAATTTTTTCTCTGCTCCCATTTTGTATGAATCCCGCTGGATAACACAGGAATGCAGGTCACGAAAATTTTCCTCTGCTGCCATCTCACGTTCATTTAAAAGATGGCGCCCAAGAGTATCTTGTTTTGATATTTTTCTTTGCTCCCACTTCGTGTGAAACTTGGGAATAACACAGGAGTGCGTGTCATGAAAATTGTCCTTGTAGGCACTTTGAAAATTTCACCTAGTTGTACGTCAGCAAAGAATTTATTTTCTTATACCATCTAGTGGGCATTTGAGGGATAAAATCTTAGTGTAGATCGTTATGAAAATTCATCTTCTGTCCCAATCTTGTGTACAATCTTGGGGGGAATTACACTTCAGTGTAAGTAAAAAAGTTATTCTCTGCTGCCATCTGGTGGGCATATTGCAAAGAAGATCACGGCACATGTCATAAAGAATAATTTCAGCTGCTATGTCGTGTGCATTTCGAAAATGATACCTAAGGGCATGTCGTTGTGAAAAGTTTCTGTCTGTGGCCATTTCATGTGCATCTTGGGAAAAATCAGGTAAGTGCATGTCATGAAAAATTATCTTCTGCTGCCGCCTCATGCCATTTCGAAAATGACAAACTAGTGTATATCGTCATAAAAATTAATTTTATGCTGCCATCCTGTGGGCATTTTTTTGGAGTAACAGCCCAGTGTATGCCATCATGATAATGTAT
This sequence comes from Pteropus medius, assembly GCF_902729225.1. Classification (NCBI taxonomy): domain Eukaryota; kingdom Metazoa; phylum Chordata; class Mammalia; order Chiroptera; family Pteropodidae; genus Pteropus; species Pteropus medius. The sequence continues at coordinate 810,850 of NW_024352000.1, forward strand.
TTTCTGCTCTCATCTACTTTGCATCTTGGAATAACTTCAGAGTGGATGGAAAAAAAAAAATTACTCTCGGCTGCCATCTGGTGGACATTTTGGGAATAGCATCCAGGTGTACATCCTCAGAAAAAGTTATTCTGTGCTGTCATCCTGGGCATCACTTGAGTAACACATGAATGTATGTTATCATGAAAAGTTATTATTTGTTGCCATCCAGTGTGTATCCTGGGAATAACTGATGAGTGTATGTCATCATAAGAAGTTATTTTTTTGCTGGCCAGTCCCGGGATGCGAGAGGGCCCAACCCACACCTTTGGCACTTGCCGCGAACAGGCCAAGACCCGCTGTGCGTTAGCGCGGCTGGTGCCTGCTGGCCGCCGCCTCGCTGGCGGAACCCCCGCAACCCACCCACCCCCAGTAGGTGCGATGCAGGCGCGGGTGTCTCCAGCGCCCAGGAGGCCAGCTTCGAGATCTTTCGGTGGCAGACGACAACCTCTCCCTTTACAGCCATACCACCCTGAGCGGGTCTGATCGCATCTGATCTCGGAAGCTAAGCAGAGTCGGGCCTGGTTAGTACTTAGATGGGAGACCACCTGAGAATACTGGGCGCTGTAGGCTTTTGCCGCCCCCTCCTTTTGCCGCCTTCCAGCCAGGGTGCCCCTGGACGCCCCGGGCTCTGCTCGCTCGCTCGCTGTCTCGGGGGTCCCGGGGAGCCACTCGATCCCAAGAGCTGCCCGCATGGCGGCGCGCCCCTCACCAACGCCGGTCTCCACCTACTCTCCTGCAGCCAGTCCTGGGCTGTTTTCTCTCTCCGCTTTGGACCCTTCCCTTCCTGGGCTCCGCAAGGCTGAACCCTAAGGAACGCCGTTTCTGACACAATCTGGGAGTGCGCTCGCATCCCAGGGATTAGGGACCGGCCACCACCACCCGCCCGCCGCCCGCCGCGCCCCGCCCAGCTCCGCCCAAGGCCTCAAGTCTCAGCCGGCGCGCTTCTCCCCGCCCTTCTCACCGGACAGCCAGGTGCCCTCGGACCAGGTGCGAGGCCGCCCTGCACAGCCGGGACGGGAAGCGGGACCAACCAGTTGCGTCAGAGAGGCTGAGACACACGAGAGCGCGAGCGCGTGTGCGGCGAGAGCCGTCTTGCTCGCGACAGGCCGCAGCGAGCGGCCACACACACACACACACACTCCAGGGAGCCAGCGCATCTTTCCTTTCTGTGGCGGGACCCCGGACAGGACTCCGAGTACAACGAGCTTCCCTGAGCCCACAGCCTGTCCCGGGGCACGGGGCACTGGGCACCGGGCACTGGGCACGGGGCATGAACCACTGCCCTGCCCGAGCCCAGCCCCAGCACGACCACCCTCTGCTGTGGAAGCGGCCTCTTCAGGGCGGCCGTAGGGTCTCGGGGTCACAGTCGGGGTCCGGCTCAGTGCGTCGGTGCTCTCGTCTGCGTGTCCTGTCCTGCTCTCTGCATGGGCAGGCACGGGCTCGCGCTCTTTCCCGCGCGGCTTTTCCTCTCTCGTCTCTCTCTCGGTCTCTGTCCCTTTCCTCCTCACTGTCTCTGTGTCTGACCCCAGCTAACTCCCGCGGCCCTCCCCTTCCCCGGCGACCCCGTCCCGGTCCCCTCCTTCGTGGCTCCCACTGGGCCTACTGCCCTGGCGACCTATGTTCTCCTTTCTCTTTCCCTCCCGGTCACTCGCTCTGTCTCTGGGTTTCTCTGTCCCTCTGTCTCTCAGCTCTCCCTTTCTGTCTGTCTCTCTTGATGCAGAGAGTCGATGTGAAGGTAAGGGGCAGTGGACTGGGTGGGTCCCTGGTCCCGTTGGCGGGTGAGGGCTGCGTCCGTCTAAAGCGATGCCTCGGGGTATGACCGGAGACTCTGTGTGTGTTTGGGCAGGTCAGGCACGGCTCGGCGGAGAGGGCAGGGTAGGAGTGAGTCTGGGTCAGGGCGGGAACCCAGACTTAGCTGGGCCACAGGTGCCTAGGTGCGCAGGTGGCCGAGAGGCTGGCGGGCCACGCCCAGGCCTGGGTCCTGCCGAGCTGCTAAGACTGGGGAGACAGGTGGCGCGGGGCCTGGGCAGTCCCGGGATGCAAGAACTCCGACCCAGACCTTCGGCACGGCCGGGAACCAGCCAAGGCCCGGGATGAAGGGGAGAGGCAGGCGCGCCCTCCGCTGGCCCCTGAAGCCATGCGCGCAGCGCTGGAGGACTCAGAGCGCGAGTGGCCTCTGCCCGGCGACGAGTCTGCGCCGCATCACCTCTGGGGCCGCTCCTCGGCCAGTGCGGCGGCACGGTGGTGGTGACGCCGTGCAAGCGTGACGCAGGTCGCTGTGGCAAGCGGGCATGGCTGCTGCTCCGGCCCCTGCCGCGGCTCTGGTCCGTCTAGCGGAGGCCGGCTGCCCGTCAAGGAGGGTCGGGGAGAGGGGAGGGGGACTTGGGCGGTGCGGGGAGGGACCGAGGGAGGGGTCGTGGCCCGGGGTGAGAAGAGATATGTAAAGGACAGGAGCTATTTCAAAGTGAGCTAAGTACCAAAGGTCTGAACTCTTATTTAATGGTGGGCAGAGCCCTTAAGGCAGGGAAATGCTCTTCTCTGCTGCCATCTCGTGTGCTTTTTGGGAATAACACCAATATTTAGGTCATGAAACGTTATTCTTTATCCTCTGCTGCCATCTCGTGTGCATTTTGGGAATACCACCAGGTATTGAAACGTTATTCGTTATCCTCTGCTGCCATCTCATGTGCTTTTTGGGAATAGCACCAGAGTTTAGGTATTGAAATGTGATTCGTTATCCTCTGCTGCCATCTCGTGTGCATTTTTGGGATACCACCTGAATATAGGTCATCAAGTGTAGGTCAATATGAATAGTCATTCTCTGCTGCCATCTGGTGGGAAATATGGGAATGACATGACAGTGCTGCTCATAAAGTTATTTCTGCTGCTTTTTCATGTTTATTTTGAAAATAACACACGGGGCACGTCAGTATGAAGAGTTTTTCTCTGCTGCCATCTCATGGGTCTTTTAAAAATAACACACAAGTGTATGTCATCATTAAAATTTATTTCCTGCTGCCATCTGGTTAGCATTTTGGGAATAACACCGGATTGTCTGAAATAAAAAAAAGTTACTCTTCGCTGCTCTCTGGTGGACATTTAGGGAATAAAACTTGGTGTAGGTCACCATAAATATTCATTATCTGCTTTCATCTATTGTGCATCTTGAGAATAACACTAGTGTAATAAAATTTATTCTTGCTGCCATCTGGTGGGCATTCTGGGAATAACACACAGTGCAGATCATAAAATGTTGTTTCAGCCTCTGTGTGAGGTGTATTCTGAAAATAGACCCAAAGGAATGTCATTATAATCACCTTTTGTCTCTTGCTATTTCCTTTGCATCAGTGTAAAGACACAGGAGTGCATGTCATGAAGTTATTCTCTACTGCCATTTCTTGGGCATTTTGAAAATAATACCCAGGTATATGTCAGCACAAAATTATTTTCTGATGCCATCTGGTTGTTATTTGGGAATAACACCACAGTGAATGTCATGAAAAAAAAAAAACCTACTATCTCGTGTGCATTTAAAAAATAACACCCCAGGGTATGTAGTTATAATTTTTTTCTCTGGTGCCTTTTCAGGTTAAACTTGAGAAGAACATAGGACTGCATGTAATGAAAAACTGAACTCTGTTGCCATCTCGTGGAAATTTTGAAAATAACACCCAGGTGCGTATGTGAGGGTAAAAATTTATTTTCTGCTGCCGTCTGGTGAACATTTTGGGAATAACACCACCACGCATCCCATGAAAAGTTATTGCTGCTGCTGTCGTGTGCTTTTAAAAATTACCACTCCAGTGTGTGTCTCTATAAATTTTTTCTCTGTTGCCATTTCGTGTGAATCTTAGGAAAAACAAAAGTATGTATGTCATGAAATTTGTTCGCTGCTGCCATCTGGAGGGCAGTTTAAAAATAATACGTGAGTGTTTGTTATGAATACTCATCTGCCGCCATATGGTGAACATTTTCGGAATACATCACAGCGCATGTCATAAAACGTAATTTTGTTGCTTTCTCATGTGTATTCTGAAAATAATCTCTGTGGAATGTCATTATGAAGTTTTCTGGTGCCATTTCGTGTGCATCTTGTGAAAAACACAGGAGTGCTTGTCATGAAGTAATTCTCTGCTGTAGTCTTGTGGGCAATTTGAAAATAATACCCTACTGTAGATCATCTTGAACACTCATTCCGTGCTGCCATCTGGTTGTCATATTGGGAATAACACCATAGCACATATCATAAACAGTTATTTCTTTCATTTTCTTATACAGTTAGAAAATGTCACCTAAGGACATTCGGTTAAACAAAGTTCTTGTACATGAACATCTTGTGTGTATCTTGGGACAAACAAAATGTACATGTAATGAGAAATTATTCTCTGCTGCCGTCTGGTGGGCATTTGAAAATAACAGGCAAGTTTGTATTAATATAAAAAATTATTTGCTGCTGCCATCTGCTCAGCATTTTGGGGATAACACAGGAGTGTACGTCTTGAAAAGTTATTTCTGCTATTATCTTATGGGCATTTAAAAATGGACTCCCTAGAATATGTTGTTACAATGTTTTTTTCTGCTGCCATTTTGTGAGGATCTTGGGAACAACACAGCAGTGCGTGTCTCGAAAAATTCTCTGCTGCCATCTCGTGGACATTGTGAAAATAACACCAGTGTATTTCATAAAAATATTTTTTTCTGCAGCAATCCTGTGGGCATTTTGAGAATAACAGAGTGTAGATCATCATAAAAATTAATTTTCTGCTGCCATCAAGTGTATATTTTATTAATAACACCTGAGCGTTTGGTCATGAATATTCATTCCCTACTGCCATACGGTGGCCATATAGGGTCTATGTCATCATAAAACTTTACACTCTACTGCCATCTGGTGAACTTTTTGGGAATAACACAGAGGTGCATCTCATGCACAGTTATTTCTGCTGCTATCATATGTATTTCAAATTAGCACCTATGTGTATGTCATCATAAAAATTTATTTTTCGCTGCGATGCAGGTCTCCGGCGCCCAGAAGGCCAGGCTCGAGCTCTTGGGGCGGCAGGCGGCAGTCTTTCTCGACTACAGCTATACCACCCTGAACACGCCTGATCTCGTCTGATCTCGGAAGCTAAGCAGGGTCCGGCCTGGTTAGTACTTGGGTGGGAGACTGCCTGGGAATACCCGGCACTGTAGGCTTTTGCCACCCTCCAGCCAGGGTGCGCCCGGACGCTCCCAGACCCTGCTCGCTCGCTTGCTCGCTGTCTCGATTGTCCCAGGCAGGCGCCTGAGCCCAAGGGCGTCTCCAACGGCCGCGTGCCCTGCATCCTCGCCGGCTCTCACCTGCTTTCCTGCAGCCAGCCCTGGGCCATTTCCTCTAAATACTCCGGGCCTTTCCCTTCCTGGTCTCCGCGGGGCCGAGCTCCCAGTGCCGCCGTCTCTGACACGCGCTGGGAGTGCGCTCGCATCCCCGGGACGCGGGACCGGCCACTGCCACCCGCCCCGCCGCGCGCCGCCCAGTCCCGCTCCGCCCGAGGCCTCAAGTCTCTGCCCGCAGGCTTCTCCCCGCTCTTCTCACGGGACAGCCAGGCGCCCTCGGACTAGGTGCGAGGCCTCCCCGCACAGCCGGGACTGGAAGTGGGAACGGCCAGCCGCGTCAGAGAGGCAAAGATGCACGAGAGCGCCTGCGCGCGGTGAGAGCCCTCTCTCTCGCGACAGGCCGCAGCGAACGGCCACACACGCACACGCCCTGCGTGCCTGCCACGCGCACTGCGCACGCACACACACACGCACGCACATGCACACGCGCACACACACACACTCCAGTGAGCCCGTGCGTCATTCCTTTCTGCGGTGGGACTCCTGGCAGGGCTCTGGGCACAATGAGCCTCCCTGAGCCCCCGGCCTGTCCCGGGGTACGGGGCATGGGGCACGGGGCACGAACCGCCTCCCTGCCGGATTCCAGCTCCGGCACGACCACCCTCTGCTGTGGAAGCGGCCTCTTCAGGGCGGCTGCAGGATCTCGGGGTCACAGTCGGGGTCCGACTCTGTGCGTCGGTGCACTCGTCTGCGTGTCCTGTCCCGCTCTCTGAGTGGGCATGCACGGGCTCGCCCTCTCTACTCTCTCCGTCTCTGTCCCTTTCCTCCTCACTGTCCTTCTCTGTGTCTGACCCCAGCCAGCTCCCGCGGCTCTCCCCTTCCCAGGCGACCCCGTCCCCTCCTTCGTGGCTCTCACTGGGCCTACTGCCCTGGCGACCTGTGTTCTCCTTTCTCCTTCCCTCCCGGTCACTCGCTCTGTCTCTGAGTTTCTCTGTCCCTCTGTCTCTCGGCTCTCCCTCTATGTCTGTCTGTCCGTCTGTCTCTTTGATGGAGAGAGTCCATGTGAAGGCAAGGGGCAGCGGACTGGGCGGGTCTCGGGGTGTGGCCGGAGGCTCCGTGTGTGTTTGGGCAGGTCGGGCACGGCTCGGCGGGGAGCGCCGGGGAGGGGCGGGCTTGGCTCAGGGCCAGGAGGGGACGTGGCAAGGCCACACCTGCCTAAGTGCCCAGGTGGCCGAGAGGATGTCGGGCCACACCCGGGCCGGGTCCTGTCGAGCGGCCAAGACGGGGGAGGCGGGTGGCCCGGGCCCTGTCCAGTCCCAGGATGCGAGATCGGCGACCCACACCTTCAGCACGCCCGGGAACCGGCAAAGGCGCGGGATGAAGGTGCGAGGCACCCCGAAGCCCTGCGCGCAGCGCTTGTGGGCTCCAAGCGCGGGTAGCCAATGCTGGGAGAGGGGTCTGCGCGGCCTCACCTCTGGGGCTGTTCTCCGGCCAGCGCAGCGGTGCGGCGAGGGTGACGCCTGATCGCGGCGCCACCTGCTGAGGCGAGCGCTCGTCCACGCCGTCCGCGTCCATGGCTGCCGCTCTCGCCCCCGCTGCGGCTCTGGCTAGTGTCGCCGAGGCCGGCTGCCAGCCAAGGCGGGTCGGGGACAGGGGAGGGGAGAGGGGCGGGGAGGGACAGGGGGCGGGGACAGGGGAGAGTGGAAGCGACGGACGCAGTGTCCGCGGGGGGTTCGGCAGGACGCCGGGCGTCACCTTTCTCTTCGTGTTTCCTGGACACGTTGCAGGAGAAGGTCCGGAGCCATCCGTCGTCCGTGGACGGACATGCGAGGCCCCGGACTCGGCGACCGCGCGAGGAGGCCCCCTCGCTGACCACTTCGCAGCTATTGCCAGACGGCGCTCTCCTGGGGCCAGCATTCTTTCTTGAACGCTGCTTCTTTAGTGAGGAAATTTTCCAACATCTGTTGTCAGAGGAAGTAAATATTTGTTAATTTTCTGTTAATTTTTCAAATGCCTGTTTGACACTGTAGCGACGACGTCCTACTGAAACGAGGTGTTCTGGATTACGTTTCATTTCACAACACAGTTTACAGTTTTAGTTTTGTTTCTGGATGATACTGTCTCTGACACCTAAACAATAATGAAGTTTCTAAATAACATAAGACAATTAGAAACTGTTTTCTTGAGGTCTTTCACATGTAAAAGAGTGAAAAAAAAACAGGCTCAGTTCTAGTCCTACTTTCTGTGTTAATTTAATTTTTTTCTTTTCTTTGTTTTTGTTTATTAGGAGTTTTCTAAAGGGGTTTAAAAATCAAAGTTTTAAACATGCCCAGATAAAAACACAATAGGAAAATAGTCATAGTTTCAAAAGTTAATTTTCCTTCAGTGTTTCTCTGAGTCATTCAACATTTATTATGTGTTTACAGTGTCTACACAGATAAATAAGGCAGGTCTTGGTCTTCAGATGCCTGTGAGGCAGCAGAGGCAAAAACAACCAAAAGTGAGGCTGGGAGTCCCTGCCGTCCATCTAAAGGGGCACGAGTAAAAGGAGGCTTTAGACATTTGAATCTCCCCATATGACAGTAAGAAGAGTCTTCCTTTCACTCTCCGAAAATACTCTTCCAGCAGTGCATTTAGGCCACAGATGGAAACCCTAAAGAAAAATCAAAGAATTATGTCTTCTGACGTGCATCATTTGTGGGTCAATAGCATCAGGACATAATATAATGTAAGGGTCCCTTAAGATATGACGCAAGGGCATTCACAGGTCTACAAGAACCTGGGAAGTGAAGGGTCAAGATGTAGTACTCCCTGCAAAACACGTAAAGGATTAGAATAACAATGTATTATTTTTCAGAAAGATGCACTCAGCTGGGGGATCAGCTGTGTTGTCTACCCTCTCTGCAGATGCACTTCCGTCTCAGGCTTTTTCACTGCATGGAGTCTCAGGATGGTGCTCCCACAGGGCAAAAGCAGATGCTGTCAGGCCTCATGAATCCAAGATTTTTAAACATGTGTGAGGTCACTTCTACCACATGCTATTGGTCAGAGCAAGCACAAGGACAGCCCACATTCAAGCAGGCAGAGGGATAAATTCAGTCCTCAATGGAAGGTGTGGCAATGTCACATGAGATGGGGCACGGACGCAGGGAGGCATGATTCAGGAGATCACTATATAATGATCTTTCACAGCTACAAACAGTATTTCATGTAAGAAAGGCACAGAAGTAACCAAGACTGATAGCTAGGGTCCAGAGCTGAGGGCAAAGAAGCAGTGAGTACTCCCACATACTAAATCAGCAGAAAGGCCTCTCAGTAACCCTAATTACCCCATCCATGGAAGCAGGAGGAGCAGGAGGGGAAAAGTGGGAATCACTGGAGCCAGGAACTGCAGGCTTAGGCGGGGCTGCTGTGGCTTTCCTCAGCCTCTTTCCAAAAGCCAGTTGAGAATCTCTGGCTCTAAGAGAATCGCCTGCAGAGTCTGGGGGTGTCTGCATAAGAAGAACACTGGAAACTCATATTCTAGTGTTCATCGAATTAGGACACAGGCTAGTTGACCTTCCCAAAGTGCATGTGAACTGTATAACGATGGCAGGGCAAGCAGAAAGGCTTGTGAGTTGAGTCAGCTATCACTTCTGCTTCGATGAGAACATACATTTCCAGTAGGCCAAGTGAGCAAAGCGAGAAATAGCTGGGCTTGTGCCATCACGTTAATGACAACACAAAAAGCTAATTTCTGAGTGAAAAATCCCAGCAACACTCGCTCACAGGGCACACCACTGACCACAAGAGCTGAGGGGGGTTGGAAGAGCCTAAGCAGGGCACTGGATCCGGAGGGCCCCTAAAGAACTTGCACTTGTGCCTTGTCTAGAGATCCAGTATTTGAGTATCTGTCAATGGCCAATCAGTGTCGGTCCAAGAATTAGTGTCAAACAGCACGAGGAGGACGACAACGATGGCCCGTGAAGCCCTCTGACTCCTGGAGAAGCTAGAACCTGGAAGACGGAGGAGGAAGCTGCAGCCCACAGGTAAACTACACTCCCCACCAGGTGGAAACCGGAAAAGAGGCAACAACATCCACTCTTCCCATTTCGGACCCTCTAAGGAACAGAGCTAATAGCCAGCAGAAAAGAGGAAATCAGGAAGCGAAGGTTTCCTTAGCTCCCCAACTCTCATGGGCTCAGAGTGGCCCCCCAGCACACCACCCCTCCCCTCCCCTCTGCTCTGTAGTTGAGCAGGATCTGGAAACCTGGGATGAGTGGCTGCTGGCTGTAGTGCTAGCAGCTTGGGCTTAGTCTCGCTGGTAATGCACAATGTGTTATTTGGGGTGGAAAGTTCAGTTATGTGAGATGAATAAATTCTGGGTCTACTTTACATCGTGGTGCCTACAGCTAACAATATTTCATTGTACACTTGACATTTGCTAAGGGGATGATTTTTATGGTTCTCACCACACATACCAATAATGATGATAATAATAATAATAATAATAAATAAAGAGGGAGCCAGGAAACTTTTATAGGTGGACGGATATGTTTATGGCATACTATATGGGTGGGGATGATTCACAGGTGAGATGTCCAAACTCATCAAGTTGCATACATTAATCAGGTACAGCTTTTTGTATGTCAAGCGTACCTTCATAAAAGTGGTTTAAAAAAAATAAAATAGGGGAGAATATAGTCACCCAAAGCACTAAGCACATTGCCTGACATAGTGAATATACAGTTAATGAGACGATGGTTTAGCCTCAGCTCAGGACTGGGAGCTGGCCCCACAGACACCTGGCAGATGGTGCCATGGCCACTGCTCCAGCCCCCAGGCCAGTATGGCTTCTGCTGATCCTGACCCCAAACAGAGAGACCGGCTCCAGCTGGTGCTTGCTTCCGACAGTTGGAGAAGGCGGGCTGCTCCAGACACATGATACTTCTTCTAGCTACTTGCTATCCCCCTTTTTAGGGACCATCCAGGTCCCTAAATTTTGGCTCCTGTAAAAACCTGGGTTTGCAGTGTGGACATTTTGAAGTGTGAGATCTGTGTTGCCATTGTTCCCCATCCTTGAGTCTGGAGATAAAGGTAGGAAAACAGCACACCATGAAAGCAACAATGATATCAGGTGTACTCTGCCCTTCGCTCCCCAGACTTCAAAGAAGTGGCAGACTGCTCACCTCATTTTACACACAGCACTCTTTAAGGACACATCTTTGTGCACAAAATTAAATCTAACTGAAAGAAATCTTATTACTGAATTTTTGCTTTGCAGAAAACACTTTGGTATAAAAATCCCTAAGAAAATGTGTTTTATAAAGGAATAAAAATGGGGTGAGAGTGTAAATGCAAAATATGTTTTATGGATAGAGTCTGCTTTTTCTGTTACTCAGGGGGAATGAACAGACTGTACAAGTCAGATTCCAGTTTCACCTCATCGCTGCCACCAGGGATGTGTTTGGAGGATCCAGAGGGCTGGCCACCTAGGAGGAGCTTACAGCCTTGGGGCCCACATTGGGAACACAGTGGGTGTGCCTGGTGCACTGGGTCCTGCAAGGCCTGAGGTAATCGAGAACAGAGGAGGGGGAGGTTGAGACCTCAGAGGAAGGGAATGTGGTCAAGAGCAGGCCAGTGCTCTGGCTTGAAAAAGAACAGACTTAAAAGGCCAGAGGATGGCAGGGAGTAGAAGTGAGGAGGTCATCGTTAGAATCTGGTGCTGGTTGTACTCCTGTGATGGGCTGGGCCACCTTCTTCCTCCCCACCCATCCCTATCCCCTGCTGCCTGTCCAAGTCCCACAACAAAAATCAGCTTGAGTATATGGCAAGCTATACCATTGGGTTATGTGCAGATTTTCTTCAAATAGAATGACCAAGATTCAACTGAAAGCTGCAAAGACTATTTGGATTACTCTGTTCAGGATCCTGTGTGAGTGTGGTGTCCTGGACGCAGAATTGTGTTAGAATCAATCTTCAGTTTAAATACCTGTAAAATGGATATAATAATTTTCCTTCCTCATCTGACAAACAGAAACAGTAGGTGAGAAGAGATATGTAAAGGACAGGAGTTATTTTAAAGTGAGCTAAGTTCCAAGGGTTTGGACTCTTATTTTAATGGTGGGCAGAGCCCTTAAGGCAGGAAAACGCTGTTCTCTGCTGCCATCTCGTGTGCATTTTTGGAATAGCACCAGAGTTTAGGTCATGAAACGTGATTTGTTATCCTCTGCTGCCATCTAGGGTGCATTTTGGGAATAACACCTGACTATAGGTCATCAAGTGTGGGTCATTATGACTAGTCATTCTCTGCTGCCATCTGGTGGGACGTTTGGGAATAACATGACAGGGCTGCTCATAAAGTTATTTCTGCCGGTTTTTCATGTTCGTTTTGAAAATTACACCCAGGCCATGTCATTACGAAAACTTTTTCTCTGCTGCCACCTTGTGGTTATTTTGAAAATGACACCCAAGTATAATTGTCGAGATGCACACAAGGTGGGTGCAGAAAACAAATTTGGATATGAACTACACTCAGATTTTATTCCCCAAATTCACACCAGATAGCAGCAGAAAATACATTTTTATGATGAAATATACCTGGTTGTTATTTTCAATGTGCCCACAAGATGGCAGCAGAAACAATGTTTCAAGACACACAATCTTTGTTTTTAACAAGAGGCACATGAATTGACAACAGACAAAAACATTTTATGATGGCATGCCCCTGGGTGTTATTCATAAAATGCGCATGGGATAACACGTAAATATTTTTCATGACGTGCGCTGTGGCGTTACTCCCCAAATTCCCACTGGATAGAAGCAGAAAATGAATATTCATGATGACTACCACTCAAGTGTTATTCCTAAAAATCCCACCAGATGGCAGCAGAAAATAGATATTTAGGATGACATACACCTAGGTGTTATTTTCAAAATACCCACGAGATGGCAGCAGAAAATAAGTATTCATGGTGTACACATGGGTATCTTCCCAAAATGCACACAAGACAGAAGCAGAGAATAACTTTTTCTGACATGCGCTCTGCTGTTATACCCGAAATCCCAATGAGATGTCAGCAGAGAATAACTTTTCATGATATACATGCATTTTTACTGCTATGATGCACATGAGATGGCAGTAGAGAATAAACTCAAGTGTTATTCTGGAGAAGCCAACAAAATACTAGCGAATAACTTTTTATGACATACAGTCGGATGTTTTTTTTTTCGGATGTTATGTTTGACTTCATACAAGATAACAGCAAAGAATGCCTTTTCATGATGACATACACTTGGGTGTTATTCTCGGTATGCCCGTGAGATGGCAGCAGAAATAACTTTTCACGATGACATATACTTGGGTGTTATTCCCAGAATGCACAACAGATGGCAGAAGAGAATAATTTCTTGTTCTATGCATTCTGTTATTATTCCCAAGATGCACATGAGATGGAGGCAAACACTAAATATTCATGATTATCTACACTCAGGTGCTATTCCCGAGATGCCCGACATGGCAGGAAAGAATAACTTTTCATGACATAATTGGGGTGTTATTCAAGAGATGCCCACGAGATGGCAGCAGAGAATAACTTAATGATGACATACACTAGGCTGCTATTACCAAAATGTCCACTAGATGGAAGCAGAGAATAACTTTTCATGATGGCTCTACTCTCTGGCAGTGGTCCACCATGACACCTCTTCAGGCACTGCCTGTGGTTCTCCACTAACGATTTTTGAATTAGGTATTGCTAAGTCAAGGGGACCCTATATTAAGCATAAGAGAAAACAAAATGTCATGATAAATAAATTCACATTTCTCCCAGTTGCTCATATTTTGAAATGTAGCAAGCTTAGTTAGAAGAGCATAATTTGGCACAGGAGCAACTATAGACGTTCTGAAAATGACTTATAAGCATCTTTAACATTCTTATACTTTTATATCAATTATGTTTAAAAGTCTGATTTAGTTATTAAAAATTATTAAGTAATTTGGGTTAACCTATGTACACAATTCTGCTAAGTGTTCTACAATAAAAGCTTACGCTTGAAAAACCCTATTTGCCAAAGCCCGGTCAGGAAGGATGTCTCTAACACCTGCAGCTGAACAAACTCCTCTGTCGGGTGGAGGACTGGGGACAGACTTGTTGTCCTTGTGCGGAAGCATTCCTCCCAGGCACGCGGCCCGCACAATGTGGGTGTAATCCGTGCCTTCTCATCAGTAGCTATCGGCCGCTTGGCTTGGAAAAGGCGCAAGGTACGGGTATTGGAGGGTGGGGCCAGTGTGAGGCTGAGGGTGGTGTTGAGAGCCGGTGAGGAGGAGCCAAGGGGTTGGTCCTGGGGCGATTCACCAATCAGTGTAGAGTTGGGTTGGCCTTTCTCTAGACATGGTCCTCTGGATGCTTGGGCACTTGAGCATGCGTGGACATCCCACCCTCATATCACACTCATGTGATCTAGTGTGAGCCCACATCGTGTATGTTCTGCCTTTTCAGAAAGCCTGAAGAAGCTTCTTGAGGCTTCCAGTGGCGCCATTGTGTGTGGCAGTCCTCGTATCTCAGCAGCCCCTGGGTGCTGCACCAGGGACCCGGTGAAAAGAGAAAGTGAGGAGAAGTGTCCCAAATCCAAATGTCCCAAATCTGGACAGGAGTGCCAAGTGTGGGGAGAGGTGCTGTCTGTCTTCAGATGACAAAGCAGAGGACACGGCTCGGTGAGTAAAATTCTTTTTATTTTTAATTCTGTGGTGTAGCATATTAAGGGTGAGGAGTACTGAACATGCAAGTATCTGTTTTTTTGCTTCATGTTATAGAGGAACTAAAGCTATTTGGTCTATTAGTCTATATATAACAGAGAGAATTACTTCTACCTTAATTCCAGCCTGCATCTTCCCCAGGCTAACAGCTCCTTCCACAGATATGCTAATTGTCTGGATAGTTCTGCGTGAAGGAAGGGGTTTGATGATTTTGTAGTCTTCCTTAGGTTCCAGGTTCTGCCTCTTTCTGCGCACTTAAGACGCATTTCAGAAAACTACAAAACTTCCATCTTGTTATGGTGGCAGGAAAATTAATGGCTGGGTTACCACTAGCTCCTGGAAACTTCTGTAGCTGAGATATCATGGTCTTCCACTGGCAGAAATAAACATTATTTTCGTTTACCCTGTCAGCCTTCTTGATATATTTCTGTGGTCTTTGGTAGAATTTAGAAGTGCCGCGAGTCCTTTTCCTCTCATCTAAGACTGTCATGAAAAAATCTTTGTGAAGCTATAACCTGTGTTGCCGGAAAGGTTCTCATCTTATTCTGTGAGAAAGAATTCCAGGGTAAGATGAGCAGCTGGAGGTCTTGTGGGTCCTGTGACCAGATTCTCGCTTAATTCCACAAGAAAGAATCCAAAGGCAAGATGAACAGCAAGCAGGAAAGCATGAGCTTTATTAATATTAAAGTACTCACTTGAGGAGGTGGAGTGCAGGCTTAACTTGAGAGAGGAAGAGGGAGGAAGGGGTGTGGAGAGAGAGAGAGAGGAGGGGGGGGAAGTCCCGTCAAGATGGCTGGTTATGAACTTTTTGTTCTCCCTGGAGGGAGACCTTGGAAAATTGTGGTGCTGACTTGGTCTTATTGTCTCCTCCCAATAGGTGGGGAACTTGGTTTCCTGCCTTTTCTTTTTCATATGATGTTTCCAGAACTGTGTTAGTGTCAGGTGCACAATGGGAGCTGCAGTACTTGCAATGCGGTTGAGATGATAATGATATTATAATTAGCCAAAAGTTTTGCTTTGGCCAAAGATGGCATCTAGGCTGGAAACGGCCGATTTTGGCTTATTATCTCAGGTAGGGCTAAAACGGGGATGTCTGAAGAAAGGAAAAATTTCCAGAGCCGTATCCTGGAGGGGGAGGTAATGTCCCTGCACTACCTGTTCAGCTCGTCACTTGGACTTAGCAATTCCTCGTTTTGTTGATTGAAACTTTTCTTCTAGAGATGGTCATTTTTTTCAGTGTCTTTTTTTGTCATTCGACATACAAAGGAAATACCATAAAAATAGAAAGCCTTTGGCTTCTTTAGTTAAGCTGTAAAAAGATTTATTGCTTTGAGTCGCTATTAAATTCCTACCATTAATGGTCAGACTGTGGATTCTTTGAATTGGAGAAACTCTCAATTGGAAAACGTTTTATAGAACTCTCATGACAAGTGGCCATTTCACAGGTAAGACATCAGGGTGTTCTTTACAATTATTAGTAATTCTGTCTACGTTTTGATCTCTATTTGTGAAACTTTTGCGTTTGTATAATGTGTGGTAGGATGTTTTTGTCTGCATCTTCTATTACTAGTTTGTAATATTTGATTGGCTTAAAGGAATTATATGCTGATATAAATTAAGAAACAAAATAGAAACAAACACAAATGCATTTCAGGATCATATGATCAGAGATAATATTTGATGTTAAAGCTGGCTTAAGTTTGGTTGGATTACGTAGACATGTTTTTGAAAGTTATTAGCATAAACTATATATGTTTTAGCTGTGTCTACAAAAATAAGTTTATGTTAGCTGTGTTGCAAAGTGTATAAAGAAAATAGCTTGATATACAAATTATCAAGAAAAATCAAGTTAATAATTGGCTTTGCAATCTCATAGTTTTAACTAATAAATAAAATAGATACTAATAAAGGTTTTTAGGTAAACTATTTAGTAATAATTATTTGCATATGTACATTTAAAAGTTTTTCTAGGTGTCTTTGGTGAGCTGAAACTTTTAAGGTTTTGTTATTTAAATTAAGTGATGGTCATTCATAGTTTTACACCTGCACGAGCAACGTCTAAGGGTTCCAGTTTTTCTATATCATTGCCAATGTTTGTTATTTTTGGTGTTCTCAATTACAGCCATTCCAATGTGAGCGAAGGAGTATCACATTGTAGTTTTAATTGGCATTTCCATCACGACCGATGATGTTTAACATCTTTTCATCTGCCTGTTGGTCAAATTGTATGTCTTCTCTGGAGAAGGATGTAATTAATTGTCCATTTAAAAATCTGCCTGTTTGTCTTTTTGTCAATGAGTTTTAAAAGTTCTTTATTTTTGATAACAGACTCTTATGAGAGATATCATGTGCAACTATTTACTTCCATTCTGTAGTCTGTCTTTTCACTTTCTGGGTAGCTCCTTTTGATGCACATAAGTTTTTCATTTTGAGGAAATCGAATTTATCTATTTCTTTAGTTGTTTGTGTTTGGTGTCTGTTCTAAGAAACCATCGGTAAATTTGTGGTCATGAAAATTTATCTCTGTTTTCTTTGAGAGTTTATAATTTTACTTCCTTTATTTAAGCCGTTTATTTATTTTGAATTGATGTTTGCCTGTAACGTGAGGTTAGGATCCCATTTCATTTCTCTTCATGTGGATGGCCACTCACCTGGCTCCATTTTTGAAAAGACCCTTTTTTAGCCATTTTAATGTCTGCCCTTATCAAAAATCAATTGACCGTTGATGGATGGGTTTATTTCTGGGCTTTCCATTCAGTTTCATTGATCTATCTGTATCTCTTTATGCCAGTGTCACAATGTTTTAATCACTGTTGCTTTCTATTAAGTATTACAATTAGGAAGTATGAGCCTCTAACTTTGATTTTCTTTTTGAAGACTGTTGCAGCTCTTTGGGGTCCCTTGAAATTTTATATAAGTGGGTCAGCCTGTACATTTTCCCCAAAGACCTCTGAATTTTCATAGGAATCATATCGAATCTGAGTTTCATCTATTGAGCTCCAGGGGTGTGTGGGTGGAAGCAGAAGTCAATGAGAAAGGTTGGGGTGGACCTGCAGGGAAATGCACAGCACAGCCTTCAAATATCCTATCAAAAGGGCTTAGGCTAAACCAGGCAGTGGTTTGGATCAGTCCGCCAGTGTGAGGTGAGGACCTGGGGGTGCATGGAGGTGCTGAGATTCAATGGGGAGGAGCCAAGGGGCGGGTCCTGGGTCGATCCGCCAATCAGTGCGGACTTATTTAGCGCAGGGCTAGCCTGCACTAGTGTCAGGTCTTCAGGCTGTGTGCATTAACGGTGGGTTACTCAGGTCAAGAGACCCCCATGGAACCCTCACGTTTCTGCTTGACCCAGCGGAAACCCACGTGGAGCAGGTGGCTTCTCATGCACGCAGACAGGGCTTCACCTTTAAAGAATCCCACGAAGCTTCTCGAGGTGTCTACACTGTGCTGAGGCAGTTGCTGTACTTCTGCAGCCCTCGGAGCTGCTCCTTGGACAGACATGGGGAGAAAAGGTGAGAAGCTTTGTGTCCCAGGAGTGCTGAGGGGTGACAATAGGGGGTGTCAATCTCTAGAGGACCCGGGAGAGGGACCAGCTCGGTGTGGAAAATTCTTCTTTTTTTATTTTAATTTCGTGGTGTCAGGTAGTGAGGGTGAAGAGTACTGAATGTAAGTGTGTCTATTTTTTGCTTCATAGTAAAGAGGAATTAAAGATATTAGAGCGTATTGGTCTAAATGTAATGGGAATTGCTTCTACCTTAATTCTAGCCTGCCTTTCCCCCAGGCTAACAGCTCCTTCCATGGATATGCTAATCGTGTTGAGTCCTGTGTGAACAAAGAGATTTGGAGGTTTCGCGCTCTTCCTTAAACCTTCAGAGGGAAAGGAAATTAACTTTGTCCTAATGTAAGGCTGGTTCTTGTAGAATGGGAACGAGGAAAACCGGAAAAAAAATCATGAAAAGGAGTGTTGTAGGGGGTTTGTGAGGTGACATCTTGGGAGAGGAAATGTTATAGACAGTTAAGTTGAATGAGATTGGAATAAATTTCACCAAGGAAAAATTTAAATATCAAAAGAAAACTTTTGTAGAAGCAGAGTTGAGTTATTCTTTCTTTAGAAGGACAAAGTTTTCCCGCATCCTTCTGCTCCAGATAAGATATTATGAAAAGTTTTCTGCCTAGAAACCAAAGACTGCTTTCTTAAAATAGTTTTTCGTCTTAATCAAGTGCTCGATGACTTGAGATAATTTCCTCAATCCTAAGAACCAAAGTTTTGCTTTGTCGCTTCGGTTAAGTGAATAACTTAATATCATTTTATAATAATATACTAAAGAAGAAAATGAAGGTCTAGACTGTTTTTGAAAGCACAAACTGCTTCTGTGGCGCCAAGGCTCCCTCGCCAAGGGCAAATACAAATCGTAAATGCCTTTTCACAAAAACTAAGAGGAAACATTAGCTATGTTCACAGGTAAACTTAATTTATTTCACCTGCCAGAAGTAGTTTGGCTCCAACTCTCCTTTTAGATAATCTAATCCTTCTTGTGGCAGTCATTTTAAAATGAAGGCGTGGGAGTTCAGAACAGGTCACCCAGAGATGTTCAGATTGTTTCCAGCTAAGGGAAAGTTCATCTTCTGGCTGAAGAGAAACTACTGCCCCATCCTTTAACTATCCAGAACTAATTGAACGGAGGGCCTTGCCCATATAATAGGAGATCCTCAGCCATCATCTCCATCTGACCCTCCTATAGGGCTGGACAAAGTAATGTGTACCAAATGTCTGTTCTCATCATCCTGCAAGGACCCTTTGAAACCCCCCAGGCACCTTACCATATCCCTAGCTCAAGATGTCTTATATACCCAAGTTGTCATTGTATTCCTCTATCTCTCTTGCATGTGGAGTCTCTGACTCTCACGTGGGTGGGGTTCTCATACATATGAATGTATTAAATCGCATTATTTTTTTGGGCTCATCTTTCTCACATCTATTTGATTATTTGACCAGACAGGAGAGCCTTGAGGGTGAAGGAAAGTGTATTTCTCCTCTGCAGTTGGCACCGTGAGCAAGATAAACTCATCGCTGGGACACCTCACTTTCCTGTGATGCCGCTGCAGATGAAGCGATGCTCGGGCATCTGACACAGGCCAGCGGAAGGTAAGGATTCTTATCATGTCAGCACATCTCCAATTCTTAACGACAATCTGAAATTTTATGTCCTAAAATACCTGCTTAGTCCCTGTTAGGTTGGAAGCTCCAAAACATAAAATGTGGGCTAAACGGCAGTTACGGCTGGGGTCCTATGAGACGGCCGCAGCCCCTAGGGAATCGAAAACCTCAAATTACAATGCCAATGACGAGGAAGATTCCAATTAGATTAGATTATTTAAAACCACTTAAAAATCACAGGCTTCCAAATCAGATAAGGTTGAAACAAAGAGAAAGGAGAGTCACAGCAGTTGGTGCTTGATTTAACCTCACAACATTTCGTACAGTGATGTTTTATGTTGAGGTATGTTAGACATTTAGGGGTTCAGGGGGTTAAAGGTCTAGGGTCTGAGATAGGGTGTTAGAGGTTAGAATCAGAGTTGGAGTTTTGGGTCTGTGGTCCCTGGACTGCGATCAGTTTGGCTCTGGGGTGCGGTTATGGGTCCAGGGTCTATTTACAGTGTCTCAGGTCCAAAGTTCACCTCCAGAATCTAGCAGCTGGCAACCGGGGTCCAGTGTCCAGGTCTGATCCTCGGGGGGTCTGCCTCTAAACCCCTGGTTATGGCTCTGGGGACCATCTCCAGGTTCTGAGGTTTAGTCCATAGTCCAACTGTGCATCTATGTTGGAGGTTCGGGGTCCGGTGGGTCTGGCCACAGTGTCCAGGTCCAGCTCTGGCTCCAGAGTCTCGTGTCTGGAATCTGGGATCCTGGGTCTGTGGTCCAGCATCAAGCCTCTGGCATCTGGTGTCCTGCATCCTGGGCATTGTACCTGGGTTTTGATTGGGGGCATAGCTTTGGATCCAGGTTCTGTGGTCTGCTGCAGGGTCTAGGTCTTGTGGTATGGGGTCTGTCTTTGAATGTGGGGTCCATTTTTGTGTCCAGTTTCCAGGATCTGTATCTGGGGTCCCGATTCTGGCTCCGGCCAGAATCTGGTATTTTTCAGTTAATGGTCATTGGTTCCCGTTAGTCAACAACACGGTGCAGTGAAGGGGGTAGATACTTTATTGAGTATAAATAGCTGAATCGTGATAAAGCACAGCTATGAGAACAGCAAGGCTGTGGAGCGGCTCAGTAGAGCTTCAGGTCAGTCATGAAGCATCATGGCTGTGGGAAAGCATGGCTGTAAGGAGGGCCTAAAGCGAGGTGACTCTGGGGCCTGTTCCCTCTAAAGTGACAGCTCTGCTCTGCGAGCTCCGATGTCATCAGATGCTTTGTTCCGCTCTCGCAAGACAATTTCAGCTTCAGTCCTGGAGACAGGCAGGTCAGTGAAAGCTTCTCCCTGAAGTGTGGTTTACATGAAGTACCCCTTGGTAGAAATGGCTGCTAGGCTCTTTTTTAAAATTTGAGCCCAGATAAGCACCAGGAACCCTTCTTATTAGGCAATTTTTTTTTCTCAATGTTTACATGTCATGTGTTACATGAGGGGCACAGGGGCTCCTGAGGTTGGGAGCTAGGGGATACACCCTCATAAGAGAGATGACTCAGTTTTTGCTCCAGGCAGCTTGAAGGGTAGTTACGTCAGCATATGGGTAAGGACAGACCCAGAGAGGATTTCTCCTCCATCCCAGATGCAGCCAGCATTTGAGGATTAAAGAGGGCGCCCAGAAAATGAGATAGTAGAGAGTTGGTGAGGTCTCCATCCCCGTTTAGCCCGGTGTGTGAAGGGCCCAACAGGTCCTTGGGGGACCCGTAAGGAGAGACCTAGAGGTGAAAGTCTCCATCATCTTCATCCATGTGGGTAACTGGTGTGGATGTAAAAACTTTCTAAACCCATAGAGAACACATATGAGAGTTTATTTGAGCAAAACCGATGACATGTGCCACGGAGCAATATCTCAGATCCTATAGGGAATCGATTTTGCTATTCCTTTCAGGCAGTTGTGATTATGGAAAGCACATAAGAAAGATTACACGTATGTGGTGAAAAGCAAAGCAGGATGGATACAGAATAGCTCACCAGATTGTGTGTTCTTCCAGGGTGAATAACCCCTTCAAGCGGTTTTACTGTTATTTGAAAGCTCTGTTTACGTAGTTGGAGAACACCAATGGTCAGGACTTTCTTAAACATTTTACTAAAGAAAGGGTTGGTGTGGCATTGTGACTATCGACTAGAGCCTGTCCAGGTAGGAATCTGTGATCTGATCACCTTGTGAAGTTAATTTCCATAGAACCTTTTTTCCCTCCCACTTGCATAGGGACCGATAGAGACCTGGAGGCGATTTCTCTAACCCAGTTCTAGCATGTGTGTTAGGGGAAGACGGGGTGCCTGGGAGATGGGGGATGGCTACTTGGCTACCACGCTTCTCTTGCTCAGGCCTGCTTCCACTTCTGGAAGTGTACTTTCCTTCCTAAGAAAAACTTTCTTGTTTTTCTATCTATTTCTTGTTTCATATTCTAGAAGAACTAAGGTATTCTGAGTCTTGCACATATTATGGGGGAGTGGCCTCTATCCTAATTTCCCCTTGCCTTTCCCCCTTGCTGACAGCCGTCACGGGCATGCTAATTGCTGTAAAATCGGTGCCTATTTCTGGGTGGAGCAAACACGGAGATTTGAATAGTTCCCGCTCTTATCTGGATTCCACCTCTTTCCCTACCCCCGATCAAAGATGTTTAGACTCGAACGCCAGGTGAAGTTGAATTTGAGAAAACCAACAAGCACTTTTCTTCTGTCACCAGGTGGGTTAACGGTTGCGATCCCACTAGCTCCTGTGAACCGCTGCAGCCGAGAGGTCATGGACGTCTGTTGGCAGAGGAAAGCAGTATTTTTATTTTCTCTGTCAGTCTTTGATCTATTTCTGCAGGGTCTGGGAGAATTTAGAAGTGCTGCCAGTCTGTTCATACATTCGGATTGGTGTGAAAAAAGTATTTGTGCAGCTAAGTCCTTGGACTTAAAGTCTCAAGTGTCTCTCTCTCTCTCTCTCTCTCTTTTTAACTGATCATCCAGAGATGACATTTTTTTCCTTCTTTTGTGTTATTGTTACTGGAGAATGGGGTCCTCTCCTGGCACATTGTCCAGGTTCTTGATGTCTTGAACAAAGAATTGAGTAAGACACCGAAATACATTAGAAAAGTTTTTCTTAGGACGGAAAGTCCACTTCCAGACGTGGAAGCGGGCCTGAGCAAGAGAAGCGTGGCTCAAAAGGCCCGGTAGCCAAGACTTCAGGCTTTTTATCCCTTTTTGCTGTGTTTGGTTACCTAGACTGGGCTTCCTTGATTGACAAGGAAGATTGACAGCACCCAGTGAGTCATCATTTTGCCTTCTGAACATGTTTGTTCCCAGCATTCAGTCTGTTATAATATGAATGAACTTGCAGGCATAGGCAGCATATTATAATGATGGTCTAATGAGACCCAGATGAGTGAAGGACGTTGGGATCTTCATTGCCCATGTGCCAGTCAGTGGCTTAAACTGGTACCTAATTCTCTGCCTACTGGTTTCTTTGTGTGAGTGAAAAAAAAAAAGCGCCTTCTGGCTTGCTTAATTGTGGGCGGATTAGGGTGGACGCCATCTAGGATAGGATGACCTCCGTGTCTTTGCAGGCAGACCCGAAACCCCCTCACTGTCCTGCCTACCTCTTTTCTAAGAGCCAGGAACTGCCTTATTAGTATGGATTGTTGTAGCCGCCAGCCCCCAAAAGACACACGGACCACCAGAAATCAGTGAGTTATAGGAAACAGGCTCTTTATTCAGACAGCTGGGTCTGCCAGGGGTACGCAGACCCCAAATTAAGCAGCCCCGAAGTGTTAGAGGTACAGGGTTTTTAACCCTAAATCCCATTCCTCATTCTGTGTTAAACACAAAGGTCTATTTTTCTCCTATTCACTACCTGCCAACCCACAGGTCAGGTGTGCAAGCGGGGGTACAGAAGCAGAAAGCTTATTGTTAGAATGTTATGTTCCCATGGGTGATAGCCTGTGTTCCCATGGGCAATAGCCTGTGTTCCTGTGGACGATAGCCAAGCAGTAATTTTCCAGCCAGCACAGGATGTTGAGGAAGGGGAGGTCTCTTCTTCTGTATTTGCTTCCTGTTTAGAATGGCCATAGTCCCTGACTACAGGGATTTCATGGAGCTCTTTCCCTTTCTGCCTCAGTCAGGGTGGGGTCTTGGTTTTCTTGCTGAAGTGCCACCTCATTCCCTAGACAAGGAAAACAAGATACAAACTTATTATTTAAATCATACATCTATTAATTTCTATTATAGATTTGCCTATTAAGTGAGTAAAGGGAAACAGACAGGCTCAGTTAATACAATTCTTAAAGAATAAAAAGAAAGACTTTTGGCTTAAAGTCCCCTCCCCTATCAGACTCTTAAGGGCCCTGCCTGGCTTAACACCATTTCTTCATAACAATGGTCTGATGATCCTTATCAATAGTCAGAGGATCTGAGTCGCCAGGCAGTTACCAGGATTTGAGGGAGAGGGCCTTTTTTTCCAGAGAAGGGAGGAAATCCTAACTAGGTTTACTAAAAAGATGAACTCTGCAAGAGATGTCCTACTTCATTTCCTGCTAAAAGATTAAGAATTTTAAAAGTGATGTCTTGTCTCAAACTCAGATGTGGCTTCTACAGGCAGACTTTGCTTTTTTTCATTAAACACGTTGGAGAAGGTTTTCCAGACTTTTGGAAGCGCCATTGTGGGGAGGTAGTCAGTGTCCCTTTGCAGCCCCCAGGTGGTGGGTGGTGGGACTTCCATGGGAGGAAATGGCGAGGAGAAGGTTTGCGTGCAAGCATTGCTGTGGGGTGTTGGGTAGAGGGTTGAACTTCACAGCACCCAGCAGAGCAATGGCTTTGTGTGGAAAAGTTTTGGTTATGTGATTTTTAACTTGAGGGATAAGATAGTGAGGGTGACTAGCACTAAAGATTAGTCAATCTATTTTTTTGCTTCACATTATAGAGAAACTAAAGATGTTCCTGTTCTTTTGTCTACATGTAATGGGGAATTGCTTCTACCATAATTCCAGTTTGCCTGTCTCCCAGGCTAAGTGCTCCTGCAATAGATATGCTAAATATTGGAAAGTGTTCCAGAACAAAGAGATTTGGAGATTTGGCGGGCTTTTTTTCAGATCCTGCCTTTTTCCATGCCCCTCCTCCCTCGCTGATAAAAGATGCTTAGGCTTGAAGGTGTACTGCAGTTGAACGTGAGAAAACTAGAAAGTCGCCATTTTGTTGCGGCGCCAGGAAAATTAATTGTTGGGATATTATCTCCTGGAAACTACTGTAGCTGAGATATCTGGGACGTGTGTCGGCAGAGGTAAGCAGTATATTTGTTTACCCTGTCAGCCTTTTTGCTCGATTTCTGCACGGTCTGGGAGAATTTAGAAGAGCTGGCTGACTTTTTCCCCTCCAATCCATTTAGATGTGCATGAAAACTATTGGTGGAGGCAAGCTATTTGCACTAGGTGACTCCCAGTTTTCTATATTGAAACTGTCCTCGCAGTGGTTATGGTTTTCTGTGCTTTTGTCTTTCGTGCTGTTATAAGAAGGAAATACCATGGGGATAGGAAGCCTTGGCTTCTTTAGCTAAGCTGTAAAAAGCCTTAATTGTTTTTGTCTTTGCTAAAGTTATTCTTTATTAGAAAATCTTTTAATTTGGAAAATATTTATGGAAACTCATGATCGCAATTGCTTCATTAATCTTGGTAGAAATACCACATTTTAAAAATGAATGGATAGAAGCAAAATGAAGTATTAAGCTTTTGAATTAATACTTCAAAATATACTTGTTCTGGGCTGAGTAAGTAAAAAATGGAATAAATCGTTGGGGTTACATTGTGTAGGGTGCATCTTACATTTTTTGTTTTCCTGGTTTCCTCTTATGGTAAGAGTAAACAACAGTATGGACCAAAAGTTGTTAGTAATCTCTGCAGGAAATTTCGTTCTGTAGGTTTCTCCTTGTCTGGTCTTAGGGGTGATCTGCCAGGTTCCCGAAAGGTAGCAGTACCTTGCGGATTTTGGAAACAGCCTTGTGTAATATTTACCAATTTGTCTATTTCTCCTGCCTTATCCCTTATTAGATGTTGGAAGAGATTTTAAAGGATGTAAAAGGTGATCAGAAATCTGACAAAAATGGAAGCTGATTTTTGTAAAGTCCGATGAGAACTACAAGGACAGTGTCAGCATCTTCCAGGGGCTTCCTGCTGAGTCTGTTAGAAATGCAAGCACAGGCCAGTACTGCCTGAGGCAGTTTGAGTCAAACTAAGGAAAAGTAATTGAAAGGGTCACTTTTGAAAACGGCAAGTCTCCTTTGTCTATCCCTAATTGTCTTTCCCTGTCCCTCTTAAAAATGTGGAAGAAGTACTAAAAAAAAAATTGCATAATCACCTTATAAGTAGACTGGAAGAAGCTCCAAGCTAACAGCTTCTATAGAGATGATAATTGGTGGAGAAGTTTTGGCTGAAGAGAGAGATTTGGAGATTCCAGGTCTTTTGTAGATCTTGCCCCTTTCCACGCCCCTTCCCCATTTCTTTGTGGTAAAAGATGTCCTCGCTGAGATTTTCTGTTAAGTGGATTTGTAAGATAGGGTTTGTAAGATTCTGTTAAGTGAATTGAGAAAACTAGAAAGCTGCCATCTTGTTATGGCACCAGGGGAGTTCATGGTTGGGATGCTGCTAGCTCCTGGAAACAGCTGTAGCAGAGCGATGATGTTGGAGTGTTGGCAGAAGTAAAAAGTATCTTTGTCTATCCTGTCGGCCTTTGTGTTCTGTATATGCTGGGTTTTGGAGAATGTCGAAGTGCTGCCAGTCTTTTTCCTCTAATACATTTAGGTGGGCACGAAAAATATTAGTGAAAAGAGTGCTTGGACTTAGTTTCCTGCCATTTTGATGAGGGCCCATTGTAAAAACACAGGTCCTCATTTTCTATCCCCGTTCCTCTTTTCCCTGTCTCAAAAGCTGTGAAAAATAACTAAAAGATCTTAGCATAATCACCTTAGCAATAGACAGGCACCAAGAAGTATAGGAGTGAAAAACTTTCCAATATATCAGTCACAGGGAAGTGATATCTTCAGGCGCCAGCCCCCAGGAAAGCACTGACAGCCACCAGGATGCAGATAACGAAGCTACCTGCTAGCCCTGTTTGATCTAAGAGTTACCCCGGAAACATTTATCTTTGTGTAAGATGTTTGCAGCCAACATCTGCTTTCTGTAATCTGCTCGCTAGCTTGTTCAGCAGACCAGCAGGATATGGTCTTAAGCTTCATAAGCTGCTTCCTCTGTAAGTTCCGGGCTTATCTCCTCTGACCCTACATGGTAGAGAGTCAGTCGCCGGCTGGCTAATAAAGGCTCACAATGCATCTCAATTGGTTCTGTGGGTCTTAGAATTGATCGCGCCCCAATAGTAGGAGCCCAGTAAACAGCTTTGACCTGCCTCCCACTTTCTACCATTGCTTTCTGGGATGCCTCAATAAAATTTACCTGCTGAGCTCCTCTCATTTTCATGCTTAAGACTTGTTTATCTATCTTTTGCTTCATAATATAGAGAAACTAAAGATGTTTGTGTCTATATCTAATGGGGGAATTGCTTCTACCATAATTCCAGTTTGCCTGTCTCCCAGGCTAAGTGCTCCTTCAGTAGATATGCTAAATAGTGGACATGTCTTCCAGAACAAAGAGATTTGGAGATTTGGCGGGCTCATTTTTAGATCTCGCCTTTTTCCATGCCCCTCCTCCCCTGTTGATAAAAGATGGTTGGTCTTGAAGGTATATTTTGTTGAATTTGGGAAAACTAGAAAGTTGCCTTTTTTTTTTTTTGACTCCAGAATTAATGGCCGGGATACTACTAACTCCTGGAAATTGCTTTGGCTGAGAGATGTTGGACATATGGCCCAAGAGGTAAGCAATATGTATATTTGTTTACTCTGTCAGCCTTTTCGGTCGATATCTGCAGGGTTTGGGATAAATTAGAAGAGGTAGCTGAGTTTTTTCTCTCTAATATGTGTAGGTAGATGGGCACGAAAACTATTTTGAAGCCAAACTACTTGCACTTAGTGTCTCCCAGTTTTCTTTACTGAAACTTTCCTCGCGGAGCTGGTTATGTTTTCCTGTGTGTTTGTATTGTCTGCTGTGATAAGGAAATACTATGGGGATAGGAAGTCTGGTCTTTCTTGGCTAAGCTGTAAGAAGCCCTATTGCTTTATGTCATTGCTAATGTTATTGGGTTGATGATCAATTGTTTGTATTGAAAAACCTTTTATTTTTGAAAATATTTTTGGAAACTCACGATAGCAATTTTTCATTAATACTGTTAGAAATAAGAATAAATGGATAGAAGCAAACTGAATTATTCTTAAGCTTTTGAATTACTTCTTCACCTTTTTGGGTATTATAATCGATGGTAATATCAACATCAGGGTAAAAAGGTGGAAGGGAAAAAACAAGTTTCCCAACAAGGCGTAACTTTTAAGAAATATTGTTAATAGAACATTTGGAGAATCAGTTTTGATCTGTTAGTCTGGGCAAGGCAAGTCAAGAATGGAGTAGATTGTAGGGTACATCTTAAATTTTGTTTTCCCGTTTTCCTCTTATGGTAACTGTAAACATTAACAGTATGGACAAACACTTTGTATTATTCTCTGCATGAATCTTCCTTTGTTCTGTAGGTTTCTCCTTGTATGGCCATAGGGATGATCAGGCAGTTTCCGAAAGGTAGCAGTACCTTGCAGGGTCTGAAAACAGTCTGGTTTAATAATCACTAATCTATGTAGTTCTTCTGCCTTATCCCTGTTTCAGAATGTTGGAACAGATTTCAAAAGATGTAAAAACATCAGAAATCTGACAAAAATGGAGGACGATTTTTCAAAGCCCGATCATAATTACAAGGAAAGTCTCAGCATTTTCTAGGGTCTTCCTGCTGAGTCTAACAGAAATGAAAATACAAGCTACTACCGCCTGAGGCATTTTGAGCCAAAGTAAGGGAAAAATTTGAAAGTGCCAGTTTTTAAAACACAAGGTCTCATTTGTATGTCCCTAATCCTCTTTTTGTGTCCTTAAAAATTGGGAAGAAGTACTAAAATACCTTGGCGTTATCACCTTATCTGTAGACAGGAAGAGGCTACAATCTAACATCTTCCACAGATATGCTAATTGGTGGAGTAGTTCTGTCTGAACAGAGATTTGGAGAATCCCTGCTCTTTCTTAGATCCTGCCCCTTTCGACGCCCTTCCTCCCTCCTCTGTCGATAAAAGATTTCTGCTTGAAAGTTCAGTTAAGTGGATTTGAGAAAGAAAGCTGCCATCTCGTTATGGCACCAGGAAAATTTATGTTTGGGATACTGTTAGCTCCTGTACACAGCTGTAGCAGAAATGATGGAGGAGTGTTGGCAGAAGTAAGCAGTACCCTTCCTTGTTCATCCTGTTTTCCTTTGTAGTCTATTTCTGCAGGGTTTTCGAGAATGTGAAGTGCTGTCAGGGATTTTCGTCTAATACATTTAGATGGGTGTGAACCATTAGTAAAAGTGAGAACTTGGACTTAGTGAACTCACACTATTTATTGAAAGTTTCCTGCCTGTTTGAAAAGGGCCACTTTTAAAAATACAGGTCTCCACTGTGTATTCCTGTTCTCCTTTCTCCCGCCTCCTTAAAAGTTGCGAAAAATAAAAGATCTCAGCAATAGACAGAAAGGCTGCAAGTAGGAGCCCAGTAACCAGCTTTGACCTCCCTCCTACTCTGTACCATTGCTTTCTGTGTTACCTCACTACAATTTACCTGTTGAGCTCTTCTCATTTTCATGCTTATGTAAATTCCACGTGAGTGTATAATAAAAATCCTAGTCGCGGTCTGCATCGTTAGGTCTAAGTTAGAAGTGATGTGAGTTCATTGTCTCCTGTAAAATTCGATTGGCAGTAAAACAACATTTGTGAAGCTAGCTCGTTGTGCTTAGATACTGATGGGTTTTCTGCAGGTTTGACTGGCCGTTTGGTCTCAGGAGGAGTTCGGGTGCAGCCGGGTAGAGGGTGGGGTCAAGCATGAGGTGAGGTTTTAGGATCAACGGGACAAGAGTTCTGGGAGTGCTGGTCCTGGGACAATTTGCCAGTCTGTGAACTCAGGCTCGAGGGATGTGGTCGGTTCCTGGGCTAAATCCAACGCGATCCCTCCATGCTTTTCATCGCCTACCTTTGAGTCACATTCATGTGACCGAGCATGGACACATGTGACCTGGCATGACTCTTCCCGTTCTTGCGACCCAGCATGAACCACGTATTCTTTCTGCAGGCAGACTTTGCTCTGCATTTTTATTAAGCACAATAGAGAAGTTTCAGGAGGCTTTTTTGGTGGTTCCATTGTGGTGAGGGGGTCGGTGTCCCTTTGGCTCCCCCAGGTGGTGTGTGGTGGAACTGCCATGGGAGGGAAAGGTTTATGAGAAGCTGCCTGTGTGCAAGGAATGGTGTAGGGTGTGGATAGAAGGTTGATCAGAGGAACTAGGAGAGGATTATTTTGGTGTGGAAAACTTCGGGTTTTGTTATTTGTGATGTAAGATAGTAAGCGTGCCTAGAAGCACTAAAATTGGTTTATCTATTTTTTGGTTTATATTATATAGCAACTGAAGATATTTGGGTCCATCGGTGTACAGGTAATGGGGAACCGCTTCTATCTTAATTCTAGCCCGCATTTCCCCAGGTCTAACAACAACTTTCATAGAGATTCCGATTGATGGAGACAGTATTTGTGAATAAAGAAATTTGGAGAGTTTAGATCCTGCCTGTTTTCATCCCTCCTCCCTCCCTTGGTTTTTAAAGATGCTTGGGCTCGACGGAGCATTTCTTTTGGATTTAAGAACTAGAAAGCTGCCATCTGCTTAGGCACCAGGAGAATTAATGGCTGGAATACTGCTATCTCCTGAAAACTACTGTAGCTGAGAGAGACCACAGGTGTGTTGGCAGAGGTAAGCAGTGTATCTATCCCATCAGCCTTTTTAGTATATTTCTGCATGGTTTGGGTGAATTTAGAAGAGTTGCCAGTCTTTTTTACTAAGATGTTAAGACGGTTGTAAAAAAAAATATTTGCGAAGCCAGCTACTTGGAATTAGCCACTCTCGGCTTCCTTTGTTGAAACTTTCTTTTCATGGGTGGTCATTGTTTTCTGTGACTGTGGCTTTTGTGTCATTTTCATAAAAAAGGAGATGCCTTAGGAGATGAGAAATGTAAACACAGGCCACAACTGCCTGAGCAGACCGAGCTAAACAAACAAAAAACATGGAAAGGGCCACATTAAAAAATACAGACTACAGTTTTCTAGCCTGGCTCCTTAAAAATGGTGAAGGAAAGATAAAAAAGCTTTGGTTATAATCATATTAGTAGTAGACACCGAAACTGCTAACATGAGCCTGGTAACCGATCTCGGTCCTCCTTCCATTCCCCGTATCAGTGTTTTTAGGGTTGACTAACACGACTTAAAAGTTTCCATTGCTTGTCTGCAGTGTTTGCTAGAAGGTATAAGTGGTGTGAATCTATCGTACCTTAGATGGGCAGTTAAAATTATGTGCTTCCTTTTTGGAGCTCTAGGGTTGTCTCGATTGAGCTTTTCCTTCCAGAAAAAATCCTTTCCTCCCCTACATCTGTTTTTTTGTGTGTTCTTTGCCATAAGGAGGTACTGTAGGGATAGAACAGAATCATAGTTCCCTATGAAACTGCTATTCCAGGTGGCCTCTGGGGTTCAGGAGTGAAACGATCCTCTGTGCATTGGTTGTCTGTGGAGACGATGTGGGTTCTTCTCTTTATACCAGATGTGGTTTCTTTCTGTCTTGTCCATGTTATAGGAGTTTGGTTTGGTGTCAGCCATCTGCAAGGTGCACTGATCCTGGTGCACCCGGTGGCTGGCCTTGGCAGCTCTCAGGGGAGGGTGCCATGAGGGGCCTCAGCCCAAAAGAGACCTTTCTCAACTCCACCTTTCATTACCTTTCAATGCTGTATAAGTGCTATTATGGTAAAGCTCACTCAGAGCCATGAAAGAGCTGGTTTGTGGTCGGAGGGGATCTGAGACACCATGTGCACTCTGCCATCCTGACAGCCTGTGTCAGGAAGGTCTGTAATCTTTGTTTCTGGGAGCAATCCTTTGAATCTGTGAGGGCTGCATTCTTTGCACTGTTTTGTGGAGTTGTTTCCTTTCCTCCATTGAGCAGGGAGGAGGCTCACCGGTTTGAGTCACTATCAGAATCTAAAATCCTACCTTCGACGGCCGGTGGATCCTTTGACTTGGATTAACTTCTAAACAGGTAAGACATTTTCTTTCTTTGGATGTTATTGCTGGTTTTTAATATTTGATTGGCTTAAGACTTGATTTGATTAAATGGACTTGTTATCATGAAATGTATTTACTGGATTCACAGAAATAAAGTCATATTTTCTGTTATAATTGTGTCAAGAAAGTAGGGCAGGTATTAATGCACTTTGAAATCTCAGTTGTAACAAATGTAGGTACAAATAAACGGTTTATAGGTAAAACATTAACAGTTATTGCATTGACATTGTGTGTATATCTATGTGCCTATATCTATATATAGGTATTTATATAGATATACATATATAGATAATTTTTCCTGTGTTTTTAATAATTGAAACTTGAAATTTTTGCTTGGTTAATAAAGTGATACATACTCACTGAAAATCTCAACATTTCCAAATAAGATAAAGTAATGAAGCACAAAGTATGGGACATAGATTTATTCAATTTATCTTAAAGGAAGCAAGTATATTTGGTTCTATTTGTAAATGTGTCTTTTGCCACCACAAAAAGGTATGTGCCAAGAGGTAATACGTTTAAGAAATTAAATCTGTTTCTAAGTACCATTCTAAAGAATTCTGCTGTAACAATTCAGAATCACTTTATTCATTTGTACTACAAATTAAGATGGACCTCTGAATCGTTTATACATACTTGCTTCTTTGAACAATGATGCTGAAGAAATTCACTTTTAAAGCATTAAATGCCTGTTTTCTATGTTGGGAGATATATATCAAGGAGTGAATTCATTGAACCAGAAAAGAACATTTTGAGTGGTTGGAGTTGAAAACTTGTGCACATAGGCCACCGTGTTTTACATTTTGACGTGGTTTAAGGGCTTTAATTTTTTCTCCATAAATGACATTCGTCATGATGGGCTTTCTGGATTATAGCAATTGTGGGTTGTGTGAAGGGGGAGTATGGCGTTGTAGTTTTCATTTGCATTTCCATCATGACTCATGATACCTAACATCCTTTCTTGGGCCTATTGAAAATTTTCTCTTTTCTAGAGAAGGGTCTATTCTGGTACATTTTAGAAGTTTAGTTTGTCTTTTTGTCTAAGAGTTGTAAGAGTTCTTTGTTGAATGACACTTCCATTAGATCTATAACGTGAAATTCTTCCCTTTCTGTAGGTTGTCTTGTCACTTCCTGGATAGATTCTTTTAATGCCAAAAAGGATGAATCTCGAGGCAATCTCATTTATCTTTTTCATCGATTATTGTTTGATGCCAGATCGAAGAACTCTTTGCTAAATACAAGGGCTTGAAGATTCATCCACGTGCTGTCTTCTAGAGGTTTGAATTTTAAGGCTCGAATAAATTTCAAGTTCACCTTTATGTGGTATGAGTTCAGGGTCGAATCTCATTCCCCTACAGATGGTAGTCATTTTGCTAGCACCCTCTGTTCAAAGGACTCTCCTGTACCCAAGTCCATGTTTTCCACCCATGTCAAACATCCAATGACCTTAGAGAGATGGGTTTATTTCTAGGCTCTTAATTCTGTTCCATCCTTCTATATGTGTAGGTAGGCCTGCATTACAGATTTTGGTTTCTCTTGGCAACAGACCGCATATAGGGGCATGGTTCCCTAAGGGTATAGGAGTAGAAAAATGCCTATCTCTAGAGATGTCGGAGCTGACCTGAAGAAAAAAGCACAGTGCGGTCCTCACCTGTGACGATGATGCTGTGAACAAAGTATGCTGCCATCACTCATTTAAAGGCACAGCACATACTGTTACTTATATTATATATTAGTTGTTTATGGCGATCAAGAACCATGTAACTGGTCAATGTATTCTTTACAACCATACCATTTTAATTGTGCTCATATTTATTTGTCCGTTTATTCACGTTTTTTCATTAATGTGAGATTTGTCACCCCTCTCAGCATGTGATTTTTGTTCTTTGTCGATTTCCTTATGGAAACATCCCTTAAGACTGTAGTTGCAAGAATGTCAAAATAACATGCAGTCTAACCAAGACAGGATGACTAAGAATCTACCTCATGAAAAATATACATATTGGAAAAGTTAGCTGCATGCAAAGGGAGGAGCAGGTGATAGGAGATTTGTAAATTAAGGCCCCATAAGTCATTGCCTCAACCCTCACTCACAGTAAATAAGTTCCAGTAACCGATACTGGTATCCCACAGCTATGTAAATACACAAGGCACATCATGACCAGATACATGCACAGGGTAAAGTGGTCTGGGATCTTGCTGTGATAGTTCCATGAACAGAGTAGATGGGGAATCCCAGGAAGGTCGTTGGAAGCATCGTTTATTCCATTTGTAGCTGGAAAATGTTTAACTTTTGACATGAATATCTGCAAAGAGACTATGTCCTTTACTATGTTTTCTTCACAAATGACATTTCAAACAAATCGTAGTTTTGATGGTCAGTTGTCCTAAAAGCAATAACTGAAGTACCCTAAAAATAAAACTTTCGATTACACATTTTAGTCAGTCAGTATGAAACATGGATCACAGCTTTAAAGTCAAAGAGAGAGGAAGGGCATCTGATTTTGAATGTTCTCAGGTTCAAGATTCTATAGTTTCTAGCAATCTCCGTAAAGCATGAAAGGGATACTACTGCTTTTGCAAATTTAACAAAGCAGCCACTAATTTGAGCTTTTAGACGAGAGAATACTCAGAAAAGCATCACACTTCTGTCCCTTTTGCAAACCTAGACCCAAGTGATAAATTATTCAAGGTCCTCATTGAGCAGTGGTAGTTTTAAGCATGTAACTGTCGATAGAACCAATTAAATTCCTGAGACCTCAGTCATCTGTCATCAGATGACTGGGGTCTAGTGTCTGGGTTTAATTTTGGGGTCTGACTCAGGTCCTGGTTATCGTTTGGGGTCTATCTCCAGATCCTGAGGGTACAGTTTATAGTCCAGCTCTTCATCCGGTGTCTGGGGCATGGGGTCCGGTCAAGTTTGGCCGCGGGTCCAGCGTCCACGTCCAGGTTTCAGTTCTCGCTCTGGCTCCAGGGTCTGGTGTCTGGAATCTGGCGTCTAGGTCTCTTGTCTCAGTGTGAAGTCTCTGGCATCTGGTCTTATGTATCCCAGATCTGGGGTTTGTTTTTGGCCCTGGTGCACAGGTGTTTGTTTTTGGCTCCTGTTTATAGGGGTGCGGTTTTTTATTGGTTCCTGTGTTTGTCTTGTATCTAGGGCCCTCGATCTGATGCTGAGTCCAGGTCCCTTGGTCTGGGGTGTACATCGGTGGTGTCCAGGATCCAGGGTCCAGTCTGGCTATGGCATCCCCTGTCTGACAACCAATGGTCATTGTTTCCAATGCCAACAGGATCTCCAAGTCAGGGTGCATTAAAGATGGAGAACGTATTCATGGAAAACACTAATTTGTGATGCAGCATGGTTGTGACAACAGATCAGTTTTGGAGCAGTTTAGTATGTAGTGCTATAGGCTAATTATGAAGCATCGGGGCAAGGAGGGCTTACAGTGAGGATACTCTGGGGCCCGTTCTCTCTTCAGTTGGAAAGCTGTTCTCTGCTGCTCTACAAACTGTTGAATTTAAGAGCTCTGCTCAGTCTAGTCCTCAGAAGGCAGTTCGGTGCTGAAGGCAGGCAGGTCAGTGAAAGCTTCTCCTCGAAGGTTGGTTTGTATGAGAAATCCCTGTGTAAAGATAGATGCTAATTTTGTGTGTGTGTGTGTGTGTGTAAGCACCTTCAGCCACCAGGAACTCTTCTTAGGTATTTCTTTTTCTGACCATATGTCCCTCATTCTGGCATGTGAGGGGCAATAGGGCTCCCGGTGTCATGATTGAGGAGAGGTAAATTTATTATCTCTGTTCCATCCAGCATGTGAAGAGCAGAGAGAGGTTTTGAGAAAAAGGGTTAGGACAGATCTGAATGTGATCCGTCCATCTCAGCTTTAGCCAGCAGGTGGAGAGAAGAGGGAGAGACTGGGGAAGAAAGTAGTAGAGAATCGGGGAAAAAAATCTGTCCCAGTACAACCAAGTGTGTGAAGGGAAGACCAGGTCTTCAGGGAAGGTCGAGAGGAGCATCCTGGGGGTGAAATCTCTATCCTGATTTTAGCCGATGTGTGAGGGCCAAAGCAGTGGCCTGGTAAAAGGGGCCAGGATAGATGGAGGCAACTTGTCCACCTGGTTCCAGCCAGTGTGTGAGAAGCAGAGCGGGTGCCCGGTGTGAATGCAAGAAATGTCTGAAGTTGTGGAGAATATTTATAGGAGTTAAATTGAGCAAACCGATATCAGCCAGGGAGCAAGATCTCAGGCTATGAAGAATCAGTTTTGCTGCCGCTTTGATGCTTTTTCAGATTTTGAGGGAACATACGGAAGATCACACGTAGGTGGCGAAAAGAAAGGTGGTGATGGATTACAAGAGCTAATGAACGTGTCTGATACAGAGTGAATACTCTCTTCAAGGTGTATTACAGTTTTAAAAAGTGTGTTTAGCTAGCTGCAGAGCAGCAACGGACAGGGCTGGCTGAAAATGTGTCACTAAACTGATAGGTTTGGGCTTCGACTACCCACCAGGACCTGGCCCAGATAGGAATCTGATCGTCCTGTCGAGGTTACTTTTTTAAAAACCTTTTCTGTCGGAAACCAGCCGACCAAGTCAAACCAGGTCCCTGAATGGGGGAGCGGGGACTGAGAAAAAAGAGAAGACAGACAGGGTGCAGGAGGGAGAACAGATCTCACAACTGTCTCTCCGAGTTTATTTCTTATGCTCCTTTTTATACATAATCTGTTCATTTGTGTATCCCAAGATAACATAATTAAAGTAACATCCTGGAGATCAAGGTACAATCCACACTTCCTTTGACACTCCCTTTGACACTCCCTTTTTCTATACTTATTTTTCTTCTTCCTGGAATTCCACAGAACCAGCCTTTTCCCTTTTTTATGCAAGCAGGCCTCCCGAGATAAACCATGCACTCTTTTTAATTTTGGGAGCTTTAGCTCCCTACAATTCCCCCTTTTTTACTTTAAAGTAGAACGTGCCTGTCTTAGGTGGCTTCCTGCGAAAGAAACATGGAGCTTACCCGTCCTTGGAACATGTATTCCATCACACATGCCCTGTCTTAGGTTGTCCAGTTTCCAAGAAGTCCTTATACGTCTTTGACTACCATCCACTATATTGGGGCAATTTTATTTTTTAATTTTATCGCATGTATCTCGGAACCAACATCTCACACTGCTCGTATTGAGCATTTCAACAGATTTGGCAATAAACACAAGATGACTAACACGAAACAGGCTAGAATGATAAGAAATCCTAATAAATGAGTAAATGGTCCTCAAGTAGGGACTAAACCTTTTAAACCCTTTATAAATTCTTGCACTGTTTGATCAGTATTTATTTATAGTTCGGGAGCTTCTTTTAGGGCTAAAACGTCTCGATGTAATTGAACTAAATCTAATGACATATTAGCACTATGCCAGATCCCTTGTAAATGATTTTTTATCTTATCCCAAGGATGAGTGGTACTATTATACCTTTTTGGAGTTACACAAATCCATCGATATTGCACATGGCAACGTAAGCGGGAGGACAATTTTAAGGCTTGAACTTCTTCTCCCAAAAAGTTTACTGTTTCATATAATGCATCTAATTTTTGTTCAGTTTTTTCATCAATACTTCCTTGAGATCCCATAGCTAATGAAACATTTTTTGTCAGATCATTAACAAATGTTGCAGTTTGCACAGAGTTGGACAAGGATATGGCAGCAGTGGGGGCTGTAACCAGCAAGGAGACAACTGCAAGAATACCTGCCACAACAACAGCCACAGCCCTTTTAGATCTTCCTAATGCCATGTTAATCTCTTTTAAAACCTGTAACCCATATTCATCAAACCAAGGGCCTGTAAGGTTAACAGGAACCATTATAAATGGCGGTTGTCTAAGCATGAGAACAGAAGTGTTAGCAGGAGTAACACAATTAGACAGCTGACAATTATTACAAGATACATTGAATTGATTAGTATTATTATCTACAGTAATATTGAAATTTCCTAACAATAATATATATGGGACATTAACGCAAGTTCTAAGGGCATATGAGAATCTTTCTCCTGAACCACTACTGTGTGAATTGGTCCGAGATTCATTAGTCATGCTAATACTCATCGTCACAAGTCCGGCAGCCAGTTTCCAAATACAAGTCTGCCAAACACCAGAGCTCGTTTTCCAGAGTCCAGCAGATAAAGCAGTCCCAGTGTCATAAGGCCGAGAGAAGTCCCAAACAGTTTCATTAAATCCTGTTACCCGGTACAAAGTGACATTCTCTTGATGACAACGATGCCACCATACCGAATCTTTTTGCACATGCCTCTTCGAGTGACAAAGTAAATCTCGATGTTCATTTTCGGCATGCCGCACCAGTCGTTCAGGCAACCAGCGTGCTCCGTCAGCTCCCTGCGGAAAAACACAAACATGCCCTCACCCCCATATTAATACAGGATCTGGTACTGCGGGTTGGGCAACGCCTCCAATAGCTACAAGTGGAGCTGAATCTTCATCAGACGAATGATATCTAGCGGCCTCCTCCTCCTCATCAGTAAAAATGGAGTCGAAAGGAGGGGGAGGCATGGGAGGGGCAGAAGGGACAACCCCAGCAGCCTCAGATTCGTCATACTCATGAACAATTTTTAAGTACAGGTGACGTATTCTTTAATCTGATCTCTTTCATACCTAGGGTCTAAAGAATGTCTATTCAAAGTCCAAAGCCCAAAAGTATCTGCCGGAACCTTAGTAGGTCCGTGGGCATCATAGTAATCCTGTAACTTTTGACCCACTCTTAACCATGTCTCTAAATCGATTGTCCCTTCCTCAGGAAACCAGGGACAAACATCTATAAATTGCAAGAACTTCATTAACTGTCGCTGACCTACTTTAGCTCCTCTAACTCTAAGCATATTCTTAAGCATATGTACAAATAGCAGTCGACTATTTCCTTGGCCCATTATATTTTCTCTCTCAGTTTCTATATTACAAAAGCTCCTGCGTACTCACCTTCACCGCCCATGGCTTCTTTGGCCAATCTCGAGTGCACTCGTCTTGCGGTGGGTCCTTGCTATTTGTCCCCCGTTTGGTCTCTGTTCGGGTGCCACTTGTCGGAAACCAGCCGACCAAGTCAAACCAGGTACCTGAATGAGGGAGTGAGGACTGAGAAAAAAGAGAAGACAGACAGGGTGCAGGAGGGAGAACAGATCTCACAACTGTCTCTCCGAGTTTATTTCTTAGGCTCCTTTTTATACATAATCTGTTCCTTTGTGTATCCCAAGAAAACATAATTAAAGTAACATCCTGAAGATCAAGGTACAATCGACACTTCCTTTGACATTCCTTTCGACACTCCCTTTTTCTATACTTATTCTTCTTCTTCCTGGAATTCCACAGAACCAGCCTTTCCCCTTTTTTATGCAAGCCTCCTGAGATAATCCATGCACTCTTTTGAATTTTGGGAGCTTTAGCTCCCTACACTTTTCTTTTCTTCTCACTTTGGTAGGAGGCAGTAGAGACTTACTTGGACGTGATTTCTCTATCCGTGCTCTAGGAAGTGAGGGGAAGTGCAAAGGGGGTTCCCGGAATACAGCGCAGTAGAGAATTGTAGGCGATTTGTCCAGTCTCGCACAAGCACAGTATGTGAAGGGCTACGGGGGCTGGAAAACGTGGGAACAGAGACCTTGGCAAATTATTTCTGGTGGCATAAACTTGGTATGTGAGGGACCTACGAGGTCCTGGAAAAATGATTGAGAAGAGACTTAGAGGGGCATGCTCTATCTTAGCTGCTGCCAGATCGTGATGGGCAGAGGAGGTCCCCGTGTAAGGGATTAGGCGAGTCTCCGAGGCCACTATGTCCTCTCCCCTTCCGCAAGCCTGTGAGTGGCAGAGGGGTCGTCCTGGGGCATGGCCGAGATGAGTCTTAGAGTCGACTTATCCATCTAAGCTGTTCTATCGTGTAAACAGCAGAGGGCGCTGTGTGAGCACCTAGGGTATGGGTGACACTGCAGCCTGTGGAGTTCTCAGGAACAGTTTGTCCGGTCTGGTTTAAGTGAATACTTCAGACCATTTTTTGACTATTATTAACTCAGGCAAACTTAAAGCAAGCACTTCCTATGGTAGAAGTTTATGAAACCCTGACTCGAAAGCCCTGGGTGGGTGGGCCGCGCTCTCGCGAGAGCCCCGGACATGTGGCCGCGATCTCACGAGAGCCCCGGTCTGGTGGGCCGCGATCTCGCGAGAGCCTCCGCTGGTGGGCCGCGATCTCGTGAGAGCCCCAGGCTGGTGGGCCGCGGTCACGCGAGACCCTCCGCTGGTGGTCCGCGGTCTCGCGAGAGCCCCGGGCTGGTGGGCCGCGATCTCGCGAGAGCTGCCGTGATGACTTGCAGTTCTGAGGAGATTTCAGTCAGTGCAGCATTGGTCCTGGAGGTGCTGAGTTTCTGGGATGAAGTGGGACTGCATCTGTACCTGGTTTACCTCAGAAGCTTCCTGGGACATTGAGCCACAGGAGGAACAGGTAGGGAGAAGCTTCTTCATGCGCGAATGGTCCAGAGGGTTTGGCGTAGAAGTCTCGGTCTTCTGAGGCCCCAGTAGAGCAAGGGGTAGTGTGGAAAATTCTTTTTTCCTTGGCTTGTCAGCTAGTGCTCTGTGTCTTTTTTCGTGCGGCTGTCCGGTAACCCTAGAGACATTGACGTGGGGTCAGATTTGGGCCCTATAATGCTCCCTTGATCCATGCATTTGCTGTTATGCCGCTAAAACCCTCTTTCGATTATTAGTTTGTGTTTTTGGCATCAGTGTTTCGGAATATTGTCATAGAAACATTCCACCGCATGTACTGCATCCCGGGTCGTTGTTCCCCGACACCTGGTAGAAGTTTCTGAAACCCTGGCACGAGAGCTGCGGCTGGTGGGCCGCGCTCTCGCGAGAGCCTCGGCGTGGTGGGCCGCGCTCTCACGAGAGCTGCCGTGATGACTTGCAGTTCTGAGGAGATTTCAGTCAGTGCAGCATTGGTCCTGGAGGTGCTGAGTTTCTGGGACGAGGTGGGACTGCGTCTGTACCTGGTTTACCTCAGAAGCTTCCTGGGACTTGAGCCACAGGAGGAACAGGTAGGGAGAACCTTCTTCGTGCGCGAATGGTCCAGAGGGTTTGGCGTAGACGTCTCGGTCTTCTGAGGCCCCAGTAGAGCAAGGAGTGGTATGGAAAATTATTTTTTCCTTGGCTTGTCTGCTAGTGCTCTTTGTCTTTTTTCGTGCGGCTGTCCGGGAACCCTAGGGACATTAATGTGGGGTCAGATTTGGGCCCTATAATGCTCCCTTGATCCATGTGTGTGCTGTTTTGCCGATAATACCGTCTTTTGATTACTAGTTTTTTTTTTTGGCGTCAGTGTTGCGGAATACTGTAATAGAACCATTTCACTGCATGTACGGTGTTCCGGGTTGTTGTTCCCCAACACCTGGTAGAAGTTTCTGAAACCCTGGCGCGAGAGCCGCGGCTGGTGGGCCGCGCTTTCGCCATAGCCTCTGCCTGGTGGGCCGCGCTCTCGCGAGAGCTGCCGTGATGACTTGCAGTTCTGAGGAGATTTCAGTCAGTGCAGCATTGCTCGTGGAGGTCCCGAGTTTCTGGGACGAGGTGGGACTGCGTCTGTACCTGGTTTACCTCAGAAGCTTCCTGGGATTTTGGGCCACAGGAGGAACAGGTAGGGAGAAGCTTCTTCATGCGCGAATGGTCCAGAGGGTTTGGCGTAGACGTCTTGGTCTTCTGAGGCCACAGTAGAGCAAGGGGTGGTGTGGAAAATTCTTTTTTCCTTGGCTTGTCTGCTAGTGCTCTGTCTTTTTTTGTGCGGCTGTCCGGGAACCCTAGCGACATTGATGTGGGGTCAGATTTGGGCTCTATAATGGTCCCTTGATCCATGTCTTAGTTGTGATGCCGATAACACCCTCTTTCGGTTACTAGTTTGTTTTCTTGGTGTCAGTGTTGCAGAATACTGTAATAGAAAAATTTCACCGCATGTAATGCGTCCCGGGTCGTTGTTCCCTGACACCTGGTAGAAGTTTCTGAAACCCTGCCGCAAGAGCCGGGGCATGGTGGGCCGCGCTCTTGCAAGAGCCGCCATGATGACTTGCAGTTCTGAGGAGATTGATTCCCGACACCTGGTACAGTGGCTATTGATAGAGTGGCAGGTGTCTCCAGTTAGTAGGAGCGGCACAGTAAGAGTAGCTTCCTTTCCTTGATTGAACCACGTCTGCGTACTGCTGTTCTGTAATTGGGGCAGTATCACCTGAGTTGTTAAGGCTCACTACTAATCTTCTGTATGTACCGCATTTGTTCTGTGTATCAATGGACCCCGTATCGTTTCCAGATCCTGGCTAGTGAGAATCATGCTGCCATAAATGTGGGTATAGAGATATGTGCTCATGTCCC
This sequence comes from Pteropus medius, assembly GCF_902729225.1. NCBI lineage: Eukaryota > Metazoa > Chordata > Mammalia > Chiroptera > Pteropodidae > Pteropus > Pteropus medius. The sequence continues at coordinate 852,760 of NW_024352000.1, forward strand.
CGAATTCCAATATTTTGGCATTTCAACATTCAGTGGAACCACTGTATCCTACATTAATTCTAGGTTTGTTTCTGAGGATTTGCCCTAGCATTTTATATGTACTCTGCATCTTTTTACTTGATTAATTTTAAAGAATTGATCTTAGTTTATTCATTGACCATTTCACGGGTAACTAAATAGTTTTAACACCCGTTCCTTTGACAGTATCGTTTCTATGTATGTTTATGAAGTTCTTTTTTAGAACTTCCATTTTCAATTTCTTAGGGTGGAGTTTGACCCATGGCACTTTTTTGGGCGGAAATGGCAAACTATCGTACACGTAGTATGCTGTACATTGCATCTGTAGAAGCGACATTTTAAGGCTTCCAATGTCTGTCATTGTCTAGTTTTTTCCCGCCTGAATTTTAGTTAGCTATCCTGTGTGGGAAGGAGGCACCGTAGTGTTTTTCCCATTTTTCGCGATTGAGATTCAATATCTTCGTGTGACGGTTGACCATTTCTTTGTGGTTTCGAGAGTGTTTATAGTAGCGTACGTTTAAAGTTTCGCCATCAGTCTTTAGTCGATGTGCTGTGCAAGTACATCGACATTGGATACTTTTCACAAATGTACATCAGTACATCGACATTGGATACTTTTCACAAACGTATACGTTCTTTTTCTTCCGTTCCATGGCCTGTGGTTTTACTCTCTGGGTAGGTTCTTTAGATGCTCAAAAAGATTATATTCTTGAGGACATGTTTTTATTCCTTGCATTGCTTTTGCTTCGGTGTCCGATATGAGAAACCATGGTTAAATCCTACATAATGAATTTATTTCTACCTTGCTGAAATTTTAAAATTTCTCCTAATACATTTAAGGTTTTTAACCTATTTGGAGTTAACGTTCATATGTGGGTGTGAGTTAAGGGTTCCATTAAACTGCAGGCGGATAGTCCTTCGCCTAGCACAATTGACGGGGAAAAATACCCAAAGCGATTCTTTCCCGGTGTAATGTCCTCCATCCTATAATTCTAATAGATCATGACTATTTGGTATTAATTATGGGTTTTCAATTTAATTCTATTTACATATACATATTTTCTCACGTCACGTAATGATTCAATGACAGACCCCCACATATAACGTAAGCTCCATGAAATTATGAAAAAAATCTAAAGAGGTTTCATACTTTGAGGGCGACAACCTTACATGTTAGTACAATGCATTGACCTCACTTTTGCTGTTGCAGGTGAGTCGTAAAATCACGGTAAGTAATAGTTTGATATGTCGTTAAGTGGACATCTTATTTAATGTATGTAGGCTGTTCTAATTGTGTTTTAAGCTCTAATAAAGTTTGTTCTAAAAACTGTATGAGGCGTGAGCCGCATACATTGTCTACTGTCATTATTTCATCCTCTTTTTCTTTATAGTCTCAGTTTAAGAGGTTAGGGACCACCGGTAGCTCGGTTGGACTCAGGCTTCTCTGATGTCTGGCATTGGACTTAGGGGTCAGGGTCCTGTCACGGCGTCCGGTGTTCAGCATCCGTCCTCTACGGTCGGGGTCCGGGCGCGGCTGCTGGTGTCCCGGCGCCGGTCGTCCGCGGTCGGCGTCCGGCTTCCGGGCCGGGGTTGGGGTCCGGGCGCGGCTGCCGGTGTCCCGGCACCGGTCGTCCGCGGTCGGGGTCCGGCTTCCGGGCCGGGGTCGGGGTCCGGGCGCGGCTTCCGGTGTCCGCAGCGGCCGCCCTCGCGTCGGGTTCGCCCGGCCGGTCGGGGTCCGGGCGCGGCTTCCGGTGTCCGGCACCGGTCGTCCGCGTTCGGGGTCCGGCTTCCGGGACGGGGTCGGGGTCCGGCCGCAGTTGCCGGTGTTTGGCATCGGGCGTTCCGGGGTCGGTGTCCCTGCTCCGTTGTCCGGTGTCCAGCATCAACCTTTGTTTCCTATGGGTAGTTTACCATGGGGTTATAAGCTAGAAAAGGGTCAAGGTTTACGCTTAGTGCAATCAGTTTGGGTAAAGCAGTTAAAGTTTATCTTTAGTAATTAACGCGAATGTTATCAGACTTTGAATTTAAAATTAAATTCAGGGTGAGGGTGAGGGTGTATTAGTAGGTTTATAGTTGACTTAGGATTAAAAGTTATTGGGAGTGTTACTGTTTTAGTATAGTGTATCGCTAATGTTTTATGGTTGATTTAGAGTTAAGGTTAGGAACGAGTTTACAGTTAGGTCTACGCCCTCACTCAGTGACTGGGGTTTAATTTTTGAATCGTTTACGATTTTACTTAGGTGGAAGGTCATAGACATGTTTAGGCTTAGAAAGAGGCGTGTGTGTGTGTGTGTGTGTGTAGGATTATTGGTGAATTCATTAGGCCTTGAGGAAGGTTCAAGTTAGGATGAAAGTTGGGACTATGGTGTTAGTTCGATTTCGTGTTAGAACAAGGGTCCTCAGCAGCATGTGATTAGCAGGAGAGCGGGAGAAGCTTTATCTGTATTTGCAGGCGCTCCCTGGTGCCAGCATCACTCCCTCAGATCCATGACGGTTCATCAGGCATCACATTTTTACCGTGGTTAGGTTTCCAGATGCCAGAAAGGTTCCGGAATGCTGGGTTATGAGCCAGCAGCAAAGATTTTGAAGGTCCGGATAGAAATAAAATTTACATTTGTATGGGAGGTGAGTTTAGGTGTAAGGATAGCTCCTTAGGGTGTTTAGGGTGTTAAGGTGTTTAGGAGTCAGACTCAAGATCATCGTTTATCCCAAGGTGACCGTGGCTTGGCAGGTTTAGGGTTCATTTTCAAATAAGAGGTTGGTTAGGTTTATTTCTATGGTCATTGATATTCGCTGCTCCGGTTATCGTCAGGGTCAGGGTTAGTTTTAAAGCTGTCTTTTGTGGTCACGTTTAGGTGAGGAGGGTTAGGATCACCTCGGTAAACAGAAGTATGATTACGGTGGTTGCAGTTAGGGCAAGAGATTGAGGGTGAGCGGTTCAGGGTTAAAGTCGGCCTTTGTGTAAGGTAGGGTTTAGGGTCTATGCTTTTCATCTAGGCTTAGGGGTCATCAGTTACCTTTCGGTGTTATGAATTAAGATTTACGTCAGGGCTAAGGTTAGTTAGGGTGTTACCGTTTATGGTCAGATAAACTCGTAAATAGATTTGAGTTCTGTTTTGTTTATGAATCAAGTGACAGGGTGGAAGTTATCTTTATGTGGAATTATCATTAGAAGTTAGGTTACGTAGTATGTATGAGTAGACCTATATTTAAAGGTAGAGTTTGAAGTCGGGTTATAGTTCAGGTTTGATGTTATGATTCGTTTAGGGATATGTTAGCATTTACCACTAGGGTTATGGTCACAGGCAGATGTTAAGATAGGGAGAGAACGGTCATGTCTGTTTTACAGTCGTGTGTAGAAGTCACAGAGTTCTGTATTTGTCTTTATGTGTAGAGTTGAAAGTTAGGTTTGTGATAGATGTCAGGATGGATCAGGATTTACATGGTGCAGAATTTGGATTTACGTTTGTAGTTATAGGGCAGGGTGAGACATGACGGTTTGGGGTTTGAACATCAGATGTTTTTGCGTTAGATGGTATTTTAGAGTTTGCTTTGGAAGTTGAAGGTTTATTTGTCATTATGGGCCGGAGTAGTTTGGTGAGGGTTAGTCGGGTGAGTTGATTACGATGAGTTTATGTTAGCAGGGTATCTGGTTAGTAGCTCAGGTAACTGAGTTATCTGGCCAAGAGTCGGTTAGTTATAGTTTTTTAGTCAGTTTTGGATGGTCTTTTTTGGTCTGTGTACGTTCATTCGTTTAAGTCATTTGGTGGTGTTAGGTTCAAAGTTAGCTTTTTCATTACGGTCAGAATTTAGGTATTACGGTAGGCATTGGAGCAAGGCATTTGAGGTTACATTAACAATTGGCAATCACAGTTTAGTGTTAGTTACCGTTAGGATCGAAGTTAAGTGTCTTAGGTTAGCGTAGAAGTTCGGATACGGTTTATGTGAGAGTGAGGTTTAAGCCTTATTTTTGGGTTAAGGAAGTTTAGGTTAGAATTTGGGACATTTATAGCTGGTGTTATCGCTAGTGTTATGTTCGAGGGTAGGTTGAGATTCGGGATATGTAATAGAGGTAAATCTATGGTTCATTGTAAGTAGACTCAGGTTACGTATAATTAGAGTTAGTCATAGTGCTCATATTTGCGTGTTTAAGGTTTGGGATAAGGATCGCCTTCAGTTAGAGGTTTCTGCTTAGGGTTATGGGGATAGGGTGAGGGTGAGCCTATGAAGGTGAGAGGGGAAGTGTATATAGAGAGGGTGTTTAGAAAAGAAGGTTCTGTGATGATGGGTTAAACGTTCATGGCGAGATTGTCGATGTTTGCTCAGGCTTACCGGTCGTTAGGGTTATTTGGTATTGCGGTTTGGTTTACTCGATGACTGCTAGTTTATCGGCTAATGGGATTTGTTAGGCTTCCTCGATTAGTGTTGGCAGCTGGGTCAGATGAGGTACTTAGGGCGAGGGTTTTGTTTGCTGGTTAATTTGCTAATGGGTTGGTTTCTTATGCTTATTGTTCATGGAGTATGTTTAGTATGGTGTCGGTCACAGTGAGGGTTCCCATTAGGTTTAGTGTGAAAGAGTTAGGATCACATTTAGGTCAATTGTTTTAGGTCCTGTGATAGGTTATAGGATCACATGAGGGTTAAAAATAGATTTTATGATAGATTATTGGTAGGGATGGATAAAGAAGTAAGGTTAGGTATGGTGTAGATGTTGGGCTATAGCTAAGGTTTTGGTTAGAGTCAGTAAGTTGGTATTAGAATGTTATGGTCATTTTTAAAAAAATAGAGTGAGGCTTATAATTCAGGTTATATACTGTGTTAGGGTTAGGTTTAGTTTCAGAGTTAAGGCTTGGGTTTGTATTGGATTTAAAATGTGGATGAGGGTATGGGCTATGGGTTCTATTATGTATTTAAGATCAGAAGATAAAGGTAGATCAGGGGTGTATGAGTGTTTTATGGGTTGAAAGGTGCATGAATAGAAGTTTAGTATTTGTCTAGGGGTACTTAGGCATTTAGTTATGTTAGTTTTATTCGATAGGCTATTTCTTGAAGTGCTATTAGGGTAGTGGATGAGTGATCCAGTCCTTTGTTGGTAAGTTGGGCGTTGCTTCCAGATTCAGAGAGCAGGGTATGTTGGAGCAATTAGGGTTCTGGTAGCTTTGAATACTGTGCTCAGCATAATGGTGGTTAGGGCAAAGGTGACAGTGATGGTTTAGGTAAGATTTATTCTGACAACCATAAGTTGCAGTGAGGTCGACAGGGTTAGAACTGTTGTCAGGTCACGTGTTTAAGGTTATGAGAATTTAGGGCATTTTCCATGGTAGCGTTTGTAGGAGGTTCAAGAATGAGGTTTCAGTTATCGGGGTCCAATTTTAGAGTCATTGATTACGTTAATATGGCCAGTTTGGCGAGGTTATTTGTGTTTGCCTTTTATCGGGTTAAGGTGAAAGTCTAGAAGTTTTGTTAGGATGACATTTACATGTAAGACTGGAATTAGTTTTTACATAGTTGATCGGTTAATTTGGTCATGCTTATGTGTCGGTACGCCCGGTCAGTTTGTAACTGAAGGTTTGGGATTGCGGTTTCGGCAAAGTGCTGCTGCGGTCGATAGTTTTTGCAGTGAGTGTCGGTAGTGGCAGGGACGGATGGTATGAAAGGGAGAGGAAAGGGTCACAGTATGGCTTGGAATTACAAACGAGGTATGCGCAGGTATAGAGGGCTAGGATGTAGTTTAAGTGTTTAAGAATATTGGAAGTTAGGTCATGGCTTAGGTATTCGGGTTAGTTTTTTGAGTGGCTTTATGGATATGTTTAGGATTATTGGTGGGGTTTTGCTTTAGGTACTATAGGAGGACTGCAGTTAGGCTTAAAACGTTAACGTTGTTTTGAAAATGCCTACGAAGTGACAGCAGAGAATCACTACATGACATGCACTCTTGTGTTTTTACCAATATACACATGAAATGGCAGGAGAGAAGACGTTTCTTAACACCATGCCCTTGGGTTTATTTTCAGAATACACAAGAGAGCCGCAGAAATAACATTTTATGACTCGCACTGTGGTGTCATTCCCATAATGCCCACCAGATGGCAGCCAAAAGTAACTTTTATACCGACATATCCCCTGGAGAGTTATTTTCTAAATGCACACGAGATGGCAGCGGACAAAAACTTTATATAATGAAACGTCCTCGGGTTTACTTTCGGAATGTACACGATGTAGCAGCAGAAGTAACATTTCATGACTCGCTTTGTGGTGTTATTTTTATATTCCCTTCCAATCGTCAGCCGAAAATGGTAGTTCAAGCGGAGATACAATCGGGTGTTTTCGCAAACTGCAGATCTGATGGCAGCAGAGAACTTTTTAAATTACACTCTGGTGCAATTCTCAAAATGTGCTCAGGGTGGTGGAAGTAAACGAAATTTCTTGATGACACACGCATGCATGTTAATCTGAAAATGTCCACCAGATGAGAGCAAAAAATAAATTTTTATGACATACTCCTGGTTATTTTCAAAATGTCCACGCGATGGCAGCAGGGAACATTTTTTTCCTAACATGTACTCGTTTTTCCCAAGATAGATACTAAAAGGCAGCAGAAAAAATATTTCATGATGACATACCCTTGGGTGTCATTTATAAGACGCACACTATAGCAACAGAAATATCATCTCATGACATGCTCTGTGGTATTATTCCGAAAATGTCCACCACATGGCAGCCGAGAATTAATATTTATGATGAGAAACAGCTGGGTGTTAATGTTAACATACCCACGAGGAGGCGGGAGGGAATAATATTTAATAATACTCAGGTCTTATTCCAAGATGCACAGTTGATGAGAGCGGAAAATAGATTTTCTCGATGACATACACTCAGGTGTTATGCTCCCAATTCCCACCATATGTCAGCAGAAAAAATTACGCCGGTATACATTTGCTCGTTATTTTCGAAATAGTTACGAGATGGCAGCAGAGCATAAATTTTCAGGATGTGAACTTCCTATTTTCCTAAGATACACAAGACGGCAGGGCAGAAGAATTTTTCTCGATGACTTACCATTAGTTATTATGTTGATAATGCACACGAGAAAGCAGTTGAAATGATTCTTTTAAAAATGTTTTTGTTTTCCCCACAATTCCCAATGGCCGGCAGAATAAAATGAATATTCACGGCGACAAAAATGGGCGTTATTCCAAAACATCGTCATTGTTATTGTTATTGTCTTGATATTCCAAAAGTATCCACCAGATGGCATCAAAGAATAACATTTTCACTTACATGCAAAGGTCGTGCTTAAAAATTATTCTCTGCTGCCATCTCGTGGCTAATTTTTAAAATAGCAAGCTACTTTCAGTTATTAATATGTTTTTTGCTGCCATCCAGTGGGCATTTTGGGAATAACATGCAAGTGTATGCCATACTGGAAGTAATCCAATGTTATTCTCTGCTGCCATCTCGTGGCCAATTTTTAAAATAGCAAGTGTAAGTTATCATTAACATATTTTCTGCTGCCATCCAGTGTTCATTTTGGGAATAACATCCGAGTGTATGCCAGACTGGAAGCAATCAAATGTTATCCTCTGCTGCCATCTCGTGGCCAATTTTTAAAATAGCAAGCTAGTGTAAATCAACATTAAGATATTTTCTGCTGCCATCTAGTGGCCAATTTGGGAATAACACCCAAGCGTACGGCAGAGTAGAAGTAATTAAACATAATTCTCTGCTGCCATCTCGTGGCCAAATTTTCAAATAGCAAGCAAGTTAAGTCATTAACATGTATTCTACCGCCATCTGGTGTTTATTTCGGCAATAACACCCAAGTACGTGCCAGAGTGGAAGTTATTAAATGCTATTTTCTGCTGCTATCCGGTGGCCTTTCCGTGCATGGCATTAGTGTTATTTTTAGGGTTATTTTTAGGGTTAGGGTTATTTTTAGGGTTATTTTTAGGGTTAGGGTTATTTTTAGGGTTAGGGTTTAGGGTTAGGGTTAGG